>NC_058131.1:246471678-246543884 GCF_016433145.1 Gracilinanus agilis
CCTCTCCTCTCCTCTCCTCTCCTCTCCTCTCCTCTCCTCTCCTCTCCTCTCCTCTCCTCTCCTCTCCTCTCCTCTCCTCTTCTCTTCTCTTCTCTTCTCTTCTCTTCTCTTCTCTTCTCTTCTCTTCTCTTCTCTCTCTCTCTCTCTCTCTCTCTCTCTCTCTCTCTCTCTCTCTCTCTCTCCCCTTGCTTTCTTTTGATCAATAGAATACAAGTGTACAAGTGTTTGGAGGGTAGGGATTTGAAGAACAAAAAGGGAGGACCTGCTCCTGATGATCAGTCCTATCGGTCAGGGCTGGAAGCCATGGGGGGAGGACAGATGCTAATGGGACCATCATAGAAGATTCCCCCTCCCCTCTCTTCTGTATATATGGGCAGGCTAATGACTCAGACATTCAGAGATACAACCAGCTGGATATTCCAATCTCAGGTCCTAAGCCACTCAGGGCCCAAATTTATAAAGAGTTTTAGTCAAAGAGTCAAAATGGCACCCATAAGTTACTTCCCCATCTCCTGTGGGGAAAGGCAGTGGGGTACTCTATACCAGGTGTGTTAAACACAAAGTTGTAAGGGACCCATGTAACCCACAACATTCTGGAGTTGGGTTGCTAGATTAAAATGTAACAAAATAAACAACATTACAATATAACTAAATAAAAATGCTGCAAAACATAGGTAGCATTACATTTTAAAACTAAGCCAATACATGTCAGGCAGAGATCCTTATATCAAAATTAGTAATCCTCCCCTTTCTCCCTGGAGTGTCAAGTCAGGAAGACCTGAGTTCAAATATAGCTTCAGAACTAGCTGTGTGAGCCTGGGGCATGTCATTTAACCTTGTTTGTCTCAGTTTCCTCATTTGTACAATGAGCTGTAGAAATGGCAAATCATTCCACTATCTCTGCCAGAAAAATCCCAAATGGGGTCACTGAGAATCAGAAATGGCTGAAATGGCCGAACAACAACAACCATAATAATTTTTCTCTTTGAGTTTGATACTATCCTGGTGTGGAAATCAGGATATTTTCTGAGTTGTTTAATAGGGAATAAGAAATGAGGGCAGGGCCCCAGAAAAATTAGCTCTAAGTATGCCACAGCAAGCAAGCAGCCAAGGAAGGGAGGCTTGCATGTCTAGCATGTATGTATCCTGGAAGCTGGGGCCACACCAAACAAACTGGTTCTCATCGGCTCACAGGATTGCTTCTTTCTTTGCATTTGCCTAAGCACTTAATAAAATCTTGATTTGATTGGAATGTGTAGTACGGGAAATAAGCATTTATTAAGCTCCTACTGTGTGCCAGGCACTGTGCTGACCACTTTACAAATATTATCTCATTTGCTCCTCATAACAACTTTGGGAAGTAGATGATACTATTATTCCCATTTTGTAATTGAGAAAACTGAGGCAAGCCAAGGTGAACTGACTTGTCCATGGTCACACAGTTAGGTGTCGGAGGCATAGTGCTGTGTTTCTTGCACTACCTATTTGCATGACGAGCAATTTAAGATAAGGTGAGGTCATTTGGGGTCAGATTGTGTATGGCATTAAAATGCCAGGTCAAACGTTTCTTTTTTATCCTCAAGTCAATAGAGAGCCACTGCAAATTCTTGAGGAGGAAAATGGCATGGACAGACCTATGTGTTAGGGATTTTGGCAGCTCTGAGAAGGATGTTGGAGAGAGACTAAAGAAAGGAAAATCAGAAAATTACTTCAAAAGTCCTGGCAGAAGTGGCATGGATTGCTAAGAGGGGAAGATGTGGTCCTATCTTATTTTGCCACTCTCCTGCATGTAAGGCTCACTCCAGAAAACTGGACTACGTGCCATCCCTCAAACCCACCCTATACCTTCCCACTTCCAAGCTTGTGCTCATATCTGGAATGACTGCATGTTGAATTCTTGCTGTTGCTGTTCAGTCATTTTTCGGTCATATCTTCACTTTAGGGTTTTCTTGGCAAAGATACCAGAGTGATTTTCCATCTTCTCCAGTTCATTTTATAGATGAGGAAACTGAGGCAAACAGTGTTAAGTGACTTGCCCAGAGTCACACAGCTAATAAGTGTCTGAGGCCAGATTTGAACTCAGGAAGATGAGTCTTCCTGACTCCAGGGCTAGCACTCTACCAACTGTGCCATCTGGCTTTCTCCTACTTAAAATTTAAGAATTTCTACTTGAAGTTTATTTTCAGCAAACTTTATCTTATTTTTAAAGATGCCTTTTGTTTTTAGATCACATTAATTTCTAAACATATCACTTCTCTACTCCTCCATAATCCGTCCTTTGTAGCAAAATTTTTAAAAGAAAAGGGAGAAAAAAGCAATTCTGAAGAACTAACCAACCACTTAGATTCAGAGTTGGAAGGGGCCGGGAAGGTCTCCTCCAACCCCTTTGTTTTATAGATGAAGAAACTGATACCCAAGGAGGTTGTGACTTGCCTAAGATCACAAGTACCAGAAGCAGAATTTCAATCAAGGTCTTCTGACTTGTTTACCAGTAAGTGTAATATTCCACACCCATAGTCCCCTATCTCTGCCATAAAGATTTAAAAAATTTTTCTCCAGGGATAAGCTTAGAGAGTATAATCATGCAGCATTCAGTTTAGTTTTGTTCTTTCTATTTGCATCATAGTCACTGAGTACACTCTTTTTATGGTTCTGCTTTGTTCACTTTGCATCAGTTCATATACCTCTTCCCATGTTTCTCTGAATTTTTCATGTTCATTATTTCTTATGGAACAACAATGCTCTATTACATTCATATAACACAATTTATTCAGCTATACCTCAATCAGTGGGCATTCAATTTGCTTCTAGTTATTTACTTCTACAAAAAGTGCAATTATAACTATTTTGGTGTATGTGGATCTTTCTTTCTGCTTTTGATCTCCTTGAGATATTTGCCTAACATATACCAAAGGATTCAAAAGCCAATGTTCATCACTTTCTTAAGAGAACAAAGGGGAGAGAACAGGCACTGTGCTAAGTGCTTTGTAAATATCTTTTTTGATGCTCACAACAACCTTGCTAGGTTGTATTATTATCCCCATTTTACAGTTGAGGAAACTGAGGCAGATAGCAGTTAGGGGACTCATCCAGAATCACACAGCTTATAAGTGTCTGAGGCTAGATTTGAGCTCAGATCTTCTTGATCCCAGGCCCTAACATTCTATCCACTGTGCCACCTAGTTGTCTAAATCTCAGCATAATTCTAAATTCTACCCAGAATGGTTACACCAATTCACAGATTCACCAAATGTGCATTAGTACTTTTGCCTTTCTTTAGACTCTTTAAAATGGACTGTTTTCATCTTTTGTCATCTTTGTCAGCCTGCAAAGGAGATTAAATTCTAAAAATTTCCTTTAAAATTTGCTTTCCCTATTAATAATTTGGAATAATATTTCATCTTGCTATTAATAATTTGTCATTCTTCTTTGGAGAACTGTTTATTCATATCCTTTGATTAAAAACTTATTCACTGGGGAGAAGCTCCTGGCCTTGTATATTTGAGCTTATTCCTTATTTATCTTGTCTATCACATACTTATCAGAAGTATTTGATACAAATATTTTATCCCAATCAAGAATTTCCATTCTTGTCCTGTTTCCTATCCATCCTTTAGATCTTGTCAAATACAGTCTCCTTCATTAAGTCTTTTCTGATCTCTTTTTGTCTGTAGTGGCCTTCCCACCTTGTCTCAAACAATTCTTTGTTTCCACTTGTATAGATATTTACAGTATATTGTTATTCATGTCTGTGTTCTATCCTCTTATTAATTGAGGGCAAGTATTTTTAGTTCTAGAGTTTTAAGGCTCCAGATCAGCCATGTAATTCAACTTCTTCATTTTACAGATCAGGAAATTGAGGCCCTGGGAGGTTAAGGTCATGCCAGAAGTGGGATGCAAACCCAGGTCCCTTGATTCCAAAGGCAATGTTCTTTCTGCTATATCATGTTGCCTCCTTCTTACCTGACATCTTATCTTAACTTTGCCTCACTCTCAGTGCCTCGAACAGGGCTCTGAACATAGAAGGTGCTCAATCAATGACTATTCATTTGAATTGAGCTAGAAACATTCTATAAAGATTTCACATGAAAATGTCTCTCCAAAATGTTCTGGGTGGAAGCCCAAGATAAGGCTTTTTTAGTGATGGGGTATCTTTTTTGAATTCCCACAACTAATAATCATCTCAAACTATTACTCAGAGCTCAGATTATAGGTCCTTCAGGAGAGTGGGTTCATTTCCTCTTATGATAGCAATTCATAAATGTATAGAACTAGAAGGTACCTCAGGGGCTGATGCTGGGTAAATCACTTAATCTCTCTCTGCCTCAATCTCTTGATCTGTAAAATGAAATGGTCAAACTCCATGGACTCTATGTCACCATATCATAGTCACAATTCACAGTAATTGGATCCATTAACATGGTTTGAGCCCATGATACTTCCTAGATGTATGACTTTAGCCAGGTCACTTAATGATAGAATTATTGAACATTAAAGATGGGAGGGACTTTAGAGATCTTCTAGACCTAGCCTTTCATTTTACAGATGAAGAAACCGAGGACATTGGGTGAAATTGAGAATTGCCTTAATTTACATGATGGAAGAACTAGAATTAGAATGCAGGCCTCCAAATCCTCAGTCTTCTACCCTTTCCACAAGACCTGATTGTCCATCTTCTCCTCTGACAATATCTGACAATCAAGAGTTTGAAAGTGGGCAATCTCTAAGGGCCCTTCCAGCATGGATCATCCCATATTCTGTGGTCTCTTACATACCTACTGTTCTATATTCTAAGTCCTTCTCAGATGTAAACTTTTGCTCTAAGGTTCTTTCCAGTTCTAATAATTCTGTTTATTGACTAATTAACTAATTCTCCATTTCAAGCAGTCCCTTCTGCCACATCAGCATCTTCAAACAACAGAGAGTTCCAGGGATCAAAGGCTCTTCCCTGTGACTATGAAATGCTCTTTGAGGATTAGTCTAGGCCAGAGAAGTACCCTCTAATTACACTTTAGAAAGAAAACACATGCACTAAAGCTGCTGGGGGAAAAATGCCTCCTCTTTCTAGGAGCTGGCCTTTTGGAACAAAAACACCACCAGGGCAGAGGAGAGATGATTGCTATTATACTTGGATTGTGTGGCAAAGTGCTTTCATTGTTCACTACAAAGATATTTCAGGTCTATAACAAAGGAGACAATATTAAAGGATGACCTGGCTTCACCTGTAGCTCTTAGGTAAGTGGAAAAACTATATTCTCTGGGATTCATTTAACCATATCTATGAGAAACCTGGCACTTTCAACCACACAGTAATAGTAGGCAACATACTATAGTGAATAGATTTGGAATCAGAGGACCAGAGTTTGAATCCTGGCCCTGCTTTTTACTAGCTTCTGTTTCCCTATCTGTAAAATAAAAGTGTTAGATTAGATCAGGGCTTCTGAATCTTTTTATGTGTCATAGATCACTGTCATGGGCAGTTTGATGAAAACTATGGACCCCCTTCTCTAGAGGTGGGTCATTTAAATGCTTTTTCTTCATCTATAAAATGAGGTGGGAAATTAAATCAGGTGTCCTATAAGGCCCCTTCCAGATCTAAATCCATGTCACTCTAAAGGTGAACATCAGTCCATATCTACCCAAATTAATAGGTCCCTTCTACTCAGTATAATTATTAGGTAATGGAGATAGTATGTTCCTTGAGATTCTTTAAGATATTACCTAGAGGATGCCATGATGAAGTCGCATTCTTGCTATTCCAGTCCTAATGGGATAGCCTTTGTTTTCTTATATTAGAATTATTTTCTTTTGTTAGAATTCTCTTTTATAGGCACAATATATTTTGTTGCTATAGTTAGTGTTTTAGACTCAAGTTTGCACTAGATAGTGTTGCTTAAATTCTGGTTGTATTATATTCTTCTCCCTCCATCTGAAGGATCATGGGAAAAGATGAAAGGGGTTCAGAGTGAGAAAAATTAATTTTATGTTGTATTATTTGATATCTAACATTAATTTGCAATATTACCTTTTCTGCCAAACCCCCACCTCTTAGCTTAACTCAAAAAAAAAAAACTCCCTCAATTCTAGCTGAGGAATTTAATTACTCCTAGCCTCCAAGGTTCTAGTTCAAGGACATGTCCCTTTGTCCTTCCTTTCTCCCTCCCTTCTTCCTTCCTTCCTTCCTTCCTTCCTTCCTTCTCTCCATCCCTTTTTCCTTCCCTTCTTCCCACCTCCCCTCTATCTCTCTTTCTTTCTTTCTCCTTACCTTCCATCTTAAAACCAATTGGTTTCAAGGCAGGATTAATGAGAATTAAAAGATATCAATAAAGAAATAAAAAAGAATCAATTGAAAAAAACTTATTTCCATTTCGTGGGCCTAAGTTTTCTACGCTGTAAATTAAAGACTTAGCTGAGATCATCTCTAATGTCTCTTCTAGCATTAAGTCTCAAATAATTTCCTGTTCCAGTTGGTTAGATCTCCTTCCAAATTATTCACTTCCAGTCTACAGCATTTGTACCCTCTACCATTCCTATTCAGAAGAGCAGAGAGAAATGGACAAAAAAATGTCAGGCTGGGTGTTGGCTATAGATTGTCATTCTGTGATATCCTGCTTGTGTCTTGTATCTGCGATATCCTCAGTGTCTCTAAAACTTGATCCTGCAGTCTGGCCAGCTCTTTCTTCCCTACATGGAACTCTTGCCAGCTAACAGCCAGATTGGGGCTGAGAACTGCTCAACTACCTACAAAGCTTCTGATGAAAAAAATTCTAGTTCTCTAATCTGAATAGAGATTTCCACATTTCTCTGTTTCTGGCAGAGCCTGGGGGCATCATCGATGAATGTGTGGGAACTTCAGCTCTAAATCCGTGATCATACTATTATCCTTCTAGTGATTCAACCTCAGAAGAACTCCATGGGTCTTCATCTTCTCCCTCCCCAAAGGGACCATCCTAAGGCAACAAATACCCAAGGGAGGGTAACTACCTTCTATTCTGCACTCAGCTATTTAAAAAAGAAAATAAAGTAGCTTTGGGTATGCCTTATGTGATGAAAATCCAACATATGAAATTCAAAATTTACAAAGCCAATCAATTAAAGGGGATTACACGTTAAAAAGGGAATCTCAGTAAAAAAAAAAAAAAATTCAACAGTTATCCTTAAAAGAACCAGTCTCCGTGAATTTAAGCTCCATTTGGTTTTACATAAAAAACAACTGCATGCATACCTTTTTAGAAACACATCTGCTATATAAAATGAGGGGTGCCTGTGCCCTCAAAAGCATCTTCTACATAAGATTGCTTTCATAAATTTTGATGATGTACATCAAAGACAGAGAAGCTGACATTAATTGGCTAATTTAATAATAGGTATCTCTAGTGGGTGAGTTTTAATACCAGAAATGACATCTGAATATGAAACTAATGGATGGTATTTGACTGAAAATAGGGGTGAAGTACATCTATGGGTATGGGTGTAAGGAGAATGAAGGGGAAGTTGAAAAGGAGGTTGTTGGTCATTCACAGCATTTAAGGGGGCCTTTAGAAAATACCTAGTCTAATGCCTTCATTTTACAAAAGGAGAAATTGAGGCTTAGAGAGGTTAAAAAGGCTTGTCCATAGTTACACAATAATAACAATAGCCATATTAGCTAGCCTTTACATAGTTCTTTAATGTTTTCAAAGTGCTTTATATATTTAACTCATTTGAATCTTCACACCAGACGTAGATAGCGGAGTGTGACTGAGACCCAGGTTCTCAGCTTTTTCTATTCTCTAATGGCTTTTAGACCAGGTAGGTGGCACAGTGGATAGAGCACCAGCCATGAAGTCAGGAAGACTTCCTGAGTTCAAATCTGGCCTCAGACACTTGCTAGCTGTGCGACCCTGGGCAAGTCACTTCACCCTGTTTGCCTCAGTTTCTTCATCTATAAGGTGAGGTGGAGAAGGAAATGGCAACCCATTCCAGTGTCTTTGCCAAGAAAACCCCAAATGGGATCATGAAGAGTTGGACATGCCTGAAACAACCGAATAACAACAACATCATGGTGTCTGCTGTCAACGTTCCATTAGGATCATAGATTAAGGGCTGTAATGGATTTGAGAAGTTACACAGTCTAATCCTGGCACGGGGTAGCAGAGGTTGAACTGGCCTAGAGGAGCCATCCCAGGGATGGACCCAGAACTCCACTGGAAATTTCTAGACTACAGGGACATGGTGACTAAGTTCTTGGGCCATTTGGGGTTAACAAACTTCCTGGCTTCTTCAGGACATGTAATGACTCAGCAGCGAAAGGGCTTGTTACTTTGAAAGGATACAAAAAAACCTGCTCAGTGTCCTGATCTGCTCCTACCCTGTGACTGGCAGTGAAGCACTGCGCTGGATTAGGTAAAAGGAGACAGCTTCTGTCTCTCTCTTCCTTGGTCCTCCAAGTGACATCATGCAACACTTCCCTGCTAGAGTGGAAAATACACTGGTTCTTCCTCTCCTTAGCATCAGATAGCTGCACTCCGTGGCCATCACAGTAAGGGGAGGATCTTGTGCCTGACTGACTCCTCTACTTTGGATTTCCTTTCTGGAGTAGGAAAGAAAACATCAGCCTCAAAGTGGATCTGTCTAACCTCATAAACTATCTTCTGAATTAGTGAGAAATGGCGATCCCAAGTCCATCAAGTCATTCTGTCAACATAATATGCGCTGTGCATCTTTTTATGGTTGGCAGGTCATTCATGGAAATAAATCTATCCCATACCTAATTCATATTGTACATTAAGCACTTCTCTACTGCTCCCTTTTGGAAGACCATAAGCCAAAATTTCCCCAAAGTGTGTTTTTTTAAACCCATACTTTCTGTCTTGGTAACAACTTTAAGACAGAAAGGGAAGGGCTAGGCAAACAGGGTTAAGTGACTTGCCCAAGATCACACAGCTAGAAAGCAACTGAGGCTAGATTTGAACCCAGTTCCTCTGGCACAATATTCACTGAGCCACCTAGCTACCCTCTAAGTTTTTAATGATTTGTCACCTAGATGCTGGAGTGGACCGTTTACCAAGTCAAGGAGTGTGAGCCTAACATACCTTTCATACCTTGTCTCTGGGTCAAGAGCCAAGGACCCCTTAATGGAGAAGGAAGAAAGTCCAATAACCATCCCTCCTGTCTCCCCTCAAGGAGTTGTTCCTTATTGTTAAAGAACAATGACCTAGAGGCCATCTAGTCAAACTCCTCCATTTTATAGATAAGGAAGTGGCAGAATCCTGACTCCAAATCCAGAGTTCTTTTCTGCTATATCATGTTGTCTCTTGAGCTGAATCTTTCATTCATTTCTCCGTCTCTTATACATTACCTACCCACTTCTGTACCCTCTGCCATGTCCTATCCCATCTGAATTTTGAAAAGAAGGACTTTGATAAAACTGGATTTTCCCTTAAGACAAAGTAGCATGCCATGTTTCGAATTCTTGGACCCATTTCCTGACCCTTTCTACCCTTCCATTCTTTGAAGTCCTTCACTCTCCCACCCTCTGAAACCACCACCTCTATTCAGGTTCCTTCTGCTCCTCAAGCCTGGGTGGGGAGGCTAAGAGAGAAGGGCTCATATTTCAGTGTTCTGGGATCACTTTGTGAAAATTCATCCCATTTAGGAAAGGAAAATGCTCCCTCTTGTGTCTTTGAAGAGAAGAGACCCAAACTCTCTGGTTCGTGCTCCCTTCAGCCCAGGCAGAGAGTGGAAGCCTTAGGGAGCTCAGTGCTTCCCGCCTGGTTTCTTGAGTTGGCTGACCAGTTGTAATCGATGTCCACTCTTGAATGTGGAAAATTTTTATTTCAATGATGCACAGCTGGAATTAAATATAGACGTTGGTTCACCTCTCTATTTTCTGTTTTTCTATTCACTGTTAGAGATGGAAGGGAGATCATACAGCTCAAACCCTTCATTTTTATGGATAAAGAAACTGACTTGAGGTAAAGGAGAATAATTTCAGGATGCTAACCATTACCCTCTAAGAGGAGACAAGGAGAAAATAGAAATAGTTCAATTGAAGTCAAGTTATTTGCCCAAGATCATATAGCTAGCAAGTAGAGGAGTGGGGCTTAGAATTCATGTCTCCTGACTCCTTCCTTCCAAAAAACTTCCAGATTGTTTCTAAATTTATAAGTTGGCTCAGCTCTATACTAGTGGCATGTCTCTGGAAAAAGCAACTTTACCTTTTTGGCCTCAGCTTCCTCACTAGTAAAATAAGAGTATTGGACTGGAAGATCTGCAATGTTTCTTTAAGCTCTACCCTAAGGTCTCCTTCTACCGTAACTCGTATCCTATGTTATAAGATCCCTTCTGTCTCTGACACTCTATCTCTTAAGATGCTTTGAGGCTCTGACATTCTATGTTCTAAAGTCTCTTCCAGATATAATATAATATTCTATCTTTAAAGGCCCCATCAAACTCTAACACTATTCTAAGTTCTGACATTCTTCGTCTTAAGACTCCTTCAGTCCAGCTCTTTAAAAAACAAACAAAGGCAACTATATTTATAAGATCTCAAAAGACTGGTCACGACCTGATACCCTGGCATCGGAATTCTCCAAAGCTGAACACCTGGTCACTGCTCTTCTATTGGTCACCGCTGAATAAAAGCTTCCTTCAAGCATAAATTTTGCTCTCATTTCTCTAACTATTTTCTCATTTCTCTTATCCATCAAGTTTTACTGCCTCAGGTTCCCTATTATCCTCCCTTCTTTCTCTTCCCTTCACTGCTTGAAGTTGAAGGTGTTATACATAGTGTAGGTATGTTTGGTTCTCCCCAATGAACAGCATTTCTGGCATTGTATTCTTTACTTCATATAATTAAGTTTTCTAGACATTTATTTTTCTTATTTGGATGTCATGTTCCACAATCTTTATTGAGTTCATACATCACCCATACCAAGAATAGCACGTATCAGAATATTCATCTTTATGTTAGTGGAAAATGGAATTCATTCTCGCATCCTTCTTGGCCCTGGGATGTAATTCTTTTCTCCCACTTTAAGAACCTGTAAGGAGCCAGATGGCTTTGTCTAAGCACTGAAGACCATCCAACAGGCCCAGTAGTGATGACATCTTGCTTCCTGAAGTTCAATGACAGGTATGGGATGAAGGAAAACAGCCCCGTCACACTCCTATTGGCCTTGAAAGAGAGGTGAGAAGAAGTGGGAGGAAGGACTAAGGGGGGAGGAGAAGAGAAGTTGCCTTGGTATGTGGATTATGATTTCTCATGGAATGAGACGACTAGAGTTGCTGTAGTGTATCGGGTTGAGGGTCGGTGACAGACTACCCCAAGCATGTGGAGACTTTCCACAGTAGAATGGACAGATGAAAACATTTTGTTCCAATGGCCATGAAGGTGGGCGGAAGCAGGCACTGTGGACTGTCTAGACCTCTGTCAGACATCAAAGACACCAAAGTCGTACAGTGCAACCTGGGCCATCTCCAGTCATCCTGACTTTTGTCTCACCACTGGACTTGGATGACTCTGGATGACTTTGTGCAACTCTGCCTCACTTAAATTCAATTCATGGGCAAGTCATTACCGCATGATGTCATTGGTTCTCTTCAAAATGAAGGATGAAAAACAGAGTTGCTGTTAGTGTAGTGAGAAGGCAAAGAACTGTAAGTTAGGAGTTTTGATTCTACTACTTTATAGTGGAAATGAATTGCCTCTTATTCCTCATCTGTAAAATGGTCATGATTAAAAACCTTCCCTTTGGAGGCAACTAGGTGACTCAGTAGATGGAAAGCCAGACCTGGAGATGGGAGGTCCTGGGTTCAAATCTGGCCTCAGATACTGCCTAGCTATGTGACCTAGCTATATGATACTGGAGTCCAAAGAGGGTCACAAAGAGACAGATATGATTGAAATCACTGAACATTAACAAAAGAATTCAGTAGGAAGAGCATAAAGGAGAGCATAGGAAATGACTTAGTCAAAAGCAGAGAAAGCAGAGTAGTTTGTGATGCTTTCAGGGGAGGGAAACTTGCCTAATTTGTCTGGAGCACTGAGAATATGGAGGGAAGCAATAAGACATGAGTTCTTAAAGGAGGGAGAACAGATTCCCTTCCCTCCTCATTAGGTACAAGGTGGACCAAATAAAATCTGACCCACACATTATTGCATTGGCTAGTGGAACCCAGTTAAAGAATGGCTAATCGCTTGTGGTTGGATAGTATATTCTCTGACAGTATATGTCAGAGTGAAAAATTCTAACATACGGCAAGCATGAAGGCTGGCTTGGATGCCAGTGTGGATGGTGGAGAATTCAAACCATTCAAAGGACTCCAAGTCAAGGAAGTTCAAATATCCTGTCAACATCTGGATGCACCTTTTTTTGCAGAACTGCCTCCTTGGAGGCCTTCCCCAAGGATCAGGCCACCCATTTACCCTCATTAGCGCCAGCTCCTTTCAATCATGTCTCACTTTGGAGAGAAGCCACTCTTAACACCTGACCTCCAGGAGCCCTGGTCAGACTGGACGGGATGGAGTAGGCCTAAGGGATTTAAACCAGCTGTGGTCCCCTGCTACATTGTTGATGTGGGTTATAGGGTGGGGGTAATAGGGCATGAGGAGAGAGGATGGGGGCCATCTTTTCCATGCGAGTGAGCAGCCAAACTTGGTTTTTCTGTCAGAGGGTCTTAGAAGGAGAAGGAGAAATAATATGAGTCCCATTTGGTGAATGTCTAAGTAGCCTTGTCACTGTGACATCTAATAAGAGATAGAGAGAAATAATTGTTCCACTGGAATATTTTTTCCTCATGATTAATAAGAGTCAGATAGAAAAGATATTAAATATCCTTCAATCAATCTCTTCATTTTACAGATGAGAAAACTGAGGTCCTCAATAAGAAGGTGGCTTGTTCCAAGTCACACGATTGGTAAGTAGCAGAGCCAGAATCCAAGTGAGGTCCTCTGATTCCAAATGTGTCCTTTCCACGAATTCTTAACCCTGTTGGCATTAGAGTCATGTTTTTGTTTAGGGATGTGTTGCGGTATGACAAAAAAGGAGCTGAGAGTCAGGAGAGCTGGGTTCTAGTCCTTGCTCTGGCTCTCTCTTACTGTTTTCCTATATTTTCTTTTTCCTCATCTATAAATCATGGCACTAGACTTAGATGATTTATAAGCTTCCTTCTAGCTCTAAAATGCTATGATTTCATGACTCCTCCCAGATTTGATTAATTTCTCCCTGACTCTAATCTCTCCCCTCTCTTACTGAGCCATCCTCTGTTCACACCTATGAAGCTGATATTCCTAAAGCACAGATCTGACACGCCACTCTTCTCCTCAAGAAATTTCAGGGGTCTCCTATGCCTTTAAGGAGCAGCTAAGCAGTCCGGCAGGTAGAGCACTAGGTGTGGAGTCAGAAAGACCTGAGTTTAAGTCCAGCCTTAGTCACCTACTAGCTGTGTGACCCAAGATAAGTCACTTAACTCCATTTGCCTCAATTTCTTCATTTGTAAAATGAGTCAGAAAGGTAAACAGCATACCACTCCAGGATCTCTGCCAAGAAAAGTTCAAGTGGGATCATGAAGACACAACTGGCTAAAGAACAATACTACCTTTTAGATAAAATATTATCTCCTCTGTTTGCCATTTAAAACCCTTCACACTGTGACTCCAACCTCTCCCAATCCAGACTTATTTCATATCATTTTCCATCACACAATCTAAGTTTTTACCACATTGGCCTTCTTGCTATTCCCCAAATAGGACATTCAATCTCCTACTTCCATGTCTTTCCATGCCTAGAAGCAGGGGTGTGCTGGAGCCAGCTCAACCTGGTGGGGAGAGCTGGTTGTTAAATTTTCCATGTGAGTATTTATATCTCAGAATTTAGCAAATGTGCTAAGTCTAGATTTGCTTTATGGTTTTGTTGGTTCTCTAGGCAAGAAAGTGATGGAAAATTTGTTAATAATGCAGATTAAACTTGTGTAAACTTTTTTTCTTGGTTAAACCTTTACTAGCACAGCCTTGCCTGGAAAGTTCTCCTTCCTCATCACTGAATTTTGGATCCTTAATTCCCTTTTTGGTTCAACTTAAGTGACTGCTCCTAGGTGAGACTTCCCTCTTCCATCCCCCCCCACCCAAGTTATCAGATTCTTGCCTCTCAAATTTGTATTCTTTTCTTTATATTTTTCATTTCCTTATTTACATATTATCTTTGTCCAGTAGAATGGAAGGCCCTCATTTTAGGGTTGAGACTTTCATTTTTGTCCTTATATCCCCAGCACTCTGCATAATGCCAGACACATAACAGATATTTAATAAATGCTGATTGAATTCACTCATTCAGTCAACATATATTAATTGAATGCCCGCCCTTTTCTTGGCTCAGATTCTGTGAATCCTTTGATCTGGAATAAACCTTAAATTGGTGGCGTTCATGCTTTCTACTTGGCTGGGCAGAGTTTGTGTGTTTGCAGACATGCGGTGCCTTCAGAGTGCTTCCAAGACTCAAATTAAGCATGAAATCCCTTTAGACTCTGTGACCAATGTTCTACCTTGTACAGGCATGAGTGTCTCCCCCTATTTTATATATGAAGATATTGACATGGACTCACCAAAGACAAGACAAGATGAAATTCCATCATTAGAAATTCATCCCTTTGGTGTGAGGTGTTATATTCAGAAACTCTCCATTAAAAGGTGAGTTTCAATTTTCTCATCCAGAAAAATGTATTTTACCCAAGTATTTTACCCAAATATGGGACTCATCTATAAAATAAGGTAAGCTAGATGACTTTTAAAGCTCCTTCCATTATTAAGTCCTATAATTACTTTTATTGTTCGTTCTTTCTTTCAGTCATTTGGGGTTTACTTGGCCAAAATACTGGAGTGGTTTGCCATTTCCTTCTCTAGCTCATTTCACAGGTCAGAAACTGAGATAAACAAGGTTAAGTGTCTTGCCCAGGGTCACATAGCCAGATTCAAACTCAGAAAGATGAGTCTTCCTGACTCCAAGTCCTTTCCACTGCTTTGCTGCCTATATATGCAGTTTAAAAAATCTTAATAATAGTTTATCAGGTATATACAAAGCAAAGACCTTAGGTTAAAGGGTATAAAATGGGAGTTTTAAAAATTTTATTTAATTTTATTATTTTTCTAAATTTAGAATATTTTTCCATGCTTATATGATTTATGATTTCCCAATCCCTCTCTTCCCTCTCCTCTCCCAGAGCTGACAAGCAATTCCACTGGATTATACATGTATCATTGTTCAAAACCTATTTCCATGTTATTCATATTTGCAGGAGAGTGATCTTTTAATGCCAAAACCCCAATCATATCCCCATTGAAACACATGATCAATCATATGTTTTTCCTCTACGTTTCTGTTCCCACAGTTCTTTGGATATGGATAGCATTCTTTCTTATAAATCCCTCAGAATTGTCCTGGATCCTTGCATTGCTGCTAGTAGAGAAGTCCATTACATTCAATTGTACCACAGTGTATCAGTCTCTGTGTGCAATGTTCTCCTGGATCTGCTCCTTTCACTCTGCATCAGTTCCTGAAGGTTGTTCCAGTTCACATGGAATTCCTCCAGTTCGTTATTCCTTTCAGCACAATAGTATTCCAGTAGATACCACAATTTCTTCAGCCATTCCCCAGTCGATGGACATCCCCTCATTTTCCAATTTTTTGCCACCACATATAGCGCGGCTATAAATATTTTTGTACAAGTCTTTTTCCTTATTATCTCTTTTATTATCTAAACCCAGCAATGGTATGGCTGGATCAAAGGGCAGACATTCTTTTAAAGCCCTTTGTATATAGTTCCAAATTGCCCTCCAGAATGGTGGATTAATTCATAGCTCCACCAGCAATGCATTAGTGTACCAAATTTTGCCATATCCCCTCCATAAAATGAGATTTTTGAAGATAGGCATCAGAAAGTTCTGGGGCATGAAGAATGCACTAAAAGACTCTATCTGGACAGCAGTATAATACAAAACTCAGTTTCACAGTATCTCAGAGTTGGAAAGAAACTTGGAGAACATCTAGTCCAATTCTTGCCTAGTCAAGACTCCTGCCTACCATATCACCATATTAAAGATCACTCTCAAATAGTCACCTGGATTCTATTTATAAGTCTCTAGAGATGGGACAGCATGATAGACTAGGAACATGCCTAAGATTTCGTGTCAGAATACTGGGTTCAAATCCCACTTTTGCTACTTGTAAGACTGGGCAAGTCACTTCCCTTTCCTGGATATTGGTTTTCTTGTGTGTTAAGTGAGGAGGTTGGACCAAGGTCTCACTTTACCTTGGATCTGTTTCCTAGAACTTGGGAGTAAGTATGCCAAATGTCATCTGTTCCTCTTACAAAACCTCAATATGGTCTGGGCCCTGATGCTAGAGTACAGCCTCCCCTGGAGGCTAGAGGGCTCTGCTCTGAATTGCTGGGACTTTTTCTAGATTTCTCCATCTCCATTTGGTCTGGAGCATCCTCTGGACCTGTTTGGAGGAGCTTGTGAAGGAAAGTCCACTGCCATGTGTTCTATCACTCAGCTATCTTGTCTTTGCTTTCTAAAGTCCTGTACAGTTCTAAATCCCATGATCCTAAGACAAACCTTAGTAATTTTATACAACTCTAACTGTTAGGGTGTGCCTCCCTCTTTTATTGAGACAGATTACAATTCTCATGCTTCTTCTTTGTCATTTAAATCACAATTGTAAACTCCTTGAGGGTAGGGACTATCTTTTGCCTCTTTTCTGTGTCCCCAGGGCTTAACAGAAGTCTGGTACATAGTAGGTGCTTAAGAAATGTTTATTGAATGAATGAATTCCTGGGTTAGGAGAACCCTGAAAGAGAAATTGTAAGAATGAGGGAAATGGTAGAAAACTTCATAGCTTTGCTGAAGACTAGTCCTGGCGTCCCTTCCGCTCTAAGCTGCCTTTTAGTAACTAAAGGACATCTGACATGCTAAATCACAAGGATCACAGGCTTAGAATTAGAAGGGATATTTGGAGTTATGTAGTCCACTGCTCCTCATTTGATAGGTGAGAAAACTAAGCTCCAGGGAAATAAGACGATTTGTTTCATGTCTCACAGGTATTAAGTAGAAGAACTGGGATTTGAACTCATCTCTTTCAATTCCAGAGCCATTGATCTTTCCATTGCCTTCCTCTTTCACTGTCAACATCTTCCACCCTTCCTCTCCTAGCTCCATTGTATTTCATAGCTTCAAAAGATGATGTAAAGAGTTAAAAATTAGAGGTTCTTAAGCTGTAGTAGTCCACAATTTTTTTAAAAAACCCTTACCTTCTGTCTGACACTAGGTACCAATTTTAAGGCAGAAGAGCAGTATGGGCTAGGTAATTGGGGTTAAGTGACTTGCCCAGCATCACACAGGTAGGAAGTGTCTAAGGTCATATTTGAACCCAGGTCCTCTCAACTTCAGGCTAATGCTCTTCCACCTAGCTACAACAAAAAATTGTTAAATATTCCTATAATTATATTTCAATATAATTAGTTTCTTTTGTAACAATGTATTTTATACCTTGAAAAATATTCTTTTTTTTAAATATAGCATCTTATTTTATTTATTTATTTTTTAAACCCTTAACTTCTGTGTATTGGCTCTTAGGTGGAAGAGTGGTAAGGGTGGGCAATGGGGGTCAAGTGTCTTGCCCAGGGTCACATAGCTGGGAAGTGTCTGAGGCCAGATTTGAACCTAGGACCTCCCGTCTTTAGGCCTGACTCTCAATCCACTGAGCTACCCAGCTCCCCCCCTTGAAAAATAGTCTGAAAAAGCATCCTTGGGTTTCATCAGCCTGCCAAGGGTCTCGCTCTCTCTCTCTCTGTCTCTGTCTCTCTGTCTCTCTGTCTCTCTGTCTCTCTGTCTCTCTGTCTCTCTGTCTCTCTCTCTCTCTCTCTCTCTCTCACACACACACACACACACACACACACACACACACACACAAAAATCTGCTTGTTCAGAGAGACTAATAGAATCCTAGAACTTTAGGGATGCAAAGGTGATTCACCTCACTCATTGGGTTAAGTTGATTTCTAGATAGATATTGGAAGTAGTCCCAAAGGCCCTGGGCCTCCTATCCCTGTGCTTAGACCCAAAGCAATTTCCTTTTAAAGAGTTTCAGGAGAACCGATGGTATTTTTTTCAATAAGAGACTTGAAACCCTGCTGGTATTTCCTCAGCTTCCTGTTCCCATCTGAGTGCCAGGGAGGTACTGGTACATTTTTTCATTAGTTGCATTTAAAAAAAAAAAAACACATCTTCTTAATAGAATAAATGTATATCCCTCCATTTGTAGCCAAGGAAGCTTTTCTGAGAGGGTTGCCATTATCAGCTAATCTCCCCTACCTCATCCCTCCTTCATTCTATATCTTTTATTACTGATAGAAATAGAAACAACAGAATCCCTGAGTGAGTGAGTGAGCAAGAGAGCAAGTCAGTCAAAGAGGGAGCCTTCCATGACTTCACAAGTCTCTGACAAAAGCCCAGATGATGTCAGCCTTTGGTCCGACTCTCTGAGTCACCCTTGATGTGTCTGTGGCCACCCTTACTGCCCCAAAGTGTCTCCGTGGCTATGTCCTTGCAAAGTCAAATTTCCTGTGCTGGGGATTGGGTTACCAATAATTGGTCTCGGCCATGCAGATGAAAAACAAACATTTTATTGGAGCCTGATGGATCAAATGAACCCTCTGGTGGGGTTTCACCAGCCGAGTAGCTGAATGTTTTGCTCATGGATGTAAGTGATCTCAGGCAATTTAGAGCTTAGTGTTTATAAATGACAAATGCTTTGCTTTCTTGCTTGCTTGTTATTTTTTTTTTAAACATGAAACTTGGTATGTTCAAAGGGATATGGGAGCAATTTTGTCTGGTGTGTTTTCTTGTTGGAAAGGAGAATTAAGAAATGGGATGAAGGACTGGCGGGGCATGAGAGGGGGGTGATGATTGGCACTGAACTGGTCTAAGCCTGATCCCAGAATCCAGTCTGGATGAGGTATCTGTGGCTGCCTAGTGGCAAGGGATAGGGCCTTCCCTTTTTGCCTCCAAGGGGAAAGCAGAGATGACCAATTCGGGAGGTCCGCCCTGTGCCACAGCAAGAAATGAGTCAGATTTCTGGTCTGTAGTATATTGCCCTAAAAGGATGCCTCCTTTATTACACATATTTTTAAATTTAGTCAACAGTCATGCACTAGCATAAACAGAACTATATTTGGATCCTGATTTTAAAAAATTATTTATCTATTGGCCATGGATAAATCAATTATTTTGAGCCTCAGTTTCCTTGTGTGCAAAATGAGCATAGAGAAGTACAGATTAAGGGCAGGAAAGGGACTTAGAGGGATTCTAATCCAACATTATTCTTTAAAAAATTTTGTTCAGCAATATTTTATTTTTTCCTAATTACATGCACAATTTTTAACTTTCATTTTCTAACATTTTGAGCTCCAAATTCTCTCCCTCCTTCCATCCCTTACCCCCTCCCTATGATGAGAAGCAGTTTGATATAGATTATATATGTACATTCATGTAAAACATATTTGCATATTTATCATGTTGTAGGAAAAGACACATATCACACACATACACAAAACAGGAATACAATAAAATGAAAAATTAGCCCTATAATTTTTTACAAATGAGTGCACAGAGGCCCAAGATTATTAAGTGACTTGCCCAAGGTGATACAGGTAGTAAATAAAGGTGGCATTGGAAGCCAAATCCTGTCCCTAAACCCATACTAATTTCTACTGTACAATTCTATCTGGTCCTCAACTCTTTCCCCACCCCACCCCACCATGGGAGTAGTATGCTACTTGTACTACCTAATCTCCAAGTATTTTTGTGAGCATTCAAGGAGATAAAGACTATGAAGCACTTGTAAGACGGAAAAGCATTATAGAAATGTCAGCCATCATTATCACCATCATTATTGTTAATAGTAAAGGTCATGGAAATGTCTCCGCTTTAAATAATCTTATCTCCAAATGCATCAAAAACGTCTATTTTCACACAGAGGAATGTGGTCTTAAAGGTAAACTGACATAGTGAGTTGTCTTCTGGCCTTGGAATTAGGAAGACTTGATTTGACCTCTACCACTGGTCATGTTACCATGGGCAAGTTCTCTCTGGTCCTCAGTTTTCTTACATGCAAAATAGGGATAATGTTATTTATTATTATGACAATGTCTTCTTCAAGCTTTTCAGCCTGCTTGCCTATTCATCTGGGAATGTTTTCCACTCTTTCCATCTCTATCCATGAAAACTCCATCTACTCTTCAAGATTCAGTTCAGATTCCATCTTTATGAAGTCTTCCCTGATTGCATTGTTGGACAATTTTGTATGAGAGGAATGGCAAGTAGGCCTGTTGGGTTGGACTACAAATTCAGGACCGGGAGTTGGACATGATAAATTGTGAACAGTAGGCTGGAGCCAGGCTATGAAGGACTTTGAATGCCAGCGAGGTAAAAGGGATCTCTCTCCCTTCAGATTTCTCCCCGCTCATTGCTTCATCTTTTCTTCTCACTTAGCTCGCTCTTACTTACAGTCTGTCATTTGCACCTTTTCCCCGTTAGAGGGCAAGTCTCTGGAGGGTGGATCTGTGTCTGTTGCCCATTACTGTGCCATCGATGCCAAGCACAGAGCCTTGCAGAAAGTTAGTACTTAATGGTGGTTGATGAACTGAATTAAATAGTAGGCATTCAGTAAATAGAAGCCCAGAGTCTTAAAGCTAGAAGGGCTCCAACAGAATGTCAGAGTTGGAAAGGAAATCCAAAGTCATTTAGCTGAGCCAGTATCTGAACAATGATTTTCCCAAAACGTCTCTAAAGATCTGCAAAAGTGATCTTTCATTCTCTGCTTCAAATACTCTGATAGGGGCAGTTAGGTGGCTCAGTGGATTGAGAACCAGGCCTAGAGGTGGGAGGCCCTGGGTTCAAATTTGACTAGCTGTGTGACCCTGAGCAAGTCACTTAACCCCCATTTAACTAACCTTTACTGGTGTTCTGCTTTGGAATCAATCTTAGTATCTATGCTAAGACAGAAGGCAAGGGTTTAAAAGAAAAGCTAGTAAAGGGGAACCCACCACCTACTAAAATGCTCATCACCACAAGACAAGTCTAATTGTTGAGAAATTTTGCCTAGTGTTGAACTTAAACCTTCTCCTTCCTAGCTTGTTCCCATTCATTGCTCCTAGTTCTGACCTCTTGGACCACACAAAACTACTTTAATGTCTCTTCTACTTAGCTGCCTTTCAAGTCCTTGAAGACAGCTATTATGTGCATCTCTCTCTCCTCACCCACCTCAGGTCTTTCTTCTGCCTAAATATCCCTAGGATCTTCTGTGGATCCATGTACAGACTTTAGAGCTCATCCAGTAAGGACAGAGTGCTAAATGCCACCAGTCTTTGTCATCATCACTACCCCCACCACTGCCACCACCACCACCATCATCATCATCATCATCATTATCATCATCATCATCATCATCATCATCATCATCATCATCATCATCATCAACACTGACAATGGGATAGATTGCAGAAGAGTTCTCAGAAGAGTTGCCTAGAGATATGGTGATTAGGGCACTGGACCAGGAGTCAGAAAAACCTGAGTTCAAATTTGGCCTCAGATACTCAATAGCTATGTGACTCTGGACAAGTCACTTAATCTTTTTTTGCTCTATTAAAATGGGAGGTAAACATGCCCCCCTTAAAATAATAACACTGACCTTGAAATACTTCCATGAGGATCAAATGAGCTAATATTTGTAAAAAAAAAAAAGTGTTTAGCACAATGCCTAGCACATAGTAGATGCCATATAAACGTTTACTTCCCTCCCAGTTGACTGCATGCCCAAGGCTAAATATTTGTTGGATGAATGAATGACTGGGTTATCCATGAATGAATTAGGGGTAGAGCGCTATCCATGAATGAATTAGGGGTAGAGCGCTATTCTCTTTTTGGGGAGTTCATAACCTATATATTCCTCCAGATTAAAAGAAATCTAAGATCTCTTGCATCTTCATCCTTTTCTTTTTTTATTTAGCACCACCCGTACCAGTACACGTTACCTCTAAAAATGCACCATTTCCGTTGGGTGATTAATCAATCAGAGGTTATTTGTAGAGACATGGTCAGACAGTAGTTCATGTGAAAATTACTTTGGGGTTTCTGTCGACTTCCAAGGTTAATACGAGCCAACAGTGCAATGTAACCGACTTAAAAGCTAATTCAATCCTCTCTACTTTAATAGAAACATAATGACTAGAACAGGGGAAGTGATGGATAACCCACTGCCAAAAAATATCTGGAGGTTTGCAATTGGTTCTAAGGGTGGCATTCTAAAGCGGGGGGGACATTACCAAGTGAGAGGGTGGCTGGTACAATGAGAGCACTCAAAGCCATTTCCAGTTCAAGTCAATTCAGCCAACCCTTCAGGGCTGCTAGGTGGCACGATGGAAGAGTGCTGGTCTGGATTTAAGAAGACTCAGCTAGAGTTTAAAGAGTTCAAATCTGACCTCAGATACTAGTTGTGTGACCTTGCAGGCCTCAGTTCCTCATCTGTAAAATGAGCTGGAGAAGGAAATAGCAAACTATTCCACTATCTTTGCCAAGAAAACCCAAATTGGGTCATGAAGAGTCGGACATAACATAGGACTTAAACCAGGAAGGAACCTTAAAAGCCCTCTAGACCAATAATCCCATTTTACTGAGATTTTATATTTGCCCAAGGGAAAAAAACCCCAAATGGGTTCCCAAAGATTTGGACACAACTGGAAATGACCAACCAATAACAGCTAACTCTTATTAAACACTTGTTATCTGTAAAGCATACATGGCGCTTAGTGCTGAGGACACAATTACAGATAAGACACAGGCCCTGCCCTCAGGGAACTTCTACTCTGATGAGAAAAACATATTTTGATACAAGAAAGGGAGGCTGAGATGGGTGAAAAAAGCAAGCTAGGTAAAGTGCTAAATAATATTTTCACTAGGCACCCAGCACTGCTAGGTGATTGGGATATAAAAACAAAATTAAAAAAAACTGTTTCCATTCTCAATGAAGTTATTGCTTATATTCTACTAGCAAGCTTGGGAGTGAGAGAGATATAACATTTATAATTTTATATAATTTGAGAAAAGAGTGAACATTCAGGGATAGTGCACAAAACCCCAGGCCTAGAGTTAGGAAGTTCTGATTTCAAATCCAGGACTAGACATTTATAGTTGTGTGATCCTGGACAAGTCATTTGACCTCTGTTTGCCTCCATATCCTAATCTATAAAATAGGGATAATAGCACCTATTTCCCAAGGTTGTTGTGAATGGGATGAGCACAGTGCATGGCATATAGTAAGTGTTAGCTATTGTCATTATCACTATTATTAATACTGACAGTGGGATAGTCTAAGGAAGGATTCTCATAGGAATTGCTGAGAGACATGTAGTTAACATAGTGGATAGGGCACTGGGTCTGAAGACAGGAAGACCTGAATTCAAATCTAGCTTCAGACTCTAGCTCCATGACCCTTGGCAAGTCATTTAACCTCTATCATTTTCTTCAACTATAAGATGGAGATAATGGCAGTGATTATCTCTCCACCTTGCTGTCAGGATCAGTTGAGATAATAGTTGCAAAAATGCTTACCACAGTGACTGGCACATAGTAGGCATTATATAAATGATCATTCCCTTCTCTTCACCCTTCCCTTCCCCAAAGGAGTTAGCACCTGATCTGTGCCTTGAAGAAAGACCCTAGAAATTGTCTGGAGATGTTTTGATTCCAAGCATGGGAGCCAGCCTTATAAAGAGAAAAAACGGAATGTCAAGTTTAAGGAACAATTTATAGGACAGTTTGATTGGAACATGGAATACATGAAAGAAACCATGTGGTTTTAGAAAGCCATGTAGTAAAGGGGAAAGATTCCCCCATTTGGGGCCATAGGATCTAGGTTCATACCCCTACTCTACCTTGTGATACTGGGCAATTACTTCTGTTTCCTCACTTGGGACAAGAAAAGTGGTGAGCTAGTAAATATTTAACAACCAGATCTGCAACCTCTAAATTTAATTTACATTATTAATATTTTCTCCACTGCTTTCTTACATCTAGGTATTCAACAAAATAATAAAATCATGTCTTGATTTGTAATATTTGTCAATTTAATAGTTAAAAGCTGGTTTGAGCTAGCTCCAGCACACCCCTAGCCAAGATCTTTTTGTGGCTACAATTCTATGGTCTTATAAAATAAGTCAGGCAAATTAGTTTGGAGCTAAGATAAGTTTTCATTTTATTCTAATGGCATTAGGCAGCCACTAAAGTTCTATGAGCTGGTAACTAATCTGAACGATCTTTGTTGTAAGAATATTAATTTGGCAACTCTGTAAGGATGGACTGGATAGAAGAGATACTGGAAGCAGAGAGATCAGTTAGGAGACTGTTCCTGTAATCTAGATGAGAGATGATGAAAGCCTGACCTTGGGTAGTAGATAGTGAATAAAGAAAAGGGGAATGAGTTAACTTATCTATGAAGGTATAATCAATAATAATTGATACCCAATTGGATATATGGGGTGAGAGAGAGGAAAAATTAAAAAATGAATCCAAGGTTATAAAGCTGGATGGATGGAAAGATGCTATTATCCACAGTAGAAAAAGGGAAGATGAGTTCTGTTTTATACCTGTCCAATTCAATATGCTGAAGGGATATAAAGCTAGCATTACAGTTCAAGAATTCAGAAGCGAGACCATAAATATATATATATGGGATTTAGGAGTCATACACATGGAGGTGATAACTGAACCCATGGGAGTTGATGAGACTATTGGGAGAGAATATATATTGGGAAGAGAAGAAATGGTGTGGAGAGATTTTGAGGTATTAGATAAGAGAGAAGAAGGAGCACATGGTCTACTTTTTCAGTACGGTCCTCTGATGACAGGAACTGGGGCCGAAGATCATGTAGGCAAAACAGAAGAGTGAAGAGGAGGTTTGGAATAGCCCTTGTGGGGAATGTAATGGAAAGCCAATCAATGAAGAATAAGAGTATTTCTGTGAAGCAATGAGGGGTTAGTTGAGAATAATTAGTGTACATTTGTAGTGGATCCAGTTGGCACAGCTGTGTGACTTTCTCTCCCAGCATTCAGTGCTATGAGAGCAAACAGGATAGGTGGATGGGTAAAGCCAACTTAAGGTTGGGGGTTGATAAAGCAGAATTAAAGCAAGGGAGTCAAATGATTCAAAGTTAGGGTAGTGTATAGTCAAATTTATCCACCACAAAGTCAAGAAAGGAAGTCTGTGGGATGGGTAGAAGTATTAAATGTCATAGTGAGGACATTTGGGAGAAAAATGAAGTGAATGGAGGTTATGTCCAATTTCAGAAATTTCAGATGAGATCTAAGACCTAACTATCAGTATGGACAGTTGAGGTGAATGGAGGACATGTCATGGGGGTTGAAGAAATTAATGAACTGAGGAGCCAGGTGTTTTAGGAGCCATTAATTCAGTTAATCAAGTCCCTGAGTGTGTGGGGAGGGGATATTGGGGTGGAGAATAAGACAATGATGTTGGTGTGAAATTCCTTGAGAAAAGAGAGAGAATGAGAATGAGTATTGAGCTTCTGAAGGTGTTAAGGTAGAGGTTGAATGACCCCTGAGAGTGTTCTCCCAACTGTTAGTGTCCTCCCTCTCCCTTCTTCTTGTATCTCTTCTATTCATTCAGGATAGATCTATATGCACAAATGTCTTTTCTCTGATAGAATGTAAGTTCCCTGAGGGCAGGAAGAAACTTGGAAAGCTCTATATGAACTGACACAGAGTAAAGTAAGCCGAGCAGAAGAACAATAACACATCAAAAAAATCAAAACTAATTATACCAAAATTATAAAGATCAACTTGAATGAAGAGATATGACTCTCTCCCTCCCTCACCCTAACCCTTGTGGAGGAAGAAAGTCCACAGGTGTTACACATTGCACATGTTTTTGGACTTTCTCAGTGTATAAGTCAATTGTGCTTGCTTTTTTTCCTCTCCTAAAAATTACCATTTGCCATATAAGATGGTTTTCAGGGAGAAAGAAGAAAATAGGATACTACAATAATGTTAGAAAAAGGAACTATCCATTTAAAAATGTCTAAAAATAAAGAAGGAAGTCTAGGGCATGAATCTTGGCTTTGGTACCAGCCTGGGATAGTGAAGGGAGCACTGAATTTAGAACCAGGAGACCTTGATTGGAATCCCAACTCTGACATGTAGCATCTATATGACCTTGGGCAAGTTGTTTACTTTCTTTGGGTCTCATTTTCTCAACTGCAAAATGAAGGGATTGGACTAGATGGCCTAAAAGTCCCTTCTAGCATTACATCTATGATCATTTCATCTCTCTGTCCCTCAGTTTGCTCATCTGTAAAATAGAGATGATGATATTTGTAGTACTTATATTCTATGTTTTTCTGAGGAAAGTGCTTTGTAAACAAACATTAAAGCAAGAGTCATGATTGCCACATGTTCTTTGGAAAGGTCTTTTGGGTTTGTGTTAGTCTTTTTTAGTCTCAGACACTATTTGTATCAGTATTTTCAAATGAGAAGGACACTAAGCACTTCATATATTTTAAGATTAAAGACAAGAATGTCTGAAAAATGGGAGAATAATTAGCAAGTTCCTGGTATCCTTCTGTAAGCCAATACTTCAAGTCCAGTTTTAAATGTTAAGTAGTTTAAGTCATGCCTTCTGTTTTGTTCAGGGATGTTCTCATAGGAGCTACACCCCCTATTGTGCAATCCAACCTTTGCTTCATTTGTTAATGGCCACAAATGGCCCATAAATAGGGCAGAACCAGCCAGATAGCGTGGCTTGGCTAAAACCCTCTTCTGATGCCTCATCATAGCTTGCATGTGACCCTGGCTTCTCAAAGGCAATGCCAAAGAAACCTAGGCTTTATTGGACCCTGTCAAGCTGGAAAAGCTTCAAATATAGGCCTAGAAATGAATACGTGTCTGTTAGCTAAGGACCAGCTTAGCTAAGGGTGGAGGAGAAGTTCATCATTAGAAGTCTGGCCATCAGGCAGCTAATTTTACTGGTCAAAGCAGCTCATGAAAACTGCCTACCTTGGCTGATAGTGGTTGTGATCTGCATTGGCAGAGGGATCATCCCCACTGAAGAAATTCCCAGTTCTTGCACATGTAAAATCTATATCAAATTGCTTACCGTCTCAGGGAGAGGAAATGGGAGGAAGAGGGGAAGGCAGGAGAGAATTTGAAACCCCAAATGTTAAGCAACATATGTTGAAAATCATTTATACATGTAATTGGAGAAAACAAAAATATTATTAGACTAAAAGAAAAAGAATTAGAGCTATCCACAAGCAGGATGGGCTGCTTTGAAAGATGGTGGGTGCTCCCTCCTTAGAGATCGTTAAGTAAGGGGAAGCTGTCTGAGAACTTGTCAGGTGTGTTAGAGTGGGGATCCCTTTGGGGGGGGGGTCAGACTAGATTTCCAACTCTCAAGACCTGTGACTCTGTGACTAAATGGGTTACTTCAAAGGCCTCTTCTAGCTCTAAATTTATTATCCTAATATCAATATAAGCAGCAAATAGTCATTCATTATTCTCCTTTGCTTTAGCTATTTGTCCACTATTTGGTCTCTTTCGTATACATGCAGGATTTATATATATATATATATATGTATATGTATATGTATACATATATATACACACATGTAAACATATGTATACTTATACCCAAACTCAGAAAGTATTAGGTGATTATAGAAAGAGTGAAATCCCCACTCGCTTATATTCTATACCAAGTATGTAGTCTGAAAAAGGTTAAACACTTTCAGTTGTATTTCACTGTACCTGTCCATCAAAGTGAACTATTTCCTCTTCTCACAACAATTTCCTCATATTATGGACACTCTGGTGTCAGAATTTCCACCAGACAGCCGGGCACTCAGCTGCTAATTCACAAATAGGTATTCATTAGTTGTTCGCTCACACCACACTGGGTCTGTGGTTCCTCAGGAGAGAGCAGAGTGTAGTCTGCTAAGATTTTTTGAGCAAACAAGAGGCCTATGGGAGCAAAGAAAGCTTCTTTACTCTGTTCCAGATGTGGCTACACGTCAGCATAAAAACTTCCTGATAAAGGTCCATTATGTGCTTTTTGCCCCATTTTTCTGTTGTAGGGACTCAGTATATCCAAACATTAGCAGAGCAGTAGGCCTATAAAAAGAATATTAATCAAGTGCTTGTAAGTCCTTACTCTTCTCCAGACTCTTGGAAATAAAAGTTAAAAAACAAAAAAGAAAGAAAGAAACAATCCCCATTTTTCAGCAAGTTTACATTTTAATGGGAAAGACAAGATGAACATATTGAAGTAAATCAATATAAATACATACAAAGTAACTAACTAGAGCTAGGCTGATGTATTTGTGTGGACTTCAAAAGGGAAAAGGTTACTGAATGAAGGAGCCAAAAGAAGAGCCTGGAAGTACCTATGGGAAGCAAAAGTACCCCAACTCCTCCTCCAAGGACCAGTGTGAGTGGGGGGGGAGTAGAGGATTGAGAAAAGGCACAGCAAAGTCTAGGGAGGATAGTTGGGAGCATGGTGTCATTAGAAGGGAATTAGGTCTCAAAGAGTATTAGAGAAAATAGTCCAAGATGAAGAGGAATTTGTTTGCTACAGAATGGTAAATACAAAGGACATAGTTCAAAGGGTGGTCAGGTTAGATTTGTACATGAGTGGAGTTGAGTTGAGGGGTATAAGGATGAGACAAATGAGGAGGGGGCAATAGACAGTTTTCTCCTAAATGGTTACTAATTAATTATAATAATCAGATATAAAAGCAGCTATTTGTCATGGTGGATAAAGCTCTGGACCTCAAGTCAAGAAGATCTGAGTTCAAATCCAACCACAGATATTAACTAGCTTTGTGACCCTGGGTAAGTCTCTTAACCTCTGTCTACTTCAATTTCCTCCACTATAAAATGGGGATAATAATAGCACCTACCTCCCAGAGTTGTTGTGAGGACAAATGGAGATAATATTTGTAAAATACTCTATAAACTTAAAGTTCTATATAAATGCTAGATATTATAATAATCATCAGAATCATAATAAAAATAACACATTTGGAAACTGAATATCTAATAAGATGTGAACTGGTGGACAGAACCATATATCAAAAAGTCTCTGCTTTTCATAGACTGACAAATGACAAATCCCTATATTACACATATTGACCTCAGAATATCCTGGAGAACTCAACCAATTAACAGTATTAGAACTCAGAGCATTATCACAGACAGAGCATTATCATTAGTTTGATTTATTATTCATAAAAAACCCTGAAAACAATGCTTTTTATTGATGATGCTCTACTAAATAATCACAGTCTCCAAGCTGCATGTCATGAAAAGCTTTCAAACTGTAGAGACCTAACAGAAGAGATAAAAATCATGTGGAAACTGGAGAAAGGACATATCATCTCTCCTGTCTTGTGTGCTGTCAGAGGATGGCTGAGAACACTTACATCTTATTGGTTTTTTATTCAACTATAGAAAGAGGTCACTTTAGTCACCTGTGCAATAATCCATAGAACATGAAATACAAAAGTTGTAGGAGTAGCAATTTGTATCTGAAACCCACAAAAAATATGAAAATGAAATAATAATAATATTTACAACTTTAAAATGGATAGTAACAGATCTAGAAGGGATCTAAACAGTACTCCCTAAAATATTCACATACCAGAAGCCCTATCACCTCAAGATTACTGAAGAAAGTTATACTTCCTCATCATGAAGAAGGAAGGAGGAAAAGGATTGATATATATATTTTAGAATACATGTTAAACAGGTTAAAAACAGGACTACATCTCAAACTCAAGATACCCATGTTAAAAAGCCTCAGTAATGATGAAGGGAGTGAAAACTCATTTATATAAATTCTACTATGTGCCAGGCACTGTGCTAAGTGCTTCCTAAATATATCTCATTTAATGACCGATAAGAGGTATATATATATATATCATAAGATTTGTCTAATATAACCAAAATTTTACCTCTAGTTGGATCCTAAGAAATAGGGAATTTTGGGGGCAGCTGTGTAGCTCAGTGGATTGAGAGCCAGGCCCAGAGATGGGAGGTCCTAGGTTCAAATCCGGCCTCAGACACTTCCCAGCTGTGTGACCCTGGGCAAGTCACTTGACCCCCATTGCCTAACCTTACCAATCTTCCACCTATGAGTCAATACACAGAAGTTAAGGGTTTAAAAAAAATTAAAAAAAAAAAGAAATAGGGAATTTCTAAGAGTAAAATTAAAAGGGCCCCCAGGAACAACAGCCTCATGAGCTCAATATGCAATAAGCTAATTCAGGTGAGTTTATTTATAGACATGGAGGAGTCTATGCTGGCAACTCCAGATCAGGTTGTTACTACTAAAAATTACAGAAAGCACATCAATAAAACTGAAGGTAACCAAAAATATAAAACCAAGTTCTATAGCATGAAAAAAAAGATCCTTAAAGATCCCAAACATTTATCAAAGAAGATTGTGTAAGAGAATGGTAAAAAAATAACAACAACCACATACCACATGACTGGAAATTATAAAAATTTTGTACATTCTACTCTCTACCAAGATATGACCTACTAGCCAGAATTATAAGTCAGAGGCTCACTAACTTTCATTAAACTACACATTCTAAATCCCCATACAACAAATGAAGGTTTCAAGCTATCCTTGAGAATTAAATAACTTAACTGTGCCAGAATGAAAGAATTATCACAGATATAATTTGTATCTACAATCAACCAGACACAACATTGATTCATAAAAATTTAAGAACTATGTTTTAAATATCACTGTACTAAACACTCATAATCCCCAAGCTATAGAGAATGAAATGTATGCAGAATCTAGAGACCCAAGGGAATAAATCAAAACCATGTGGGAAAAGAATGAAGCACATAGCAACTCATCATTCTTCTGCTACTGGAGTTATCCTGAGAGTGCTTTTCATGAATCTATAGAAGATGAACTTACATCTCAAAACTTTTATTCAAATGCAAATGACCAAACAAAGCAAAAAAAGAAAAAAAAATCAAGTCACCTGGGCAATAGTCATAGATCATTAAGCATTATAGAATAAGAGTAAAATTATGATCTGCCCCAAGACTTTTTCTCCTGAATTAATATGAGAACAAATAATGATAATAATGATGATGAATATAACAAATATACCCACATTTGTAAACTGTAATGCATGTTTTCATCCATTGTTTCTTTATTTATATGAAGGAATTAGACCTGATGCTCTCTCCAAAGTTCCTTCCAACTCTAACTCTCCGATCCTGTGGTCTTATCTCAGCTTTACCCTACAATGTCAAGGCATGGATTACAGGTGAGGGAGAGGTATCAAAAGGTCAAGTTAAATCAATAAGTATTATTACCTACTTAGTGTATTACAGGCACCGTGCTAAGTGCTAAGGATGCAAATTCAAGAAAAAAGAAAGATAGTCTCTGCCTTCAACGAGCAGAGGTTCTAATAAAAAAAAAAACAAACACAGCATACCAAGCAGACCTAGAAAAGGCAGTGGAGGCAACATGTTATGGAGAAGCATGCAGCCCTTATTCCAGAGAAGATAAAGCGAAAATTCAACCTGTAGAGCCCAGCATCCTACAGACAGTTTTTAAGGTTCTGGTAAGGGAGGACATCTTAATACTGAGCAGGAAAAGATTCAGTCATTAATTCTGGATAATGATCCCCATGATGACCAGAGCTCTGGTGGAACTCTCCCCAAACAAAGTGACGGGACTAAATCTTCCTAGATGGCTTTACATAACCAAAAAGCAGACAATAGTCCATGTTTTATGATTTGAGTGTCTCAGAGAATTCTCTGATGCTCCCAATCCAAGGGAAATCCTGCAGAAACTGAAGATACTTCCTCGTGCACATGGGCACATGTGCGTGCATGTGTGCTTGCATATGTGTGTGTCCTTACTCTCTATTTTAATATATTTGCTAAATGTAGGTTCCAAAGCAGAAGAGCAGTAAGGGGTAGGCAACTGGGGTTAAGTGACTTGACCAGGGTCATACTGTTAGGAAGTGTCTGAGGTCATATTTGAATCCAAGACCTCCCATCTCCAGGCTTTGCTTTCTTATCCACTGAGTATCTACCTGCCCCTCAGAGAGCACTTCTAAATAGAGTAGTCTAGGAGGTGGAGTGACCTTCCAGAATAAAGAGGTTTTTATATCATGATGAAGAAAGTCCTGTGGAAAGTCAGCAGTACAAGCCTAGAAAGGAATGAAGAATGAGGAAAGATAAAGTGATTCGCTCTAGGCTGCATGGAGAACAAGGCACAAAACTGAAATTCAAGCCCATACATCATGCCTCCAACCCATTGCTCTTTCTACCACATGCCATTATCCATGCTTTTACTAAAATTGTTGGACTTAGAAACAGAAAAGACACTCAGTTAGAATTCTAAGTGTGCCACTTATTAGTTATGTAAGATTGGGGAAGAATTAACTTTTGTACTTCAGTTTCTGCACCTGTAAATTAGATATTAATACCTATACCATCTATCTTACAGTTGGTTGGGAAGTTCAAATGAGAACACTAACATAAGACACTTTGCAAGGCTTCAAGTTCTATAGATGTATTGATGATGGTTATTATTGTTGTTATTTTAGAAGTATATTATTACAGGTTTATAATAAGATTGTTTCTTCGATACATATTTATAGCCCTTCAGTCAGAAAATAATATGTTTAAGGAAGCATTCACACTTTTAAAAGTGTCCTGAGAGCCCAGAAGCTGAAAATTCTATGTCCTTCCCAGCCAGAGTGTGTACATATGGAGCAGCTACACAGATATTCTGGGAATATTCCATTGATGTGTCATGCTGATGGCTTTGTTTAGCAATCAGCAGCTGATAGTCTTTATTTTCTTCATTCCAAATGTGAGATACTGGCTTAAAAGTGCTTCAGTGAATTGGAAGAATACTAGATGCATGGTTAATAGCACTGGATGAAGACTCAAATAACCTGGGTTTTAAGTCTTTCATTGCCTTTAACTATAACTGTGACCTTGGACACCTCCCCTCTTTGGGTTTCAGTTTTTTCACTTCTAAAATGAACAGATTGTACTAATTGGTTTCTAAGATATCTTCCAACTCTAACAGCCTTTATTCTAAAGAACTTTCTAGATCTTCAATTTTATATTATATGAACTCCTAAAAGTTAATAAATACATTTATTTTTACAAGAATTCATCATGTCTACTTTCTTCTGTCCTACCCAACTGAGTAATACAAAGAAAAAAGAAAATTCTCATAACAAATATTCACAGTCCTTCCTCCCCAATCTCAAATTATTACCTTGGCCATTTCTAAATATGTTATGTCTCGGGGGCAGCTGGGTAGCTCAGTGGATTGAGAGTCAGGCCCAGAGATGGGAGGTCCTAGGTCCAAATCCAGCCTCAGACACTTCCCAGCTGTGTGACCCTGGGCAAGTCACTTGACCCCCATTGCCCACTCTTACCACTCTTCCACCTAGGAGCCAATACACAGAAGTTAAGGGTTTAAAAAAATGTTATGTCTCATTCTGCATTTTAAGTCTAGTTCCACTCTGGTAGGAGGTGGATGGCATATTTCATTTTCAGGCCTCTGGATTCATGGTTTATCATTGCATTAATCATAAAATCTAAAATCTTTCCAAGTTGTGTTTAAGTTGTCACTATCTAAATCATTCTCTTAGTTTTACTTTACTATGCATCAGTTCAGAGAAGCCTTTCCAGTTTCCTCCAAAGTTGTCTATTCTTATGCTTTAATTATTTTTCATTACATTCATATGCAATAATTTGTTTAGCCATTCCCTAATAGGAGGTCACCTCTGTAGTTTCCAGCTATTGGCTGCTGAGAAAATTAAAGAGTCATTATAATATATCCTATGTTCTAACATTCCAGATTCTAAGGTTCTTTATATTTCTTGTATGAATCACTGGCGCTGAGAGTCATAGAGAAACCCTGTGGTAGAGAATGCGCTCTTCCTTTAAAAACATCAGGGTGACTTCCACTTGAGTTAAGTACTGATCTAAACCTGACAGACTGGTAATTTTGTTCCCAAGAAATTCTGAATACACAACAAGAATTAATGAATATTTCTAACAATAGTAAGATCTGGGGACTCGACGATTCCAATGGCAAGTCCATAAGTTTTTGGAGATTCTATCATTCCATGTTTCACTCACACTCAAAACCTCAGTCATCTATGATTTTTTTCTTTCTTTGATTTTTACATCCAAATCAATTTTGTGTCTTGTCAGTTCTCCTTCTATATCTGTCTCAGAATCCTTCATTACAACCACCAATTTTAAGCCCTAGTTACTTCTTGTTGAAGCTATTAAAATGGTTCAGGCAAGAGGTAAAAAGGATCAGGGTGGTGGGCATCTGAGTAGAGAGAAGGCTATAAAGCAAGAGATATTATGGAGGAAGAATCAACAGAGATTGGAAACTAATTGGATGGGGGATAGGAAGAAAGGAAAGAGTCAAAAATGATTCTGAGGTTTCAAGACTGAATGACTAAGAGTATGGTGGGGCCATTAGAAATGGGGAAGGTGGGAGCAGAGACAAGCTTTGGGAAAAGAAATGATAAAGTTCCATTTTGAAGTCCTGATGAAATATCCACATGAAAATATCTAATAGGTATTTAGAGATGAGGAACTAGAACAAGGAGGGTGTATTTGGGGTACTGGGTTTGGAATATGAATTTGTCACAAGCCTGAGGCAAAAATTGAGAACATGGAAATAAATGAAATCATCAAAGGGAAACAGAGAAAAGAAGGGATTAGGACAGAACCTTGGAGGATATCCATCCCTGGTCATCTCCACAACATGCTTCCTACACTCCAACTATTGTCTTCATCTACCCAAATCCCTAATCCACTTTACCTCTTGCTCCAGCCTTCAACAGAACTTTAGATTCTGCCTTTTGAAATTTGGTTCTGATAGGTGAGTTTTCTCATTATTTTACCTGGAACTAGACCCATATAACACTCCATGGCCTTCTCCACATGAAGTTTCCTTTACTTCAGCTACTACTGCCTTTTATCCCAGCCCTACTCCCATGGAACCTTGGAAGCTGCCCCATGGAAGGCCAAGTTCTGATAAGTGAGCTTCTTCTTCAAACTGCTCCAAGCCAGACTTCCATGCCAAACCTGGGCATCTCCTACCATGTAACTATATTTATCCCTACCAAGCTCCTTTTCTACTACCTTTAAATATTGATTTTCCCCCCTTAGAATGTATCCTTTATGAAGGAAAGGACTTTCTCACTTGTTTGTATTCATATCTACAATATTTAGCATATTACCTAGCAAACAGCAAATGCTTAACAAAATTCTTGTTCCATTTATCTATCTATCTATCATCTATCTATCTGCCTGTCTATCTATCATCTATCTATCATCTATCTATCTGTCTGTGTGCCTGCCTGTCTGTCTGTCTATCTACTTACTTATCATTAGAGTGTTGGGGAAAGGAAGCAAAGACATGTTTAATTAAAAAATAGATAAGTAGGATCAAAACCAGGTGGGAGCAGTATCATGAAAATCAATGGAGGCAAAATGGGGTAAGGGATGAAGAGACTGGGTTTCAGCAAGATCAAATACTACAGAAAAATTAAGAAAAGGCCATTGAATTTGGTTATTAAGAAGTCACTGGTGACATCTGATGAAGTTTTCTCATATTATGTGGTTCTTGTCTTCATCTTTTCCAAAAATCTCTACCAAATATGCTAGAACCCCTTTTCATTTTTTTAATGTTCCATGGTTACAAGTGCCATACTTGAGTTTTCCCTCTGTTATTCCTTATAATCATTACATCACAGATCAGCATCCTTTTCTGGCTATATATGTTCTTGATAACATCCCTTATAAGAAGCTAGGTGGAACAATAGATATAGTGCTGGGCTTGGAGTAAAAAAAGATTCAAGAAAACTTGAGGTCAAATTTAACCTCAGAAACTTACTAGCTGTGTGACTCTAGGCAAGTCACTTAATTCCATTTACCTGTATTCTTATTTACCAAAAAAAAGCTGAAAAAGAAAATGGCAAACCACTCCAGTGTCTTTGCCAAGAAAACCCCCCATGGGGTCACAAAGAGTAAGACACAACTAAACAACAACAAATGTCAAACACAGGTGATATATATGTTATAACCTAGTTGTACCAACATATGTCTTTCTATTGCTTTTTTTTTGCATCTGTTTAATCTACTTAGTTGAACATAAGCTCCTGGAGAGTCTGTCTCATGAGCTTTGCATCTCCAGCACCAAGGACAGGGCCTTGTCCATAGTAAGCACTAAATAAATGTTTGTTGAATTGTGTTGAATTAAATAGGGGCTTGGTGGCTGAGACAATTTCCCCAATTTCAGGCATTGGCCTCTCTCCATGAATGACCCTGCAGGGTTGAATGTTTGATGGGGCCAAGTGTTTTTAAGAAGAATGATGCATAGGGTTTTCCAACCCCAAGGAGAAAGTCTTAGTAACAAAGTCCTACTTGGCAATACTTCCCTTTGGCTTCTCATAGAAGCTTGGTTTCCCACAAAAATGCATATGAATCACTGAACATTGTGTAATATGTAGGTTGTGTTACTGGCACCAAAGCTTAGGACTAGACATTTTGCCTAATCACAAACCACTCTTCAACATTAGCACCAAAGAAGGCTTTTCCTTTGGAAAATAGGCCATAGTGGGATCCACAATGCCATTCTGCTTATTCACCTATCTTTGATTATTCAGAATACATCCCAAACATCAAATCTTGGCATATTTCAAATGACATAAAAATAGTTAGAGCCCCGGACTGGGTGCCCAGAAACTTCTCCATCAGAAGAGATAGCCTCACCTCTGCTAATTTATTCATCATATGACCTTAGACAATATTATAATAATAATAGTTTAAAATAATAAATTGATATCTTTATAGCACTTTAAGGTTTTTTAAAAGGCTTTACCTATTCAAGCCTCACAATAACTATTATGAAATACGTACTATAGAAATTCCCATTTTATAGAGAAGGGATTCGAGAATCAGAGAAACTAAATCACTTGCTCAAAGTCACAGAGTTAGAAATCAATCAATCAATCAATAAAAATTTACTAAGCTCTTATTATATGGCAGTCACTATGTTAAGTACTGGAGGTACAAAGGAAAACAAAAAAGGTCCCTTCCCTTGACCTCACATTATAATGAAAGAGGCAACATAGCTACAAGCAGTGTGTGTGTGTGTGTGTGTGTGTGTGTGTGTGTGTGTGTGTGTGTGTGTGTGTGTGTGTGAAGAGAGGGGATCTCAGACAAGAGTGCAATAGCAGCTGGATGTTGGGGAGGACCAGGAAAGGCCTTCTGAAGAAGGCAGGATTTGAATACAGGTCTTTCTGACTCCAAATCCAGCACTCTATAAAATATGTGTTGCTGTCTTTCACTATGCTATGATGTGCTATAACAAATTTCTCCCTATCTCAGGGCTTTAGTTTCTTCCAATATGAAATGAAAGTATTTAACTAGATGGATGATCTCTGAGGTCCTGTTTGCACTAACATATAATTCTATATGGCATAAAATCCATCATAATGATATACTACTTTTCTCATTTGGGTTAGCTACTTCTTGACCTTTTCCAAATCCCTGACCCTGAGAAAAAAATAGTACTAATACTAGTAGTAATATATTCATAGGCTTTTGAGCTGAAAAGGAACTTGGAGGTTATCTAGTCTAACCCCCTTTTTTTAGAGATGTCAAAATTGACATCTAGAAAAAGGAAATGACTTTCTGACATCAGAAAGCTAGTTAGTGGCATGTCTCAGACCCAACTTAAGTCTTCTGACTCTAAATGTAGGGCTTTTTCTATGATACCCTGTAGACTTATATACCAAATTAACCTGTACTATTGTTAGTAAAACTAGTAAATGTTTTTATTTTTTCCTTTATGATAATATTCTTTGGTATAATCATAGTAATAGAATTATTAGTTCCAAAGGTTTACTTTTGTTGTTGTTTACTTCCAGAATATCCTCCAAAAAGATTCTACTAATTTACAGTTCTACTAACCACACATGAGTGTACACATTTCCCCTCCTATCTCTCTATAAGCACTTAATTTAGTCATTTTTGCTATTCTTGCCAATTTTATAGGTGAAGAAACTAAATTTTAACCATTATGGCAAAAGGAAGTTGTATTATAACTTTCTTCTCATAAGCAGACAATATCCTAAGAAAGATCCTGATCTTCCTATCTGTGGAACTGCTTACATAATTTACTTCTTGGACTAATTCCCATGTGACACAATCATACCTTGATGTCATCCATAGTCTGAATGTTCTTTTTCTGTCTTTCCATGACAGACATATGGATTTCAGGACTCAGAGCTTCAGCAGTGAGTTAAAGCATACTTGTGGGTTTAAATCATAGCCTTAACTTTGGGGCAGAATCTAGCTTACATAGCTTATGCTTCAGCATCTCAACAAATTCCTAGCCATTTAGATTAAATATGCCTGGTGTTAAGCACTACCACTTTCATGAGTTCAGGGACACTCTGAAGGCAATGTTAGCTCTCTTTGGGTTCCAATGGAAGACTCTAGATTCACTGGGAAAAGACAAAATTATTAAGTGCTATGAATGCCATGGGTACCTTTTGCTAAAATATGAACCAACATAGTTTTCTTTCCCCTAGATCAGTGATGGGCAAACTATGGCCCATGGGCCAGATGCAGGGGGCCCCTGAAATGTTCTATCCAGTCTCACAACATTATTCCTAATCTGACAAATACAATAAGTAGGATACAATACAATGAAACTTCGAAAGAGTTGCCTTAGAAAAAGACTGACAGATGAGCATTTCCTTTCCTTTGGCCCCCTCTTTAAAAAGTTTGCCCATCACTGCCCTAGATAAAATCAGGAGAAAGCAGAGAAAAAAAACTTTGTCCAGGCCAGAGAATCTTACCAAAGAAATCTTTGAGTCTGGAGATTGACAACTGTCCTAATATAATGATCTTCAGAAAAGGCAGTCACAAAATATCAGAGCTGAGAAGGATGTTAGAAATCATCCAACCCCTTCACTTGACAAACAAACAACAACAACCAAAAAAACCCTGCCATCCGGGAAGGGGAATGTTTTGCCCAAAGACCATACAGCTAGTTAATATCAGAGTTAATGCTAGTACCTAGAGTTTCCGGTGGGGGGCGCTTTCCACTATACTATACTCTCTCTCTTTCAGACAAGACTATCTGTAACCCCAAGGGAAGCACTTTAGGGAGATGCCAAAGAAATAGAAAAACTCAGGCCTGCTCCTTGACTCTATTTTTTTCCCCAATTGGAGTGACAGCAGATTCAAGTGAAAGCAACAGATGGACATTAAAAAACAAACACACATATTAAACATATGGGAAGGTATTGGAGTATGGTGCCATTGGAAGAATACTAGATTTAGAGTCAGAAGACTCACATCCTGAACCAAGTAGGACTTGATTCTAGATCCAGTACTCTATCTGTTACATAATCCTACCTCATGACACCATTGTGTGTCATTAAAAAAAAACAAACAACCCTTTCACCACCTTCAGCTTTAGTTTTCTTTTTTTTTATAGAGGAATTAGGTTAGATTATCTTCAAGTCTCCTCCAACTCATACTATGGAAATGGAGGTCAAAGTGAGTCTTTATTTTATTATTAACCTGCAATGGCTCCCCATTGCCTATAGCAATCCTCACAGGCATGAGAGCCTACCTACCCCAGAAAGGGGAGGAAGGAAGTGCTCCCATTGGGCTGCTAGGCAGAGGGGTGGGTCATATGAATAATGTCTTCAGGTTAGGTGGAGAAGGGGAGGAGAACAGCCCCCTCTGGCACCTTTTCTATAGGTTCGTCAACACAGACCTAAAGGATAAAATACACACCCCTTAGATTGACAATTAAAAATATCCACAACTGAATTATGACCTCTTCTTCTACCTTAATTTCCAGCTATTCTCCTTAAATATGGTATGTTCCAGCCACACCAATTGCTAGCTGTTCTAAACCTTACTACCCCTACTCTCTTCCAAATTTGTGCATTTGGACAGGTTCTTCCCACTCTGTTCCTAGTTATATGATCCTGGGCAAGTAATTTAACATATCTAGACTTCAGTTTTCTCATTTATACAATGAAAGGACTATATTCGATGGCCCCTAAGAGCCCTTCCTGCCCTACAGCTACAATTTTATGACATCCTTCAATTCCTTCGAGACCAAGTTTAGGTGCTTGCTACATGAAGTTTTCCTTGATCCAGCCCCCAGCTCCAAATTAAAAATGATCTCTTCAGGGACAACTAGTGCACTGAGAACCAGGGCTAGAATTGCAGGTCCTAAGTTCAATTTTGGCCTCAGGCACTTCCTAGCTGTGTGACTCTGAACAAGTCACTTGACCCCATTACCTAGCCCTAGCTGCTCTTCATATTAGAACTGATACAAAGACAGAAGGCTAGAGTTTAAAAAAAAAAAAAGTAAGTAAATGCAAAGTGAGTAAAATGTAAATTCCTTTAGGGCAGAATTATTCATTTTTAGCATTGCAACCCCAGTACCTAGCATAGTGCCCAGCAGTCAGTCAAAAAAAGCACATATTAAAAACTTCATAAATATTCATCAATTGTAATTGAATTGATTTCTAGGGGGAAAGGTCAGCTTCATTCCATAAGGAGGTAAGGCTTTAGCAGAATATTTTCATTTAATCATATTAGAGAATTCTTTCATGGAAGGAAAGTCCCATGCCATGCCAATACACACATTTGTCAACTGCCAGCCTGCATGGTTATATGCATTTTCTTCAGATTATCGAATCCATGTTTTAAAAAATAAATATGGTCAAATATTATAACATGTGAGCCTAAAGACCACAGTAAAATCAGGAAAAACTGCAGGAGCACTGATCAAAACCATATGTGGTGTTATTTTTAAAAATATATGTGTCAGGACTGGAATTTATCATGTGAAGCTCTCTAAGGTGTTGCTTATTCTTCAGTGTGGTGTACTGACAAGAAAAAAAAAGGCTGGACTTGGAATCAAAAGACCTTGATTCAGTTCCTATTCCTATAAAGGTTAGTCACATAAACATGGATGAATCACAACTTCTTAGTCTTCAGTTTCCCTGTCTATAAAATGGGATTAATAACGTCTTGCACTAATATACCATCAGTGCACATATAAATTGGATGTGCCTGCCTTCACACCAAGGAACTTTACCATATGTATCCATGTTCCCTTAAACATCTTAAGCTCACAGTTCTTCAACTTACTTATTTCCTAAGAAATATTCTTCCACTTTGGCCTCAGTTATACACAAAAGTGATCATTTCCTTGGTCTTGCCATCATGCACAAATGTGCCACTTCTATGTTGATGAACACAAATCTCCTTATCTGCTTATAATCTAGTATCATTTCATAACTTCTTCTGCTTTGCAATCCAAAACTCTCCTTATTCACACCATAACCTTCAATCTCTTGACCCCTTAGTCCTCTCCCAGGTCATTATTCTATTCCAGCTACACCCTATTCTTTTCTCCATCTCCCATTGACGAATCAGGTCAAGCCTACACTATCCTCTTGAGTCTGTTGTTCCATTATCACATCTCCAGTCTTGCCCTGTGAAGTCTCAGCCTTAGATCACTTTCACTATCTCCTGCCTTTAGGTGGAAGAAATCATGAAAACACACTAATTCAACCCACTACAATTTGTTACATAATCTCAGTGGGCCCCTCCTTGATTCAAGGCAACTGTTATATCCTTAATTAATTGTCTAGGCCACTCACCATTATAGCTCTTCCAAACCTTTTCATCCTCTTCATACCTCCCAGGGCTCCTCTTACTCCAACACTCTCCAATGAGAACATATTTGAAAAATAATTGAAACTATTCACCAAGAACTCCCTCTTTTCTCTTCTTCACCTCACATCACCCAGATGCCTTCTGCCACTGTCCCCTCCTTCGCTCCTGTTTCACATGAAAAGGTAGCCCTTTTCCATGCCAAGGCTAGCCCTTCTACATGTACAAGTGATAATATTCCATCCAATCTTCTCCAAGACATTGCCTTTTGTATCATTTCCATTCTCATTTTAGTCCCTCCTGTTATTTGATTTACCCATTCTCCCTTAATTATTGCTCCATATCTTCCTCCTTTTATGGTTAACATCCTTGAAAAAGATAGCTCCTCTCCTCTTTTCTCTTCTCCTCTCATTCTCTTTTTAACTTTCTACAGTCTGACTTCCAACCCTAGCATTCAACTAAAACTGTTTTCTCCAAAGTTCCTAATGATCTCTAAACTGTCAAAGTAAATGGCTTTTTCTTCAATCCTCATCCTTGACTTCCCTGTAGTCTCTGGCCCTGTCAATCACCCTCTTCACTTAGACTCTTTTCTCTCTAGGTTTTTGTGACACTATTCTCTTGATTCTCCAACCTACCTGCCTTCTCTTTGGGCTCCTTTGCTGGAATTTCATACAGGACATGACCATTAGCCATGTGTGTTAATCTCATCATCCCAAGGATTTAATTATTGTTTCTATGCTAATGATTCTCAAATCTATTTATGCAGCCCAAACCTCTCACCCGGTCTCACAACCCCAGCCATATATTAGACATCTTGAACTAGACGTCTTTAGATATCTTAAACTCCGTATGTTTAAAACTGAACTCATTATCTTTCCTCCCAAATCCTCTCTCCTTCCAAATTTCCTTATTGCTGTTACTGGAAATATCATTCTCAGTCCTTCAGGCGTAGTTGTCATCCTCAACTCCTCACTCTATCTCATTTCTCATATCCAATCTGTTGCTAAGGCCTGTCTATTTTGCCTTCATTAACACTTCCTGCATAGGTCCCCTTCCTCTCATCCCACCACCACCTTTGCGCAGGCTCCCATTACCTCACCGTTGAACTCCTGAAACAGCCTGTTGGTTGTCTGCCTGCCACGAGTCTCTTCCCACTCCAGTTCATTCCTCTCTCAGCTGTTAAAGTGATCTTCCCAGAGCAAGGTCTGACCATCCTTAAGTCGATAAACTCTAATGGCTCCCTATCACCTCCAGGATTAAATATAAAATCCTTTGGCATTCAAAAACCCCTACTTTCCCATTTTCTTTCACCTTACTTACTGTCTCCAAATTTCATGAGCCAATAACACTGGTCTCTTTGCTGTTCCTCAAAATAAATCACTCTCTTCCTCTTTACTTCAGCCATTTTCATTGGCTGTCTTCAATGCCTGGGATATTTTCCCTCTTCATCTCTGGCTTCTGGCTTCCCTATATTCCTTCAAGTCCATTAAAAACCCACCTTCTACAGGAAGCTTTTCCTAATCCCTCTTAATTATAGTGCCTTCTCTCAGCTGATTATTTCTCATTTATCTTGTACATAGATTGTGTGTACATAGTTATTTGCATGCTACTGCCCCCATTAAGTTGCAAACCGCTCAAGGGCAGAGACTGTCTTTTACTTTCCTTTGTATCCCCAGAACTTAGTATGGTGCCTGCTAGGTGCTCAATAAATGTTTCTTGACTGACTGACTGGATTGACCATTCTAAAAATTTGGAACTATGCTAGGAAAGTAAATAAAATGTCCATGACACTTGATCTAGAGATGCTAGGTATATACCACAAGGGGATTGACATAGAAAGATCCCATCTATTGTCCCACATATCAAAATAACCATAGCAGCACTTCTCATAGTAGCAAAGAACTAGAAACAAAGTCGATGCCCACTGAGTGAGCTAAACAAATTGTGGTATGTTAAAAAATATAACATTACTGTGCCATAATAAAAAATGAATACAAATAATATAAAGTAGCCCAAGAAAACATATACGAACTGATACAAAATTACATCAGAAGAACCTGGAAAACAATATGTACAATGACTCCAACAATGTAGATGGAAACAACAACAAAACAAAACTAAATATTGTGTAATTATAATGAACAAGCTTGGTCCTAAAGAAGAGAGAATAACAACATGGAAAAATATTTTGCCTGATCACACATGTATAATTTATATCAAATTGCTTGGTCTCAGGGAAGGGGAAGGGGAGGGAGGAAGAGAGTTTAGAACTCAACATTTTAGAAAATGAATATGTTCAAAATTGTTTGTATTCAGGAACTATAAAGTATTTTATATCAAAAAGGGAGAGAGGATAAGATGTACCTCTTTCTTCTTTGCCGAGATGAGGGACTATGGAACTTTGCATGTACTTCCAGATTCAGTTGATGTAGTGATTAATTCTGCTGACTTGCTTCTTCTCCTTTCTCCTTTACTCTTTGTCACAAGGGATGGCTCAGTGGGTAGGGAAGGGTGGGATGTCTTTGGAAATGAAAATGATGTAAAAACCAAAGGAAGCCATAAAAATGAAAAAAAAAAAATCAGCTCTGCTCACCCCAACAAGCATGCTGTTGTGAAGATCGATAACGCACTGTATATAAGCTGTTTTATAAAAGTACAACATGCACAATATATCAGATATTGTGAAAAGAGTCCTAAACTTGTAAGCAGGGGACCTAGGTTAGAATCACTTAGCAGCTATGTGACTATGTACAAATTACTTTGGGTCTTAGTTTCTTCATATGTCAAATGGGGATGATAATAATCCTTGTCCTAAGTAGCTAGAGAAATGGGAGTTATGATATTAAATTCTTTTCCATTTCAACATGTGTTAGGCTTTGTCCTAAGTGGGCCCAGTATTTCCTTCTCCTTGATACAGCAAAATCTTTGATGAGGAATATTGTCTCCCTTGAATTTTAAGGGTCTTTAGCCAGGTTTAAAAGTTTTGAATTGTTCTTGAATCTATTCTCTGCCACCTGCTTTATGAATAACAGCTGCTTTTCTTTCTCCATATCCCAAAGGAAATGATCCCTCAACTAGCCTGAACCCATTGATTCCATTTCCATCTGTCTCTCAGCATATAAACTTTCATTACTGTCTACCAGGAATATTGCAACAGACACTTACCCATTTTCTCTCTCTGTCCATTCCAGTCAGTGTATTCATACTATTGCCAAAGTAATATTTTAGCCTATAGATATGATAATGTCATTCATCTGCCCCAAAACATTGCCTCCTAGGACAGATCCAAGTCCTTTTATGTGACTTTGCACACTTATTTCCCCTCCCCATAATCCTGTGCCAATATATTTCTACCTTACACATACTTTATATTCCAGTCAAATTAGAGTATTTCTTTACATACCACTCTCATGATTTCCCACTTTTCTGTATTTTCTCAGACTGATCCATATGCCTGACCTCTTCTTCCTCTCCTTGTGTTTGTAGCATAGGTCCTACTTGACCCTCAGATTCAACTTGAAGATTGCGGATAATCACTGTTATGGAAGTATGACTTTGAGCCAGTGTATGTTTACCAACAGACTAGGAACAATTCATCAAACTTTGAAGCTATCTGGGTGGAATAGCAAAGTAATTAATAATTAACCAGTAAAGATTTAATAAGTATCTTCTGTGAGCCAGGTACTGTGCTAAGTGCTGGGAATACAAAAGAAGGCAAAAGATAGTCCCTGTTCTCAAAGAGCTTATGATCTAATGGGGAGACAATATGCAAATAAACATATACCAGCAAACTTCCTACAAGATAAACAGGAAATAATTAACAGAAGAAAGGCACTGGAATTGAGAGGTTGGGGAAGGCTTCCTGTTTTTAAAAAAAAAAAGAGAGAGAGAGTTTAGTTGGAACTTAAAAGAAGCCAGGGAAGTCAGTATACCGACTTGAGGAGTGAGAGGGTTCTAGGCATGGGGAACAACCAGAGAAAAGTCCCAGAGCTGAGAGAAGGAATTTCTTGTTCATAAAGAACCAGGTGGATCAGTCACTACATCAAAGAGCAAAATATGTGTCAGGGAGTAAGGTGTAAGAATACTGTAAAAGTAGGAAGGGGCTAGGTTATGAAGGGTTTTGAATGCTAGACAGGATTTTGTATTTGATCCTAGAGATGACAAAGAGCAATTGGTGTTTATTTAGCAGGGGCTGGTATGGTAAGACCTCCACTCTAGGAAAAATAAAGTAAATCAAAAGGGAAAGTTCTTTCTCATGCTTCTCATAACCAAAGTGGTACAAACTCCCATTGATTCCCATGTTACCCATGGTGGGGAAGGAAACACTCTTCGACCAGTTCACAGCCCTGGTATTGCACTAGAATATCTTATAACTCCATCTCCCAACAATTAGTTGGCCATATATCACTGCTACAATATTTCACTTCTGCAGCTACTGTTTCTCTCTGCTTCCAAAGCTGTTCATTCTCTAATACTTCTCCCAATCGGCTGCTTTTGCCATCTGGTGAAGCTATCATCTGTTGTTGGGGTACTGGCAAAAAGGAATTATTATTGCTCTTTTGTGTGTCAACTAGTGCCAGGATCATGAAAATTACCTTAAAGCTTCATTAACCCTCTTGTCATTACTGAAAGAGGTAGAGCAGAAATGGAAACTTTTGTCATAGTCTTGCTACTATGCCTAGATTCCTGATGCCCTTATACTGATTGAATTCCTACCCATCCTTTAAAACTCAATTGAAAGGCCACCTCCTCCATGAAGTCATACTTAGTTCCTTCAGTCTATTGTGTAAATAGAAATTAGCTCTATCCCATTAATAGTCAAAAATCTACTCAACCCAGGCGTGCTAATGAAGTCACTCCCACCTCCCTTAGTGGGGAGGGGAGACGAGTTACCCACACGTGACAATAAGTAACAAATCAAGAATAAGGGACTGCCCTTTGGGCAGTCCAAATCAATGTAGAAACTGCCATTTGTCCATTTGAATTAGAGGTGGACCACAGGAAGTGATGAAAGACATGATCTCTTTAAGTAAGTGAGTGAACTTCCTGTGGGGGAAGTTGCCGGCTGGAACTAGAGGAAGAAGCATCTCCTGAGACCACAGACAGCTTATACTCTGTATTGTCACGTGGGTAAGTTAGGCTGGCTTCCTTGGCCTTGCTGGGCCAATTCTAAACTCTGCCTATCCGGCTGTTGGGCCTTGCGGCTTACAGCTTCATTTATTTAGACTTCTAACCTCCCTCTTCTCTTTATCCTTACTTACCTTCCTGATTGTAAATAAACTCTTCAACCCGATGCTGACTTGGGTCTGATTTAATTACGGAATCAACTTGAATTGTTGATTCCTGGCGGCCACATAATTTTAATATATAGCTATAATAACTAAATTTTAATTCTTACACTATAACAGTCTATAATAAACTTCTTCCTTATATCTTACTTAGAATCCCTGCCTCTCAGTTTCCTTTGTTCCATAAAAAGTAATATTATTTTTATTCATTTCTGTAGAACCCCAAATTTCTGGGTAATATGCCTTTGTCCTACAGTCTATTATCTTAGATATGATCATTCCTCCCACTGGGTACTCTGTCCTTTAAACAGCCCCCTCCAACATCTGGAAACAATTATGCTCACAATATTCTATACTAGAAATGTCCCATTTCCTATATTATTGATATTTCCCTCCATACAATGTGATCTCAGGGATAGGAAAATGATCAGATATTCCTCAGTAGGATTTCTATAATCCTTATATAAACAAATGAACATCTATCTATATTCAGGATACTCAGCTGTGATGAATCCTGAGTTGAGAAAACTATCCTGAAGCATGGACCTGAGGGTCTATTATATTTATCTAGCCTCTATTTGAAAAACTTCTAAGAGGGAGAATCCACCAGCCCTTGAATCACCTATTCTGTCCTTAGATAGTTCTAATCATTAGGAAGTTTTCTGGATATCAAATCAAATATATTTCCTTTTAAAATCCATCCATTAATGGTTCCTGGTTTTGCTTCCTGTGGTTCAAATTGAACAAATCAAATCTCTCTTCCATTATGAAAGTTCTTCAAATGCTTGAAGACAATTAATATATTCCTCAACTTCCCCAACTCTTCTCTTCTTCACTTAAATGGCCCCAGATCCTTAACCCTTGACATGAACTCAAATCCTTTTACCATGCTAGTGACTCTCCTATGGATATTATCCAATATGTCAAAATCTTTCTTAAATCACAGTGCCCTGAATTGAATACAATATTTCAGTTAAGGTCTGAAAGGTGAAAATACTGCCATACTATCACTGCTCTATTTATGGAAGCCCAAGATCATATTTGATTTATTTGGCTACCACATTAGACTGCTGACTCAGTCTAAGTTTACAAAACACTAAAACCCTAGCTCTCCCTCAAAACAACTGCTATCTAACATATTCCATCTGGTACTTGTGAAGTTGATTTTTTATATCCAAGTGTAAGACTTTACATTTATCCCCAAGGAAATTCCTCTGGTTAGATTCAGTCCAATTAAATATGGTTATCCCTTGCCTATCATGGGAGTTACATTCCAGAGACCCCCATGATAGGTGAAAAACCATGAAGTAGTGGTATTATATTTATTTTATTATTTATACCTATTTTAAGGATGCATAAACCCTTCTCACTCTCCTGTAAATCTTTTCCACATCCTTTTTAACCAACAGTCACTGAACCAATCAGTACCCTGGATACAGAAAACCAACACTGTGGCTAATCACCTTTTATTCCATCAGTCAATAGTGTAACTCCATGATACATAAATATATATATACATATATATGTATTTATGGTTTAAATATATATCACTATATCAGTGATATATATATATATATACATATATATATACATATATATATATATATNCATTTATCCCCAAGGAAATTCCTCTGGTTAGATTCAGTCCAATTAAATATGGTTATCCCTTGCCTATCATGGGAGTTACATTCCAGAGACCCCCATGATAGGTGAAAAACCATGAAGTAGTGGTATTATATTTATTTTATTATTTATATCTATTTTAAGGATGCATAAACCCTTCTCACTCTCCTGTAAATCTTTTCCACATCCTTTTTAACCAACAGTCACTGAACCAATCAGTACCCAGGATACAGAAAACCAACACTGTGGCTAATCACCTTTTATTCCATCAGTCAATAGTGTAACTCCATGATACATAAATATATATATACATATATATGTATTTATGGTTTAAATATATATCACTATATCAGTGATATATATATATACATATACATATATATATATATATATATATATATATATAGTGAAGCTGGGCTAAGTGACCTGTGATATAGCTAGGGATGACTGTATATAGCTCTAAGGGGCACTAGATAGCACAGTGGAAGACTACCAGGTTGGGAGTCAGGAGGACCTGGTTTCAAATCTAGTCTCAGATTCTTCCTAGCTGTGTAACCCTAGGCAAGTCACTTAATCACCATTACTTAGCTCTTAACCATTCTCCTGCCTTCGAATCTATGCTAAGTATTAATTCTAAGAGGGAAGGGAAGGTTTAAAAAAAAAAGATTACGGCTCTAGTCTGTCAATTTCTTTTTGAATCTCTATTTTGCCTTTTAGTGTCACCTGCAAAATTAATGAACATCCCACCTATGCCTTTATCTAAGTCAATGGTAAAAATATTAAGCAACAGAGTCTAGCAGAGATCCCTGGAATATTCCACTGTAGATTCTTGCCACATTGATGTTGAACCAAAAACAACTTCTCTGAATCTGTCAATGCCATCAGTTCTGAATCTTTGTATTACCATCTATTTCATATTTCCCTGCCTTCTCCATAAGAATGGTATGAAATACTTTAACATAAAATTTACTAAAATCTAGGTAAAATACAAACAGAATTATCTTCATATATTAGTTTAGTAATCCTGTCAAAAAAGGAAATGAGGTTAGTCTGAAATGACCTGTTCTTGATAAAGCCATCTTGGCCCTTTGTATTCTCTGCTTCTTTTTCTAGATTCTCATCAACCATTACTTGAATGAATGAATGAGAAAGCATTTACTAAAACTTACTACATTGAGGACACTGTAGTGCTAAGCTTTGGGAATACAAAGCAAGTAAGAGAGTCCCTGCATTCAATAAACTCATATTCTAATGGGAGAAGGCAGCACATAAAAGAAAAACCAAAATGGTGGGAGGGAGAGGGAGGAGTCAGAAACAACATGGTTTGGAAACTGTATAATGTCCTGGTTCTGAGAAAAATTAGGTAAAACCTTTCAGTGACTGGGATCTCAAGGGCAGAGTTTGAGTCCTATTGGGAATTTACCCAGGGATCAAAGTAACTTGCTGGTTAATAACTTGCAAATTCTATTCTCTTCCCTTTCATGAAAATAAAGATTTAATATTTCTTCAATCTTGTAGTAGCTTTCCTATTTTCTATGATTTTTAAAAAATATTACTGCTAGTAGCTCAGCAATTACATCTGTTTATACTCTTAGCACTCAAAGATACCAACTTCTTAAAAGGAAAGCAAATGAAACCAGATTAATAAGAATAGCTAAGAGCCTTGAAAATTAAATTAAAAAAAGGGGGCAGCTGGATAGCTCAGTGGAGTGAGAGTCAGGCCTAGAGACAGGAGGTCCTAGGTTCAAACCCGGCCTCAGCCACTTCCCAGCTGTGTGACCCTGGGCAAGTCACTTGACCCCCATTGCCCACCCTTACCAATCTTCCATCTATAAGACAATACACCGAAGTACAAGGATTTAAAAAAATTAATTTAGTAGGATTGTAATTTTATTATGTTAACTCATCCTACTCATGAGCAATCAATGCTTTTCCAATTGTTTAGATCTAGTTTTATCTGTATGGAAAGTGGTTTGTAATTGTGTTGATATAATTTCTGTGTTTGTCTTGGCAGATAGATTCTCAAATATTTTATATGATTTAGAGTGATTTTAAATGGAGTTTCTCTTTCTAACTCTTATTGCTGATTTTTGTTGGAAATATAGAGAAATGCTGATGATTTATGTGGGTTTATTTTATATCCTACAATTTTACCAAAGTTATTAATTATTGCTACTAGCTTTTTAGTTGATTTTCAAAGATTCTCTAAGTATACCATCATATCATCTGCTGAGTGATAGTTTAGTTTCCTCATTGCCAACTTTAATTCCTTCAATTTCTTTTTCTTCTCTGATTGCTACCACTAGCATGTCTTGTACAATATTAAATAATCATGGTGAGAATGGTGAGTTGGGGCTTCTGGTACTGTCTTTCACAAGCCCCTGCCTGGGAAGCATGATCTTCTTGGCACAGGCTCTCTTTCCCCCAGGATGCCTTCCTGCTTTAATGAGGCTGTCTTGCCTATCCTGTTGGTGGCAGTTGATTGACAGTTGCTAGAAGTCTCCACAGGAGTTTCTTCCCAAAATGATGTCCTGGAGAGTCAGGCAGGAAGCTGGACTTGTAGTCTGTGGGGGTCCTTATCATTATCTGTCTGTTGGTGATAGTTGATCAGCAGTTGTTTCTGGTGGTGAAAAGGAAGTTGAATTCCCTCTCCAAAATGGTCTCTCTCCTCACTGAAGGCTTTGGGAGCTGAGTTGATATAGGTCAAGTGGTTTGAGAGACACGGTTCTTATTAACCAAAGCTAATAAGCTATTAGAAAAAGATATTTCCTAATGTGGTATATAGTAAGGACAGTTAGTACATAAACATCACCCTTAAAAGTCCAGAGCCTTCTCTCCCACAAGTCAATGGGAGGAGTGAGCTCAAAATTACAATATAGCAGAAGCACATGTGTGGCATATGTGTGGAAATCCAGATCACCCATCTTTTAAAGTTTAGAATGTTATTACCTAGTCAATGAAGTGGGAAAGAAGGTATAACACTCCCTCTGGGTTTACCTTTGAGCCCTTTCTACTGTCTGCTACAGCACACATGATCAATTACCCTAAAAACTCCCAAAATTTGTGAAGTGCCCAGGTTTGCTGTCTTCTACACAGCCCCAGAGGTATGTCCAATTCTTCCAACCACTGTCAATACTGCTTTACCTATATTATTTCAATTTATGCTCACAATAATCCTGTGAGATGGGTGCTATTAATAACACCATTTTTCAGATGAAGAAATTGAGAGTATAAGCAAAGTTAAGTGATTTGCTGAAAGTCATATTGATAATAAGTGTCTGAGGCAAGAATAGAAATCAGGTCTTCCAGAGGACAAGTTCAGAGCTCTGACCTCTATGCCATTCTGATATGAGAAGCATTAGCTCAATCACAATGCAATTTAGGAAAGAGGGTTGCAGAGCCCCCTTAGATAATAAACCCAAGGACACTGCAGAAGCGGGAGAATATAAGCACCTGGGATAAAACATGAAAAAAAGAAAGCTGTCATTTAATAGCTTCCTATTTTTTTTTAAATAAACCCATACCTTCCATCTTAGAATCAATACCGTGTATTGGTTCTAAGGCAGGAGAATGGTCAGGGATAGGCAATGGGGGTTAAGTGACTTGTCCAGGGTCAAATAGCTGGGAAGTGTCTGAGGTCAGATTTGAACCCACAATCTCCCATCTCTAGGCCTGGCTCTCAATCCACTGAGCTACCCAGCTGCCCCCTTCCTATTTTTATTAATTATTCTTGTTAACTAGTCACTAAGCTCAATTATTTAAAGCTGAAAAACTAAAAAATGCTGTCAGTACCCACCCCATCCCCTAAATTTTGACACTATGGGGGCAAAGTTCCACTTACCCTATCATAGTTTTGTCCCTATTAGCAGCCCTTCTCCCATTGTATAGATGATAGGATTCCAACTATAAAGCTTAACGGTTCTTTAGTCCAAACCCCTTGCTTTACAGATGAAGAAACTGCAATTTCAGTTTCCAGTGACTGGCCCAATGTTATAGAATTAGTAATGATCAGAGCCAAAACTTGACTAGATCTTATGATTCTAAAGTCACTGAATGTTCTACCACATTATAAAGGTTCTATACTTTAAGGTTTCTGTCAGCTTTGTATCATTTGTCCTTAAAAATCTTAGTATTTGCAGATGTTGCTGCAGGATTTGCATGTGAACTTTCCATCAAATCTGGAGATCACCTAGCATAGTGGATAGAATACTTGGCCTACTGGTTAGGAAGATCTGTGTTCAAATCCCTTCTCAGTTACTTTATCAGCTGTATGAACCTGGGCAAGTCACTTAATCTCCCTGAGTCTCAGTTTCCTCATCTATAAAATGAGGATAAGTGAAGAGCCTACCTTGAAGAGTTGTTATGAAATAATATACATACAATATATTGCCAACATTTAAGTACCATATAAATACTAGCTAATAATAATCCATTTCAAGGGGCATCCAGGTGGCTCAGTCGATTGAAAGCCAGGCTCCAAGACAGGAGGCCCTGGGTTTAAATCTGATCTCAGACACTTCCTAGCTGTCACTTAACCCCCATTGCCTAGCCCTTACTACTCTTCTGCCTTGGAACCAATGCACAACATTGATTCTAAGACAAAAGGTAAGGATTTTTAAAAATAATAATCCATTTGATGTCCATGAATGATATATTCTTCCTCATCACCACCCGCAACTACTGCTGATCATCTACCACCAAGAAGTAGATAGGTACAAAAGTCTAGAGCAGTGATTCCCAAAGTGGGTGCTACCGCCCCCTGGTGGGTGCTACAGTGATCCATAAGAGCAGTGATGGCCACAGGTGCATTTATCTTTCCTATTAATTGCTACTAAAATTTTTAAAAAATTAATTTCCAGGAGGCTAAGTAATATTTTTTCTGGAAAGGGAGCAGTAGGCCAAAAAAGTTTGGGAACCACTGTTCTAGAGGGTGGCAACATCCTTCAGGCCACAGGTACTACTTCTAGACCAGCTCACACAGCCATCACCTAGGGAAGTGGTCCCAGGGGAGAAGGAGCCAGCCAACCCCACCAACTGCCAAACAACCACCACCTACTAGGCAAGCAAGTTGGTTTAACTGAAGAAGCAAGGTACCCTGAGGGAGAGATAAAATACAACACATACCAGGCAAGTCATGTCACCACCACCAAGAACATCATTTCCCCTCAGATCTTGAGGGAGACAGCCCAGGAGTCTAACCCAAGAGCCTTAGGAATAATAGTGTCTGCCAAACCACCTAACCTGCAACCAGCCCTCCAAAAAGCCTTCATGGAGGAGAGAGATTATTTTTGAGGGAGTCTGCTTTTCTCATTACTACCAGAAACAACCACTGATCAACTATAACCAACAGACATATAAAGATAAGAACTCTGAGAGTGGCAGCACCCCCGCAGACCACCAGTCCACCTTCCTGCCTGATTGTCACAGCCATCACTTGGGGAAGCAACTCCTGTGGAGAAAGAGCCAGCCAGTTCTACCAACTGCCAACCAAAAGTCACCCACAGGAGCAGGCAAGCCAGCCTAGCTAAAGCAGCAAGGCACCCTGGGGGAGAAAGAGCCTATACCAGGAAGGTCATGCTTCCTTTCAAATGTTGTTTATGCTGATAAAATCATATCGTTCTCTGATGTTGTCATAGCAACATCATAGTTGGCTATAGCAATTGCAGGAGGTAGCATGAGCCTGGCAAATCAAACTGCCACCACCATCTTCCCTTGGACCATGATGGAGACAGCACAGGTTCCTGAATCCAAGAGCCTTTGGAATAATAAAATGCTTCCAGCTCAGTTCCTGCAGTTATCTTCTTGGGAAGCAACCCTTGTGGAGATTCAGATAGGTAACTGTTTCTATAGTCACATCTATTGAAGACTCCAAAAGAAAGTTCTCAGCACCAAAGTCCTTGGTACTATCAATGGTTCAACACCAGAGAATGATATGATTTTATCAATGGGAATAACATTAAATAAGAGGCATTATCATCTACTTTACCACTGTACCCTAAGGACCGTGGGACCTTTTTTATCTGACTTGCCTCTAAAACCTTCCCTATGAGTTGTCTCCCTCATTAGAATGTGAGATCCTAGAGAGCAAATACAGTGTTTTGCATACAATGAACACTTAATAAATGTGTTATTCATTCATTCACTGAAGTAGAAGGCACAGGGTACCACCAGCTTCAATGCTAATCCTGTTCCTACCTTGAAGACACCCAAGTGAATTGTAAGGACCTTGTGGGAAGAGTTCTTATTGTATATACATCTTATGTTCCAATAAAACTGAACCATTAGCTCTTTCCCCAAACTCATCCTGCCTTCTGGCAAGCATATGAATAGTCAAAACAGTCAAATCATGAAGGATAAACCAAGAAACTTCTAGGATAAATGGAATATATGCATATTCTCAATCATGCCTAGAACACACTCCCTCCATATCTCCTGATGAAGTTCCCCACTTAATTTTTGTCTATATGGCCCAGTTCAAGAAGGTACTACCTGCTTCAGGCAACCTTCCTTGGTCAACCAACATAAAAGTGAGCTCACTCTTCCTTAGAGCATCCCTTCTTCTGGATATCTCCTTTATCCTTATCACATTCTACCTTGACTATAATCATCTATGTGTATTTGTAGTCTTCCCTATTATAACACAAGCTTCCCAAGGTCAAGCACTCTATTGTTTTTCTTTTTTATATCTTTGGAAATAAATGCAATGCCTCAGATAGGATAGGTATTTCAATTTTTGTTAAATTGAACAGAAGTCCTTAAGATTTGCAACTCAAAGCCATGAGGGACATCATTAAAGCAATAGGCTAGAATTTCTCTCATTTCTGATATTGTCACCTTTTAGAGAAAAGGGAAAAGATAGCTATCTCTGAGCAGAGATCAAGTCTGAACATCTCTGAGAGCAGGGAAACTGCACAGTCAGAGAGTTAGAGGAAACCATACCTTTCATGTCTTGCCTAAAAGGTAAGTATCCATCTGTCCCCATGTAAGACAGATATGCTTGAAGACATCTGTGCCACAGAACTGTCCAAGGCTAGGTCTACACATACAAAAAGGATTGTCCTTTCTGGCATTAACTGAAGAAAAAACAATAACAAACTCTTTTCATTTGGTTTGACATCTACTTCCAGGGAGAAGAGATTGATGCTACATAAATCATGTATTTAGCCAGATATTGTCCTCTTTTGTATCTGAGATGTAGTCCTCTCACTAACACTGATATTCACTCTCCCAGTGCCTGTGGCTACAACTTTGTCATTACTCCTTGGCGCTGGAGTACCAGCATTGTTTGTCACTTTGACATCGTCATATATCTTTTTTTGTTGTTGTCTCCATTAAGGAGCTAGAAGGGTAGCAGATTTACATTGGAAGCAGAAGACCTGAACTCATATTCTAGTTTACTACTGGCTAGGTCAGTGATGGGCAACCTTTTGAATTTGGTGTGCCAAAATTCGCCAAAAAAACAACCATAACTCAGGTGGTGTGTCACTTTGAGGAAAAAAAACCATAATTTTGCTGTATTTATAGTTTAAATAACAAAAATGTATAATTGTAATATATAACTGTATTTAATAAACCAAAAACTAACCTGCTTAGTGACTTCTTTGTTTATCTGTCAATTGCTTTCTTTTATTGGTCTTGATATTATTTAACTTGTGTGGGGTGCCTTGAACTAAGATAAGTGAGGGGGCAGGGAATTCTTTATGTAACCTGCCTATTAGTGACTTTTTTGTTGCTGAATTTCATTGGCTAATGAAAATTCATTTAGCTGCTAAATCTTCAATTGAAGGTTGGTATTTTGTACACTTCAAGCCTGAGCAAGCACTACTAACTTCATCTGTCAATCTGTTTCTTTTGTTGGTTTTGATATTATTTAACACTGAGAATAAGGTCTCACAAAAGTACATAGAGGGAAAATTTGTAAGTAAAGCCATTGCTATATTTTTCATGATACTAAAAGTGTCTGGTAATCAGTTCCAGGCACTCCAAATTTCCTGTTTGTAGTGACACTCCTCTTGATTCTCCAAAAGGCACCTTTCCAGATTCTCAAGCTTTGACCTCAAGTCAACAAACACCTGAGCCTAGATGCTGTCTTGAAATTCTGGAATTTGCATCTCCAAATCATCAATTTGCATCCATTGAAAAGCATTTAATTCCAAAACTACTGTAGACTACTACATCAGGATATTTAACTATTTTCATGGTCTGTTCTAGGCTTCTAAATTGATTAAATCTATCACTGAACTGGTCAAGTAAGGAGTCTAAAACATGCTGGTACTTTATATGCAAGGGTTCCATTTCATTTTGTACAGCTGCACTGGCCTTCTCAAAATACTTTGTTACCCAAGGAAAATACTTATAAGTTTTACTTTCTACATCTCACTTGAAAATTTTATGTTTACTTTCAAAAAGCTTTTATGTATCCAAACATAACGTCAAAACTTTTGCCAAAACCTTGGAACTTTAAATTCAATTCATTAATATGAACAGAGAGATCTGTAAAAAACATCAGAACCCACTTATCATCATTGAACTGAGGAAAGTTTCCCAGATTCTTATCCTCAAGATTCTTATCCTTAATTTCTTCAAAGTACTCCACAAAACACTCAAGAACATTGCCTCGGTTCAGTCATCTTACATTATTGCACATCAGCAGTCCACTGTAGGTGGACCTCCAGTAAAAGTGCAGAAAATTCTCACTTGTGAAGGGGGAGAGAAGCTATTAAATTAACTATTTTTGTAACAGCTGACATTAAGTCATTTAAGTCGGTGAATCCTGCCTTGGCACATAAAGCCTCCTGATAGATAATAAAATGAAAAGGCACAATCAGATGTCCAATAGCTTCCGTAAACAATTTGACAAATCCGACTTTTTTCTGCACTATGTTTGGTGCCCCATCTGTCATCACTGACACAGCTTTAGAGATATCAATGCTTAGGTCACGGAATGTTTGTATAACAACCTTACATATTTCACTTCCTGATGTACTTGTTGGCACTGATACTTCTCTCATTGTGAGACCATCAGAATATCAATCAATATAATGGCCAACTGAGCCATGTGTGATGTGACATTAGCAATTTCATCAAAAGAGATTGAAAAATATTTACAATTACTTGTCTCTCTTTAATTGATGTTATATGTTTGTGTTCAGTCTCATTATTCAGTCTTTTATGATATTTCTACTGAATGGTAACTCAGATATTCTCTTAATAATTGCATCTTTATTTTGCATATCGTACAATAGAATTGGTACACATCTTAGGAAAGTTTCTTTAATAAATTCTCCCTCACTGAGTGCTTTTCCATGCTGAGCTATGGAGTGAGCAAAGCCCAAATTTACAGATGTTAAATTTGTAAAGCCTTTTACAAATTTAAGGATGAAATTAAATTGGCTCTTATAAAGGTATAGCTGCCTGGAAATGTATTCCTTCCTTTCATCCTCACTTTTTTCAAGAGCTTGGAATGATTAGTTTCAAAATGTCTATTTATATTCCATGTTCTGCTTACTACCATTTCAGTACATATAATGCAAAATGATCTGCCATTTTTTTCTATAATGCTATACATCTCAGCCCATGTCTTGGAAAGGGTCAGCTACTGCTACTACCACTTCCTTTACTTAAACTTGGTTTTTTATTTTTTGGGTTCTCCATCAGGGAGGCAGTGACAGAAGATAGAATTATAGATAGCCTGTTAGCCCTATAGGCAATTAGGGGTTAACTAGCCTGACTGACCACAAGATGGCACATGTAACTATCTTTTAGGAAAGGGCAGCATTAATAAGCAGAAATAGGGGTTAATAAGGATGCACAAGAGTAATAGTGGTGAAATGGAGTCTGCATTATGCTGCAAGATGGTGTTCCTTATGTAAATTAAAATGGCTCCTGCTATTTCTAATGGTGGGAAATGGCACCCATAGCACGAGGCTTCATCTCTCCCAGTCTCCCCCTCACTTATCTCAGTAATGATGGTCAATTAGAAATCCACGACACCCCAGAACAGTAGATTGGATGATTGTTGCTGTGGTTATGTGGTTGCTGGCGATAGCAATCACAGGGCACCCAGAAATGCGTCCCCCCGTGGCATTCTGCTGCTCCCTGCTCCACTGGCCAGAAGTGAGGTCAAAGGTCCCCTAATGGCCCAGAAGTCCCAGAACTAGACTCTTTATGCTGAAGTTCTGTTGTTTTGCCTACAGACCTCCTGCATAGAGTGTCTACACTATACTACAGCAAATGTTTCATCCTTAGCATGCTGCTCCATATTTCTCTGTAAGCGGTCTCATGTGGCCGCATGTCATCAAAAATGACTAACTGTGTCAGTGCTGGCACACATGTTATATGTTCACCATCAAGGGACTAGGTGATATTGGGCAAGTCACCTAACCATGCTGAGCCTCAGTTTCCTCATCTATAAAATGAATATAATGACCTTTTTACTACCTGCCTCACAAAGTCTGTTGTGAGGAAAGCACTTTGTAAGCTTGAAAACACTATGTAAGTATGAGCTCATAGGCTCAAAGACTTAAAGCTGGAAGGAATATTACAGGTCAAATCCAATCCTTTGATTTTATAAAAGAGGAAACCGAGCCCCAGAGAAGTTAATTGACTTGTCCATAGTCACAATAATATTAAGTGTCTGAAGCTATATTTGAAACCAAGTCTTCCTCCCAAGCCCAAAATTCTGTTGCTACCCAATTCTGCTTCGCAACATTATTATCTATTATTATTATCATCATCATTGTTATTATTGAGGTATCTCTGAAAAACTCCCATGAAAGTCCAAAGTGTTGATATTAAGAATATTCTTTGTGTCTATAGATACAGTGTGGGCAAAAATCAATTGAACATCTGCCTTCTCAAAGAATCCTCTACCCTTCTACTGAAGACCTAGTCCCAGCTATTCTGTAATTAATCAATTACTTTTTTATTTTTTGGTTTAGATCTCAGACTAATTAAAATATTTATTGTCCTTGTCCAAAATCCATTTGTTTCATGGTTGTTTCAGATAGATGCTCTTGGTCATTTTCTATTATTACTATTACTACTATCACCATCTTGCATTATTTTGATGTCTTTTGGTTTGTATACAGTTATTTCCTGTTATACCTTTTCCCCCATAAACCCCTACTGTCTTATGCAACAAAGAAAATCATTTAAGAAAAATTGGTCAAAGAACCCCTACCTTAGTCTGACAGTCTTTATAACATTTTATTCCCATGGTTCTCTCGTGGTACCCTTCATCATGCTCCAGAAAATGTATTTTCCGTGACTCCCTAGTCATTGGATTTTGTAATGGTGGTGGTGGTTGAGGATAGGAAAAGAGGATTTTTCTAAGCCCCAATTTGGAAACAGCGTTGAATTAATATCATAAGCTCATGAAATCATAGGTTCGAAGTTGAAAAGGATTGTAGAAATCATTTCCAGATACTTTCTTTCCCTATATATCTCCAATCTTAAGAATGATGATTCAGTTTGAAAATGGACCAAATTGCAATGTCTTCTCCTTATAGACCTCAATTAACCCTTTGCCCATTTCTAGAGCATATCTTGTATAATATTGTATAAAAGAATTACCTATTCTTGTGTCCCAGGATCATAAATTAATACTTAGAAGGGACCTTAGAATTTATCCAGCCCTCCCATTTTATCTTCTAATAGATTGCTAATACCATGAGGGTCATGATTGGATCTTATCTAAACTTTTTATCCCAGCTCAGGGTTCTTTACAGGCCCTTAATAAATGTTTTTTGAAAGGATAACCAAAGATTACATTTATAGGATGTCTCGTATACAACATTTCATTTTATATTTTCAGCTTCCTTCTGACATAGGTGGAGGGAAATATAATCCCTCCAGTTTTACAGACAAGTACACTTAGGTTCAGGTAGGCTATATGATTTGCCATTGGTGTTATGGCAAGTAAGAAGCAGAACAGGGATATAAACTCAGCACTTGTGGCTTATGTTTCCCCTTCATCATGCTGCCCACCTCTCCCCCCTCCACCTCACACCCATAACCCCATACTTCTGGAACACAGATGCTCAACTATTTAAGGGGAGAGTGTGAAGAGAGTCAGGAGCATTCAGCACATAGACAGCCAGCTTTGGCATCAATGTGACACATATTGGCTATATGACCCTGGTCAAATCATTTAATCTCTCAATGATCCAGGCCATTCTCTGTGACTTTAAATAACAACAAGTACTAATTTGCATTGTCATAGAGAGTTTCCTCATTGAGAGTTCCCATACCAAGAAAATTTCACTTCTAGTGAAATTTCTGCCTCCAAAACAAGAAGAGTAAATAATGGAAAGAATTGGAGAAATAAAAAAAGCAGATATAAAAAAAAAAAAAAAGGAAAGCCATCCAGAAAGAGATTCCATGTTGATTCCCTGGTAAAGGCATGCTAAGTCCTGAGCCATAGCAACCATTGACTCCCTTTGTGCTGTACATGGATAGAGATGAATCACCAGCAGTGGACTCTGGCTCCAAGCTCCTTGGACACAGTGGTGACAATTCTTCCAAGCAGAGATAAGCACCAGGACATTTCTGTTCTGAGAAAGTTGATTCAACAGACATTAGCAGAGTGGGCCAGATGATGGGAGCTGAAAGCACCCTTTATGTGTACCCCCTATTGATGTGATTGTTGGAGAACATATTATTGGCCAAACCTGCTTCAAGTGGCCCAGGGTTAGTGATAGACTACCTGAGACTTTCTTTTTCAAACTATTAAATGAATATTTGACCTAATTGGATTAAGAAATACCTAGCAGGGGCAGCTGGGTAGCTCAGTGGATTGAGAGCCAGGCTTAGAGATGGGAGGTCTAAGTTCAAATCCGGCTTCAGACACTTCCCAGCTGTATGACCCTGGGCAAGTCACTTGACCCCCATTGCCCACCCTTACCACTCTTCCACCAAGGAGCCAATGCACAGAAGTTAAGGGTTTAAAAAAAAAAAAAAGAAAAAGAAATATCTAGCAGCCTTCTCAAACTACCTAAATGATCTCAACTTAGCCCAAGGGAGATTCAGTTCCAGGGGAATGCTGCCCCCAGTGTCTTTGGAGAAGAATGGAGAGATGGTCAAAATCTGTGCTGAAGATTCTATATTTTATCATTTCTTTAATTCTGACTTCCTCACTACCTGCCTTCTGTTCAGTATCATGTAAATAACATTGAATGGAAAACTGGGTTCTGGGTTCTAGTTCAGGGTCTTTCAGGAACTAGTTATATGTCCTTGGACTAAGTCATATTACCTCTGTAGGCCTAGATTTCTTCATCTATAAAACTTGAATGTTAGACTAGAGCAGGGGTCAGCAACGTATGGCTCTTTCTGCAGGAGCCATAAAGTCAATTTTTTTTCAGGCGCTGTTACAGGAGTGGCACTGTGAGCACTGTACGGCTCTCACGAAATTACATTTTAAAAAATGTGGCGTTTATGACTCTCATGGCCAAAAAGGTTGCCAACCCCTGGACTAAAGGCTCTCTGGGGTCCTTCTTGCTCTGGCATTTTTTTTTTTTGCTCATAGAATATAATTTTTGCTGTGAGGAATAGGAATTGAAGAGATACAGGCAAAAGCTTCCCTTTAATAAAAGTGACCATTTTTGTTAAGTTCTGAGAGTTTAAGATCTGGTATTGAGGTTAGCGTATACTTGTAACAGGCAAATTTTATTCATTTTAGGAATATGATAATTTCCATATTATGCATACTGATCAAGTAAAATGTATAGTAAACCAAACCATTTATGAATTTTCTTTTATCTGCCATGACAAAACATCCAAAATTTTATAGCGTACCTCTTGAGAACTGTTTTTTAAAGTTTCCTTTTAGCTCTAGAATTCGAAATGCTAGGATCTTTTCTAGTGCTACTAATTTTATGTTCTGAAGTAATGAATTTCAAAGTGGAAGGCCATCATTTGACCCCAAGGATATTGATGAACCATTAAGAGGGTGGAAATGTTCCTCTTGTTCCCTCCTTGTTTCCAGAACAACCACACCTACTCTTCCCCTCACCCATTCCACCCCAACACCCTACAAGTTCCTGATCCCTTCTTAGCCAGGTTGTCTCTAGTGGCAGTTAAAAGTTAAACCCAACCCAGGCAATCCACAGCAGCAGCTGAGAAGGCTAAGAAGGATTCTCTTCCAGCATACCCAATGGGAAAAATCATTCTTATTAGGACTGCCTGATCAAAAAAGTTTGGAGCTCCTTATTCTAATGGCCCTTCTACTTAGAATGTGAATTCCTTAAGGTCAAGGGCTGTTTCATTTCTGGGGTTTTTCTCCCCAATGCTAAGCAGTGTGCCCGACACATTGTTAATACTTAATAAATATTTGTTGAATTGAGTTGAATTAAATCTCGATGACTTCAATGAGTTTTGTTGGTAAAATGAGATTACATGTGATATAGGGTTGCTAATTTGCCTTCTTCTAACTTTAAATACCTGATTTTCTTCATCTATAAAATGGAGAAGATGGGAAGTTTGGACTAGACGATGTCTAAGGATCAACATCTCTGGTTCTTAGTTTACCTTAGTTAAGAAATCTAGGCCTACAGAGGTAATATGACTTAGTCTAAGAAAGAAGAAGTTCTTTCTTCAGCTCTCAGGTAAAACCCATATTCTAGAAGCTTTTCCTATTCCCCGTGAATGCTAGAGCTTTTTCTGAGACTATCTCCATTTTTCCTCTCCATATCCTGTTTGTATATAGTTTTTACATATTATCTCACTCATTAAACTGTGAGTTCCTTGAGAACAGAGACTGTTTGCCCATCATTGTATCCCCAGTGCTTGGCACACAGTAGATGCTTAACACATAGTATTTAATAAATACTTTTTTTTTAATAAATGCTTTTTTACTTGACCGGAAAGGGTCCTTCCAATATCTCTGAGGTGCTGGGATTCCGTGATCAACTAGACATCTGGTGGGTGGAGTTCCCCATCTCCAAGCATAGATTGTGTTCCAGGGCAGGGATGTCCTCTCCTAGAGACTGTCTGGGAGAAATCCTTTTCTCATTATGGCAGTTGATGGAGCGTGGTTATGTGCCCCACACCCTCTTGCTGTACTGCCAATCAGGTTTCTCTGTGAGTTTCCTCTCCATTCTATTTTCTTTGGCTGGGATGCTCTCTCCCTCTGGCTGGGAGCAATTAGTGACCAGGGCCTCTCTCTCTAGCTGGGAGCTCCAGTCATAATGCAACATGTGGCAGATGGTACCAGCTCGGCACTGAATTTTTTTTTTAAATGAGCGTGCCAACAACAGGCAGCTGCTGCGTGAGCAGAAATCTGTTCTTTTCACATCTGTGCTTGATTTTAAATCAAGATTTCACTGGGTGGGGGGGCAGGGAATGGGGAGCAGGGAGCCAACTACCCTACAGCACTTTGTTTTTCTTCAAAGAACTGGTTTTCTTAAGAAACAAGTTGTTACTCCAGCTAGATAAACAACTCTGGTGCCCCCAACTCAAGCTTTATAAAACAATTTGGGAGACTATCAGGGACTGCTAAATGTATCTCATCTTGCTTGAATTTTCCCAAATGGTCTTCCACCCAGGCACATCTGGACCAGAAATATAATTTCAGGGCAATTGGGCTCCAGACCTGGAGACCAGAAGGTTCTGGGTTCAAACTTGATCTCAGACACTTCCTAGCTGTATAATCACATACAAGTCAATTAACCCATAATTGCCTAATCCTGACCACTCTTCTGCCTTGGCACTGATACTTAATAATAATTCTAAGACTGAAAGTAAGGGTTTTGAGAAAAAAAAAGATATATAATTTCTACTCTTTCTCTACTCCAAAATAATCTCTCAGATTACTTTCAGATCAGATTACTGTCCAGATACTTGGGAGAGAGATGTTAGTTCTTAAGTGAAGTAGCCTAATGTGGACAGGCCCATTGGGCCATCCTCAGTCTCTTGGTATGTGTACTATAGTAGAAAGAGCTCCAGACTGGTAGTACCACAGAATCATGGAGTATTTGAGCTGGGACTAGACTGTTGTGTATATGTAATCACCAATTTTACAGAGGGGAAAACTGATCCCCAGAAGGTAGTGGCTTTTGCAGGGCCATGTGATCAATGTGAGTTGGATATTTTTTTTTTAAACCAAGTCCAAGTACAACATCCCCAGATCTCTGTCAGGTTTTTCACAAATGGACCAGACACCACCATGGGTCTGGATCAGAAATTATTTCTCTGGCATTCCTTTTCTTCTCACCTCCAAATCACTTCCAAATAACTGGGTATGGGGGTTATGGCTTCCATCCCACATATCTTTTTTGGACTAGATGGTCTCTAAGGTCCTTTCTCCCTCAACCATTTGATTGTCTGTTCAGTGAGCATTTTTCTACCCAGGCACCAAGGATACCGATTTAGAAGGAGAAGGCCTTTGGCTACCTCTGGTATTATTGCTCTGAGGCAACTTCACTTCTTTGGTTCAGATGCTGGGCTCATGTTGCTTGCATTGCTTAATTTTGGAAGGAGTATTGCTTAGGTCATTGGAACTTATCAGAGTAAAGTCTGAAGAAGGAAGAAAAGGTTTATAGGCTAAGGTCATAGGGATCTTGAGGTGCTGAGGGAAGATGTTGTTAGAAGTAAAGGTGGATAGTAGTAGGCAATGCAAAAGAATTTAATTTCTGGTGAAAAGGCTTGCGCAGAAGAAGGAAGAGCCCAAGGAATTTGGGGAAGTATTCTTTTTTATCTTAATTTAATTTTTTTCTTTTCTCTAAGGATTTATTGATGTCTTTTTTCTTTAACAACATATTTATTTCTCAGTTAACCATATTTCCCTTTCCCTTAACCCTTCCTTGTAACAAAGCAAACTAGTTAAGCAAAACCTACCTACAAAACAACCATGTCTGGCAGAATATGCAATATTCTATATGCATATTTCTCTACCTTTCAAATGGAATGTATTTCAGCATCTATTCTCAATGACCAAGATTGGTCATTGTAATTTATCTGAATTTGATTATCTTAATTGTTGCTTTCATTCACATTATTGTAGTCATTGGGTATTGTCCTTCCAGTTCTGTTTAATTCACTCTATATCAATCCATACAAGACTTCCTGGGTTTCTCTGAATTCTTCCATTTTGTGATTACAGTGATATAGTGGGCCATTGCATTTATGCTTCAAATTTCTTCATCCATCCCTTAACTAATAGTCATCTTTTTTGTTTACAGTTTATTTTTATTTTTATTTTATTTTTTTTAGAATAGTTTTCCATGTTTGCATGATTCATTTTCTTTCCCTCCCCTCTTCCCTCCCCATTCCTAGAGCCGATAAGCAATTCCACTGGGTTGTACAAATGTTGTCACTTGATAGCTACTTTTATTTTAATTTTTAAAATAATTTATTTTCCCAATTACACGTGATAATTTTTAACACGTTTTCCAAAATTATAAGATCCAAACTATCTCATTTTCTCCCTTCCCACCCCCCTCCTAGAGATGGTAAGCAATTTGATCTGTGTTACACATGTATTATCATGCAAAACATCCATCCATATTGTTCATTGTTATAAGAGAATATTCATAAAAAACTCAAACCCCCCAAGTAAAAACACAAATAAACTAAAGTGAGAAATAGTATGCTTTTATCTGCATACAGACTGGGAGATATTCTCAAGAAATCAAAAGAGTGTCACATTCAGATGTGTTCAAATTTCTAAGTTTAGAACTTTTTGTTTTTTTCCTTCAAGGAAATCCTTCATAATCTTTGGAATTTAGCCAGGTACAGGCATGTTCCCTTTTGCACAGAAGGAAAACTGAGGCACAGTGGTAAACTAACTTGCCTTGGGTCATGTAGCAGGTTAACAACTAATGGAATTGGCAGAGGGAGGGTGGTTCAATGATTATGACAATAGTTGGATGCTCAGCACAGCTGGGAAGTCAGTGGCATTTTATTCTCAGGATCATTGATTCTGAGCTGGAAAGGACCTAAAAATTTGCTTGGTCCAACCCATTCATTTGGAAGATGATATAACCAAGGCTCAGAGAGGATGTGACTGACTCAAGGTCACACCAGTAGTAAGAGGCAAGACCAGAGCTCAAACTCTGACTCTACCTCCAGCACTTTCTCCACTACACTGTGTTGCCTCAAGGATTTGACTTCATTGGGTTTTTTATTAAACTTTCAGGAAAACTTGTTTTCTCTTCCATTGATTCTTAATGTACATGAGAGGATATGGCTACTAATCTTCCCCCATTATATTTATTTTAAATATGTCAAATCTTCTCCACTTAGCGGAGATTAAAGTGATCAGTATGTGCAGACTGACTGCTGTGGTTTCAGGGCCTTTTTGGTCTCCCCATTGTGGTGATTGATTTATATCATTTAGACTTCCTTAGAAAAAGGGTGATAGTCTCTGTTTATGTCTCTTCTTTTCTAAATTTCTCATCTTTCAATGTCAGTAGCTTATTTAAACAGATCAGATTGGAGTTGTTTAATTGCGTGTCCTATCTTCTCATTTTTATTCTTTATTCCAATTTGGTATTGATTTTGATCTTTCTTTTGACAAATCGAGGTACACAGACATCTGATTCAGAAATGACACCCACATCAGCAACTAGCTATTTCCTATCTCAAAAAAAAATCAATTTCATTGGTTGTAATATTGTCTGATGGTTGCATGCCCAGTACTTCAAAATTCTCTTTCCGGAAAAAGTATTCATGATATATAGGCATGAGTTTTCTGTGTAGTTTACAAAGCCTTTGGTCTACTTTGTTTCTTACTCAAATGTTTTCCTACATTTTCCCCTGTCTTTCTTTATATTATTGTTAAATCATTTCAGCTGTGCCTGATTTTTCATGACCCCATTTGAGGTTTTCTTGGCAGATACTAGGGTGGTTTGCTATTTTCTTCTCCAGTTCATTTTACAGATGAGGAAACTGAGGCAAACAGGATTAAATGACTTGCCCAGGGTATCATAGGAAGTATCCGAACTGGGGTCCTCTTGATTCCAGACACAGTGCTCTATCTATTGTACCATCTATCTGTCCTTATCCTCCTCCAATTCTACTTTTAAATGAAAACCAATGAGTATTAAAGTGTATGCTGATTTGATCTAGAAGTTTGTACCAATTTCTTCATGCAATTCTACACCCTGACCTCTGCAACAAATCTTGGCACAAAGGATGTAATTGTTTTCATGGTGGCCTTTTTACAAACACTTGTCATAAGCTTTTCAATATGAGATGATGAACAATCCCATAAACTGACGTTTCTTGTTGGATGAATGAGAAAACCAAGATCCTTTGAAAACTCCTTTGCCTCTCCAAAGTCATTGATTCACTTATTTGCAAATTCCCCTTGTCTTTTGGTTTCACTTATATTGAGAATCGCAATATTGATAGGATGTCATTTTCCCAGGAGCCCATTTACTCACTGATCATAGGATGACAATCTTACATTTTAGTACGAAGTTATTAAAAAATCATAGACTTAGAACTATAAAAAATCTTAGAGGTCATCTAGTTTAACCCCTTGATTTTACAGATGAAGATCCTGTGGCACAGGAAGGTTCATGACTTGCTCAGGATCACACAGTTAGGTCTGCAACAGGTCATCCTGACTCCAAGTCCAGACTCTGTGTACTCCTCTTACTGCATCTCTTAAACACTAGATAATTCTAGAATCCTCTGTCCCTTTTCTACTACTGGCATCAATCTATCAACAAGCACATACAACACTCTTCCTACACGCCAGACACTATGCTAGGCACTGGGGATATACAGACAAAAACAAAACACTCCCTGACCTCAGAAAATTGATATTCGATCTGGGAAGCTAATTCACAAATGTATATAATAAATACACACAAAATAAATACAAGTTAATTTGAAGTAGAAGGACACAAATAACCAAGGAGATCAGGAATGGTTTCATGCAGAAGGCAGAGCTTGAACTAAGCCTTAAAGGAAGCAAGAGATTCTGAGAGATGGAGATGTATCAAGAGTGTAATCCTGGCATGAGAGACAGCCATAGTTGAAGTTGTTATTCATCCTTCTTTTTGAAGAGAACCAATGACTTCATGAGATGAACTGGATTTAAGAGAGGCAGAGTTACACAAATTCACCAGACTCATTCCTTCTTCTAGAGTCATCCAAGTCCAGTGGCAAGGCAAAAGTCAGGACAACTAGTGATGGACCAAGATGCAATGGATGGCATTTTCAACATCTGACCAAGCTCTCAGTTTTCCACATAGCCTGCTTCAGCTACCTTCATTGCTTTTGGAACAAACTGTTTTCATCTGTCCATTCCACCAGGGAAAATATTCACATGTTTAGTGTGGACATCCCACAACTTACTGATGGGTTTGTGGTCCATTGGTCACCCTCAATCTGGTTTAGCCCATGTGTCAAGATAGTTTACCAGGGCATGGCTTCTATGCATGCTACAGCTTCTTGAAGCCACAGGAGGGAGCTAGGTGACAGGTGGGTACCAAAGGTGGACAAGCAGTCCCGAAAAGAACTTGGCAAGCCCCCACAGCAGAGGTGTTAGTCCTTTTGGAACACCCATAAACCTCCATTACTGAAATATAGAGATAGGAAATGTATTGCTATGTACAAGGAGCAGCAAGGAGATCAGTTTAGCTGGATGATAAAAGTATGGGAAAAGCAGCAATGTGTAAGAGGTCCAGAAAGGTAGGTTCAAATAAAGTTATGAAGGGCCTTAAATGACAAACAGAGGGGTTTCTATTTTATCCTAGAAGCAACAGGGAGTCACTGCAGCTTGTTGAGCAGGAGAGTAATGTGATCAGGTGGGAGCTTTACAAAAATCACATTGTCAGCTGTGTGGAGGAAAGATTAGAGTGGGATGAGACCTGAATTAGGTAGAACACTTAGGAGACCCTATCCAGATGAGCGGCGATGAGTGTTTGAACTAAAGCAATGGCCACCTGAATAGAGAAAAGGGAAAAGATGAAAATGATATGAAGATAGAAACTTTTGAGGACTAAAATGGACATGTGGAGTGAAGGAGAATGAAGAGCAAAGAAAAAATCTGAGTTTGGCAGGCCATTCTGATGTGACAAAAGTGTAAGTGGCTGCCCAGGACTAAATGCCATTTTGTAGCCGACTTTGTTCCTGGGTTCCCATCTCCAAGAGGTGAGCACTTAAGTCCTTGCACACGCCACAGCTCTGGATCTTAGATGCTTTGGGGTAATGTATTGTCTCTGAGTAATTTGTGGGATACGTGTGCCATCCACATTGACTCCCAATTGTGCCACTGGAGTACAAGGTCTGATGTGTCCTCCAAGGCTTGAAGGACCAGTCATGGGCTGGATATGAGAGAAGACTAAACTCTGAGGCTGGGGGGCGAAGTGGGACTTATCATCAAAGAACCCTTATCCTGCATGCTCAGATTGCTGCAGCAATTAAGGATGACTATCTCCCCAAGTGTGGGTGCACCCACATAAAGGCTCCAAGCTTGCCTTCTCTCCAACCCGTTCCATCACACCTCCTCAGACAAAAACTGTTCTCCAGAAAGGATCTTATATCAGTCATTTAGCATCATCAGTCAGGGGTTCTTTTTTTTTTAACCCTTAACTTTCATCTTAGAAGCAATATTGTGTATTGGTTCTAAGGCAGAAGGGCTAGGCAATGGGGTTAAGTGACTTGCCAAGGGTCACACAGCTGGGAAGTGGACACACAGAAGGTAAATTTGAACCCAGGACCTCCTGTCTCTAGGCCTGGCTCTCAATCCACTGGGCCACCAAGTTGCCCAAGTCAGAGGTTCTTAACCATTTGTTGGACATGCTTTTGGAGGACACGACTATGAGATAAATTGTTTGAATTGAATGACTAGTTTCAGTCAACTTATCATTAAAACAAGCTTTTAGAGGTTCCGGGTTAAGAAGGCGGCAGAGTAAGAAGCAGTTCTTAACCTCTCCTGACCGAAACACACAAAACTCCTCAAGGGGACATAAAAACAAGTCCAGACGAACAGAGGAACCCCACAACAGGGCACTGCGTGGAAGGTACGTGGAATTGAGGCATTTTCATGCTATAAAGGGGTGAAACAGCTCTCACTAAATCGCAGGCTGAGCAACCACCCCACCCCACCCCCTCCACACACACCTGTAGCGGTGAAGCCAGCTAAAAAGAAATAGAGCAAGTTTGGGGCACCCAACGAGTCATTGGCAGCTCCAGAGCCTGTTCCTGAGAGCAGCAGGATTTAGGACCCCAAAAAGCTAACGAACGCACACAAAATCTGAACGCGGGAGCAGGTTGCTGAGAGCGGACGCAGGGCTCAGAGCGCAGGCACAGTCGGAGGCGTGGGTGGAGGCAGACAAAGCCAGGAGCTAAAGCTCTGAAACCCTGAGTGGGGAACCAGTGCAGACAGGTATACGACTGAGGAAGCAGCGCCCTGAGACTTGTAAAGAAACCTCCAGCAGACGATCAAGCAAGGGGGTCCACCAGGGGGTTTGACCTTGGAAAAAACCAGAACTCAGACCTCAGGAGCCAAAAGACCCCAGAGGATAAACCTGAGAAGCTGCTGGGCTAACAATGGCTACCCAGTCTCAGGAAGTTCAGAAGAGAAAGATTAACAACAAGAAAAAGAAGTCTTTAACACTCGACAACTTTTACACAGAGAAAATCCAGACAACCAAGCAAACAGAGGAGGAGAACAAACAAGCATCCGGACCCTCCTCAAATAAGGAAAACTCCTCACAAGCTATGGAAGAGTTCAAAACTGAGATTCTGAGGAAGATGGAAGAGATGTGGCAAGAAAATAACAGTTTAAAAGGTAGAATCTTGCAATTGGAAAGTGAGGCTCAGAAATCAAATGAACTGATAAGCAAATTGAACCAGATTGAAAAAGAAAACCAAAAGATCATAGCTGAAAACCAGTCCCTAAAGGCTAGAATTGAGCAATTAGAAGCTAATGATCTCTCAAGACAACAAGAACAAATTAAACAAAGTCAAAAGACTGAAAAAATAGAAGGAAACATGAAATATCTCAATGAGAGAGTGACAGACCAAGAAAACCAGTCTAGAAGAGACAATTTGAGAATAATTGGTCTTCCAGGAAAACCAGAAATTAATAGAAACCTGGACTCCATACTAACAGAAATAATTCAGCAAAATTGCCCTGAAGTCCTACAACAAGAGGGCAATATAGACATTGAAAGGATTCATAGAACACCTGCGACATTTGACCCAGATAAGGAAACACCCAGAAATATAATTGCCAAATTCAAGAGTTTCCAAGCAAAAGAAAAAATCTTACAAGAAGCCAGAAAGAAACAATTCAAATATCAAGGAGCACCAATCAGGATCACACAGGATCTAGCAGCCTCCACGCTAAAAGATCGCAAGGCTTGGAATACGATATTCAGAAAGGCAAGAGAGCTGGGCCTGCACGGATCTATTACCCATCAAAATTGACTATATATTTCCAGGGGAAAGTATGGGCATTCAACAAAATTGAAGAATTCCAGGTATTT
>NC_058131.1:246553850-246674774 GCF_016433145.1 Gracilinanus agilis
GAGGAGGAGGAGGAGGAGGAGGAGGAGGAGGAGGAGGAGAAGGAAGAGGAGGAGGAGGAGAAGGAGGAGAATAGATTAATATTAAGTGAGGAGAGGAGAGAAGCTAAATCTCCCAAGACAACCATAGGAGAGAGAGGAGGAATCCAATAAGATCAATAAGAACCATCTACACAGCACTGTGATAGAGGACTAAGCTTGGAATACAGAAAACCTGAATTCAAATGTGATCTTAAGCATTTGTTGTGGGGCAAGCCCTTGAACTATTGAGCAACTCAGTTTTCCCAGTTGTAGAATGGAGATAATATTAGCATCTAGCTATCAAATCAGATAATGCTTGTAAAAAGCTTAGCACAGTGCCCAGCACATAGTAAGTACTCTATAAACTTTAGCTATCTTATTGTTATTATTATCAAGAAATCTTCCATCTTTCTTCCTAAATTTGTTTAAAATAGAAAGGACCTTCTTTCTCCAAGGAAGAAGAAAAATCATTTCACTAGAACTTTATAAAATAGGCTTGCAAATAGCAGCTAGCTCAGTGAAGGGATGTCAAGGTAGTTAGCATAAAGCGGGGCATTTGCTGATCTTAGTCATTCAACAACTATCAGTCCTTTACTGTTCAGGACCCTGAGAAATGCCTCTGGGGAGGGAACCTAGAAAGCTATAGTGCAAAACTTGAAGTGATGAGTTCTTGAGGAAGATGTAGAGAATCCAATAGCATTTCAGTGCCTGTTCTCTGCTGGACCCTGCGTTTGAGATAGAAAGACAAAAATGAAATGGTCCCTGTCTTTGGGGAGTTCACATTCTACTGAAAGGAAGTGATATATGCACACATAAATCAATACAAAATTTGTACACAGTAAATACAAAGTAATTTGGGGGAAGAGTAAAAAGTAATCTGGGGAGAGAACACTAACCAAGTGTTAACTAAGGCCTGTCTGTGTAGGGGGTGGCACTGGAGTTAAAGGAATCAGGGATTCCAAATGGCTGAGTTGAGGATGGAGAGCACTCAAGATATAAAGGACAACCTGGGCAAGAGGGCAGAGATGGGAGACGTAATGTCCAACACTGAGAGAACCCATTGCTGGACTCAAAACAAATGGGTTTTGTGCCTATTTCCTTCTATACAAAGGAACTCTTTTGCTGTGGGTACATGTACCTGGGCATATGGTCAGGACTAGGTTTGGTCCTGGGAAAGTCTAGCCTCTTGAGGAATTAAGCTCCATTCCACCCCGCTCCCAATTTAACAAAACCAGCTTAGGACAAAGTATTTAAAACTTAGGGGCTGAGTCACATATCTAGGTTTTATGGACTTAGATAATAGTGAAAACAGGGGAAGTGTAAGTTTACTCTCTGACAACACCAGCTGGGATAATTGTGAAGCAAGGAACCAATGGTACAGTCTTGGGACAGGTGAATTTAACTTTGTCCCCAACTGGGATCAAGCTATGGGCCCTTTGGACAAGAAGAACATAAAAACAATTTTTTAGGACATTGGCAAAGAGCTCTTGAAATCCCAGGAAACTTCCTTGCTGACTACTTTTTTATCTCTTTGCCAATGGCAAGGAGATAAGCTACGTCTGCTTATATCATTTTAAACTATTTTTAACTGCCTTGAAAACAGCTTCTATCTGGGGATATTGGAATATTTTTCTAGCAAAAGGACGGCTTGAACCCACATTGCAAATGAAGGGGAATATTAGATCTTCTGAAAGAACAGAATAAAAAAGAGATCAATATCAATATAAATCAGGTATGGGACAGATAATTTGTTCCTACACACAAATGAAATGCTAAAGTACAAAAGATATTACCAAGGGCCCATTGATTTAAACTAAGTCAGTAGCAGTTCTATCTGGCCAGGGGGTTGGTACATAAAACCATCTAAACATGAAGCAGTTGGTTGGGCTGCTGATGAAGTATTTTACATTCCCCCTTGACTTTTCCAAGACTATGTCATCTGGCAAACCAGTCCTGGGCCTTGGCTACTCCTCTTGTCAGTGGTTTACTTCTCTGACTGGAATCTGTCCTCAGTGATAGTCTACTCCAGTGGTTCCCAAACTTTTTTGGCCAACCACCCCCTTTCCAGAAAAAACATTACTTAGCACCCCCTGGAAATTATGAAACTATTTATTGAACTCAGAATAGAATATAATACCAAAAAAAAGGTGGTCATCACCACCTTCCTGGATCACTGCAGCACCCACCAGGGGGCGATAGCTCCCACTTTGGGAATCACTGGTCTACTCTATTCATTGGACCCAGGACCTTGAAATAGTTCAAACTCACAAAGAAACGAATGTTGAGAACAATGTTGGATCTCCCACAGTGAAAAAGGAAGCCAGGGAATGAGTCAAAACTCACTTAGGTAAGCCCTTCCTCCATCTTTGAAATGGGGGCAAACAGTATAGGTTCTACAAATCCCCACAACTCTGACTGCAGGAAGTGAAAGACTCTGCTTCCCACACTAGAGAGTTGATTCAAGAGAGCAAGTCAGTAGTTATCTCTTTTTTAAACTGATACCAGCTATCATCGGGCAGTGAGAGGGGCAGAGGTCACTCAGAACTTGCTACATCATGCTGTAATGCCAGGACCTTTCAGCACGAAGTCACCATATAACCAGAAGCGATCAAGGAATCCATCATTTCCAATATGCCCAAATGCAGATTCACACGTGTGTTCAGGTGGAAACAGGCAGGTCACTTTACAACCCAACAAGGATTTATTAAGCACACTGTGTGTACAGAATGGAGAGGCTAGTTTGATTGGATCATAGAGTGTGGAATAGAGAGCAGTGTTTAATGAGGGGAGAAAGATAGGTGGGTACCAGATTGTGTAGGTCTTTATAAAATAAATAATGGGGTTTCTATTTTATCCTAGAGGGAATAAGAAACCACTGGAGTTTTTAAGTAGGGTAGTAACATGGTTAGGTCTGCATTTAAGGAAGACTTTGGTGGCATGTAGAACAGACTGGAGTGATGAGAGATTTGAAATACAGAAGGCTGTTGTAGTAATGTTGGTGAGTGGTGAGTGGTGACTAAGTTGGTAGCTGCGTGAGTAGAGAGAAGATGTTGAGGGCAAGAGATGTTATGAAGTTGCAAATGGCAAGATATGATAAGTCACTGATATATGAGGTGAGGAAGTGAGGATAGTGCCAAGATTGCAAACTTGGGAAACTAGAAGGATGACATTGCTTTTGACAGAAATCGAGAAATTTGGAAGACGAGAACATTTTTTGGGGAAAGATAATGAGTTCAGTTTGGACATGTTCAGTTTAAGATGGCACTGAGACGTTCAGTTTAAAATGTCAAATAGGAAATTAGAGATACCGTATTGAAACTCAGAGGAGAGCCAGAACTGGATAGAGAGATATGGAGTCATCTGCATAGTCATGATAGTTAAACCCATGGGGATGGGTGAGGTTACCAAGAGAGATAGTAGAACAATGGTTCTTTTTTCCCCACTTCATAAATTTATTACTTATTTGTTTTTAACCTTTAAATTTTTTTTAAGTTCTAAATTCTCTCCCTCCCTCTAGTTCCTCCCCCACTCATTGAGAAGGCAAAAACTTTATCAATTTATACATGTGAAATTATGTAAAACATATTTCCATATTATCTATGTTTGTACAAAAAAAAACAAGATAAAGTGAAAAAATAAACTTTAATCTTTGCTTAGAATTCATCACTTCTCTCTTTCTGGAGGTGGAGAGCATTTTTCATCCGATGTCCTTCAGAATTGTCTTCGATCATTGTCTTGATCAGAGGAGCTGTCTTTCACAGTGGATCATTGTTAGAATATTACTGCTATTATGTACAAGGTAGAGCTAAGATTCTTAACCTGGAGTACATGGATAAATTCTAGGGAGATGGTGAATTTGTATGGGGGAAGAACTATCTTCATTTTCACTAACTTTTGGTTCCCTTTGTAACCCGATGTACTTTATTTTATGCATTTAAAAATGTTATTCTGAGAAGCTAGCAGAGGCTTCACCATACTGCCAAAGGGTCATGTGCCATGACACAAAAAACTCCTGGTGTAGAGGAGAAGAGAAGTAAGCCCAAAAGAGAATCTGGCAGGGGCAGCTGGGTAGCTCAGTGGATTGAGAGCCAGGCCTAGAGACAGGAGGTCCTAGGTTCAAATCCGGCCTCAGACACTTCCCAGCTGTGTGACCCTGGGCAAGTCACTTGACCCCCATTGCCTACCCTTACCAATCTTCCACCTATAAGTCAATACACAGAAGTTAAGGGTTTAAATTAAAAAAAAAAAAAAAAGAGAGAGAGAGAGAGAATCTGGCAGGTACAATACAGATGATGAGTCAGCCAGTTTGACAAGATCAATATGATGAGGAGTGAATGAAGGGAAGTGAGAAAGTATTGATAATATCAACTTGACTGCTCTGGAAAATGGCTTGGAAAGGGGAGAGATTAGAAATCTGTAAGCCCTACTAGAAGAATGAGGAAGAAATTCTTGTAGGGAGTGACATCTGAGTTGAGCTTTAAAAGATTATTAAGGGGGCAGCTAGAAAACTGAGTGGATTGAGAGCCAGGCCTACAGATGGAACATCCTGGGTTCAAATCTGGCCTCAGATACTTCCTAGCTGTGTGAACCTGGGCAAGTTACTTAACTCCCTTTGCCTAGCCCTTATTGCTCTTCTGAATGGAACCAATATACAGTATTTATTCTAAGATGTAAGGGTTTAAAAAGAAGGGGAAAAAAAGATGATTCAATATTCAGTAGGTTAGGAGACAGGAGAGAAGGAGGGCACTTAGGTTTGCCAAAAATTGACACCAGTCAATAGTCATCTTAGAATGCCCTCCACCTAAGTACAAAATTAGGCAATTTCCACCTACCCAAGCATGGTAGAATGGAAAGAGTATGAGACTAGGACTCAAGACACCTCCATTTGGGTCTTGGGTCTGATGAAATCTTTTCTCCTCTCTGGGTCCCAATTTCTTCTTCTGTGGATCAGTAGAACCTATGGTCAGCTTGAGAAGTTTCCAATCAATCCACTGAAATTTAGAGTATGGGACATTGAAGAAAACTGATAAAACATAGTGAACATCCAATGATTAGCTGAACTGAGGATCAGCAAGTTGGTTGTTTTGGCATATTCTTTAGCCCCTTGCTCTCCAGAACCTATTCTTTATCTTTCTTCTTGTCCTTTCTTCAAGAGTGCACTGAGAGGAGAGGATTTCTCTGGCCATCATCCCAGCAATAAAGGCAACTTACACAGAAGCATATGGTGGTGTCAGATTTCAACATGGCCTTCCAGGAGAAGTCGAGAACGCTGTTCTTAATGTAATAGGGATCTGAGAACTAAGATGCCATTCATTAAACCTCCTAGGGAAATTTTGAATTGCCTAGGCAGTAGGATTCCTTAATCCAACCCTCTGGAGAGAAAAGCTTTCTTACTGTAGATTATCTCCAGTTTATTTTGCCTACTTCTCGTTGTTTGTGCGTAGTTATATGTTGTCTCTCCATACCTCCATTAGACTGTGAGCTCCTTGAGAGCAAGGATTGTCCTTTGTGTTTCTTTGTGTGTCTAGCACATAGCACAGAGCCTGACTTGTTGACTTTTCTTGAGTACTGCTGGTTTTGAGGTTTGCATTATGGGCATTCTCAAGTTCAAAAGTTCTTGAACTTGTGTGTTTAGAAATCTTTCTCTTCTAGAGAGAGACTTCTTGATGCAACTTGCTGCTTGGACAAAAAAAAAAAGAGGACAGTCTAAGAAAAACAAAAAAGGACTAGGTATCAAATCCGGCCTCAGACACTTCCCAGCTGTGTGACCCTGGGCAAGTCACTTGACCCCCATTGCCCACCCTTACCACTCTTCCACCAAGGAGTCAATAACCAGAAGTTAAGGGTTAAAAAAAAATTAAAAAAAAAAAAAAAGGACTAGGTGACATCCTTCATCTAGAGATGAGGAGAGAGAGGATTCAAACCAAGGAAGAATCATTAACCATCATTGTCCACCATAACTGGAAAAGATGAAATCAGGGCTAATCCCAAGTATATACTGATAGATTGTACCCATTCAGCATAATGGGAGAAAGCCCCACAGAAAGATCCCTAATGGCCCCTGTGCAACGTAAGGGGCAAAGCCATTTAGATCCTTGGACAGTAAGGTCCAATAAGAAACAGTTTTCTCATACAGCAATTTCCCAAAAAAGGGTTATGGATAGTATTGCAAGGAATAGGTTATTTGGTTTCTGAGGGCATTTATCACAGGATTTAGAGCTAGAAGGTAATTTAGAGATTATTTAATCCTGTTGACTAATTTCACAGATAAGGAAATCAACACTGTAGGTCAAATGACCAGCCCAAGGTCAAACAGATAGTCAGAATCAAAACTGAGACTGGAACAAACCTGATTTAATCCAGGGCTCTTTCAACAACTCTGAGACAATCTTCACTCTTGGCCTTGATGCCCAGACTGTAGACACAGCAAGATACAGTACCCACACTGGAATCCACTTCTATTTTCCCTTCCTTGGCTTAGGGGAGAAAGCTCATCTCAATGTTAATGGTTTTCATGCATTCAGAAAATCCCTCTCCACGTACCCCCTTCATCTGACTCACAGGCCTGTACAAACACATAACCTGTGATTTTGTTTTTTTGGTGTAGAATCAGAGATGCCTTCAGTCTCCATTGGCCAGGAAGGTTGGGTGGTTGTTGTCATCATCGTCGTCGTCGTCGTCGTCGTCTTTTAAGGAAAAGAGCAGAATATCTATTTACTTCATATTCTGTTGAATATGACCTTATGTTTTCCTTCCCTTAACACAATAGAACTCTGTCCCCTTAGCTAAGATTTAGCTAACGACTTCTTGGCATCCCAGATGTGTCACATTATCTTGGTGGGATGGGAGGGATCCCATTTAGGAGCACAACTTGGAATTTATGATCATATTGTGGGCACAGGTAGGGTAAAGAAGTCATTTGAAATAGAAATCCCTGTTTCTTTTATTTCTTTAAGGGTATCAGCCTAGTAGTGGGTCAGACATTATATACAATTTAGTGAATTTTGACACATAGTTTCAAATAGCTTTCTAGAATTACTGTGCCTGTTTTCTCAAACCTCCTCCAGCATGTCATTTTCTTCTTTTGTTCTTCTTATCAATCTAATAGAATTGAGATGGAACCTCAGAATTACTTTAATTTGTATCTCTTTAGTTATTAGTAATTTGGAGCATTTTCACATGGTGGTTGATAGCTGTGCTTTCTTCCTCTGAAAACTGACTATTCATATTCTTTAACCATTTATCTATGGGGGAATTCCCTTTTGTTTTGATACCTGAGGCTGTAGTTCATCTGGGTGAGGTAATTAATTCATCAAGGGGTCATAGGATGACCTTTACTATCTATTTATACATCTTTTTAAAAATTTTAAAAATTTCCCAGATTTAACAAATACCAAATAAAATGGGCATTTTCATGTACATCGTAAAATAGGAAAAAAGGAATTCTACATGAAACTGGATCTATTATATTTAGCTTTATTTTCCTTTAAAATATATAATAAAATCCTTTAAAATATATGATAAAAAAAAAAAAAGAAACAAAACCCCCATTTCTTAGACTTGGCCAGAGTTCAGTAGTGTTACGGACCATGGTAAGAATCATGACTGTCAACATCCAAGAAGGGGCTCTCTGGAAAACGTGGAAGCTTGGCTAAGCTAATTTGGCAACATCCTGAATTTAGAGATATGAAGAGAGAGGATTCAAATCTAAGCCTTTAAACTCCAAGGACAGCCTATTTTCTTGGTAAGAGAGAATCATCAGTTATCATTGTCTATAATAACTGGAGAATATGAAATCAGAGCTAATTCTATGTACATACTGAACCATTTGTGCCCATTCAGGATTATGGGAGAAACTCCCACATACAACCCCCTAACTAGCCTCTCACATAGTGCCCTGAAATCCTACCTCTATGGCTGTTCATAAGACCATAGATTTAACTGATCAAACAATGAAGAATTTATTGAACACCTATTAAAGGATACAGATGCCAAAAAATGAAACAATCCCCATTCTCAAGGACACTGTATTTTATCAGGGGAGATAAAGTATAGGTAAGTATATGCAGAATAAATACCAAATAAACATAAAGGAAGAAGGATTCTCACAGTTGGTGGGTATGAAGGGATCTGAAAAGACTTCATGGAGGTCTTACTTAAGTTGCATTTTTAAGGAAGAGAAGGACTATTTGAAGTGGAAATGAGAAAAGAATTAGGCATAGGAAGTGGCCAGGCATCAAGAACAAAATGTATGATGGGAGAAATACTGTCTTATGTGAAGAACAGAAAGAAAAGTGGTTAGACTGAACAACAGAGTACAGGAATGGAAGAGTAGGATGAGCCTGGAAAGGTAAATGAAGACCAAAATGGAAAGGTCTTTAAAAGCCAAACAGAAGAATTTATTTATTTATTTGGTTGGTTTTTTTGTTTAGTTATTTACTTAATTAGGGAGTGATTTTCCCTCTCCCCCAATTACACGTAGAAACAATTTTTTAACAATTGCTTTCTAACTTTTTGCAATCCAAATTCTCTTCCCTTTCTCCTCCCAAGGCAGTAAACAATCTGAGGTATGCAATACAAATTTCCTTATTCCTCATGTTGCAGAAGAAGACAGATATTGGACATATGAGAAAAAAAGCCTCATGAAGGAAATAAGGAAAAAGATGGTATGGTTCAATCTGTATTCATACACTACACTGTTAGTGCCTTCTGTGGTTGTGGATACCATTTTTCATAATAAATCTGTTGAGATTATCTTAGGTCCTCACATACTGAAAATAATTTAGTCCTTCACAATTGATCATCATATAATATTTCTGTTACTATATACAATGTTCTCTGGTTCTGCTCACTTCACTTTGAATCAATTCATACATCTTTCCACGTTTTTCTGAAATCATCCTGTTCATCATTTCTTAGGGTCCAATAGTATTCCATTACAATCATATACCACAACTTGTTCAGCCATTTCCCAATCAATAGACATCCCTTTAGTTTCCAATTTTTTGCCACCACAAAGAGAGCTGCTATAAATATTTTTGTACACATGGGACCTTTTCCAGAAATTTATTTTTGATCCTTGGGGCAATAAGTAGCCTCTGGAGTTTGTTGAGTAGAGGGTAATATGATCATATCTATACTGAAGGAAAAAACCAATTTGTAAGCTTTTTGAAGAATGGAGAGGCAGAAAGATGAGTGAGGAGACCAATTCTAAGCTGGAAAGGAACTCAGAATCCATCTAGTCCAACCCCTTCATTTTACAGATAAGGAAACTGAGGTCCAGGGAGGTCAAAATCAAAATGGGATTTAAATCCATATCTTGTGACTCCAGAGTCAGTACCTTGCCCTCTGAACCATATTATAATTCCTTCAGATTAATGCATTATAACGCCAAGCAATTCCATATATCTTGCTTAGGAAGGGTCTGTGCAGAAATGAAACTAGTGTTCAGCAACTGGGGTCCCAAATAATGACATCCAGGAATGGTAGGATGATTCCCATCTTTTGCAACTCACACCCCCTATGGATGGCATACCCTTCTTCTATAACATTTCCCAGTGGAAGCAGAGTGGATTGTGCTACTCTTATGCCCAGAAGACCTCCAAGTCTAAGGACCCACACCATTCAGTTTACATGGTACCAATGCAGAATAATCTATGAGGATCTGCTGCTAATATGGTATTCCCATCAGGAGTATAAGCTAACATTTGCTCCCTCTCCTCTCCTCGCCCCAACCATTAGAGTTTTAGTTTAAGCCTTATCCTTTTCCTACTCATTCAACTTCTTCACCCTCCCATGCTCCTCTGAAAAACTTTCTCTGTGGTAAGGGTAATGGAAAGATCTCTGGATTTAGAGGTCTAGTTCTGGTTCTGCTCCTTTCCTGTGTGATCTATAGATGATTAATTAAGTCTATGGTCCATAATTAATCCTAATAGTGGAACTTTGGGGGCAAGGTTACAAGTTTGTAAAGAGTATATTAACAATCTCTCTAGACCTCAATTTCCTTATCTGAGAGATGAGAGGGTTGAAATGGATTGAGTTCTAAGTTTCTTTCCAGCTCTAAACCTATGATCCTGTTACTTCCTTACTCTGGGCCATAGTTTCCACCAAAACAAAGTAGTTGTACTACACTGACTCTGAGATCCTTTTCAGTTCTAAATTAGAGTCTTAAAATAATCTCTAAGGTCCCTTTAAGTTCTAATTCTATTATCCTATGATCATAGCTAGGCAAAACAGTAGACAGAGTGCCAGGCCTGAAGTTAGGAAGACAGATCTTCCTGAGTTCAAATCTGGCCTCAGACATTTACTAACTGTGTGACCTTGGGCAAGTCACTTCACTCTATTGGCCTCAATTCCTCAATTGGCAAGTGAGCTGGAAAAGGAAAAGGGAAACTTCTCTTAGTATCTTTTGCCACAGAAACACCAAATGGGGTCACAGAGTCAAATGTGATTGAAAGACTAAACAACAATAACATAGCCCTAGAGAGCTTCCTCTCACATTTCCTCCATCTTCTGGTATTTACTAAAACCTAGCTTTTTCTTAGACGCCACAGCGCTCTTAGTCCCTGGTCCAAGGACAGCCACTTCTGCTCTCATACCTCTAAATGCCAGGTAAAGGAATTGGCATGCTCCTTTTTCTCTGCCACTTTTAGACCCTCCCCCTGCCATCATCATTCACCAACTACCTCTCTTCCTTTAAAATTCCCACTATCTTGTCCAGACCCTCAGGAACACCTATAGGTTTTCAGATCTTATTCTCAACAAAAAAGTTCACACCTAGCTTCTGCACTTTGTCCCCCGCCTACCTCTAACCCTATTCTCTCAAATCCTCATCCCCACTCACCTCCCACTTATTCTCTAATCAACTTTAATCACATGGGGGAATCATCATAACTTAGAACTCTTCCCCTAAACTCATCTCTCCCCCCTCTCCCAACTCAACTGAATTTGGTCCAAGTTTCAGAATTCCTAGATATGCATTTGAGTGAAAGACTGACTGCAATGAGCAATGGGAGATGCTGTATAAGCCTTGACATTGGCAATGTGCCACCAGAAGGGTGGAGGCTACTACTGGAATATTAATGAAGGAGAAGAACTTGAGACTACCATTGATTTTGTTATCTACAGGCAGTTTAGGTCATTAAAGACTAAGATTTAGAGCTACCCAGGTAATACTTTAGCATTCTGGAACAAAGGCCCTGCTAGATCATGTGAGTAGAGGGGAAGGGCCTCTGACATTGGTGAGTCTTTGAGTAAGACAAGGAAGTTGGGTATACCTCTGGGTTTTCCCTCCCCAACCAGTCACTTCACCTCCTGGGGCAGCATTTATACCTCCTCCGGTATAGGAGGGTGGAAGAGGGAGACAGAGACAGATACAGAGAGACAGAGAAAGAGAGACAGAGAGACAGAGAGACAGAGAGACAGAGAGAGAGTGTGAATTTTCCAGTAAGGACTGAGTCTATTATGACTAAGTTCTTCTGAGAATGCCTAAGACTACATCTCTGTTAAATGTATCACAGAGTTATCTGCCCCCTGAGCACTCTCAGGGGTGTTTTTGAGAATTCCCATATAACACATTGCTCCATTTGGAAATGACGGGACTCTGGTTGGAAGTTCCCTCCCTCAAATTTGCCAAAAATGACTGCCAATTGGTGAGGGAAATGTAGTTCTTTTGGATAAGATGCAGGACTAGACAAATTATATTTAGGTCGATTCAGATTTAATTATCTGGACCCAAAGTGTATCCATTGAGAATATGATGCTATCTCAGGGGACATCCCTACTGGTGGGCTCCAGGGACCTATGCGTGGCTCTGTGTTCAATATTTTTTATCAGTGATTTGAATAAAGGCACAGATGACATGCCTACCAAATTTTTCAGATGCCATGCTAAATGAGAATCTTTGGATAAAAAGAGATCTTGACAGGCTTGAGTGCTGGCCCAAAGCTAAGAGGATGAAATTTAATCAGGATAAGTAGGTAGTTTCACATGGGCTCAAAAACTCAACTGCACAAACACAAGATGTCATGGCTAAAGAGCAATTCTGAAATTCTGGAGGTTTTAGTGGACAGCAAAGTTCAAGTGAGACAACAATCTGATTGGGCAGCCAAAAAACCTAAAGCAATCTTATATTACATTAAAAGACAATGAATATTATCTAGAATCAAGGATGGGAGAGTTCCCCTATTCCTTTTCCTATACAAATCACATCTAGAATATTGATTTCCCTCCTAGAAACTACATGTTAGAAAAGATATTGACAAAGTTGATGGGCCTTCAGAGGACACTGAGTAGGAGAGTGAGGGGCCTGGAGACCACACCACAGAAGAACTAAGCCAAGAAACTTGAGATGTTAAGTCTAAAGAAAACCCAGAGTGCATATAAGGTAAGACAACTGTCTTCGGCTATTTGAAGTGATGTTGTGGAAGTTATAGAAGAGTCACATACAGCTTGACCTTAAGACATATCTATTAGTAATGGCTGGAAGTTACAAAGAGACTATAAGGAGTTAGATTTAGTCTTCACGCAAGAAAACATTTCCTAACAATTAGAGTCATTCAGAAGTGGAATGTGCTGCTAGAAGAGGTCGTGAGTTCTTATCACATGGGATGCTATGAGAAATAGTGAGTTCCTATGCTTTGAAGCATTCAAGTAAAGGCACAATGGTTATTGTCATGCTCAAATGTGGGATAGACTATATGACTTTTTTTTTTTAAACCTTCTGGCTTAGATTCAATATTCATTCCAAGGCAAAAGAGCAGTAAGGGCTAGACAATTGGGTTTAAGTGGCTTGCCCAAGGTCACACAGCTAGGAAGTGTCTGAGGACAGGTTTGAATTCAGGAACTCCCATCTCCAGGGCTGGCACTTTATCCAGTGTGCTACCTGGATGCCCCAACTATGTACTTTTTGAGGTCACTTCCAGCTCTAAGATCCAGTGAGATAACAATCTGAGAACTGGGTTTGTGTATGTCTTTCTTTTAATAGCAGTTATGGATGCTACGCCCTCAAACTGCTACTCTAGGACCCTCTTCTTGTCTTGACATATTCCATTGTCTGGAAGAGGAAGAAGGATAGGACTCATCCAGTGGTCTCCAGGATCTCTTTCACTGGCTGACAGAATTATCAATCAGCCTCAGGTTAGCCAGGATTGATATAGCAAATCAATTGGCCAATAACAACCAGGATAAGAATGATTTGCTGTTTTGTATAGGCACGCCTTCGTTTTAGGTGCTCTTTGATGAGAATTCTCGTTTATATAACACTTTAAGATTTGCAGATACTTTTACTTTTCTAAGAACACTGTGACTTAGAGAAAATTATCTTCATGTCATAAAAGAGGAAATGTGACTTATACAAAGTCATACGATTAGTGGCAAAGCGGGGATCTAAACTTGGGTCTCTTTTGCCCACATTTGGTTCTCAGATACCATTCTGCCTTTACATAATTCTTTCCCATAACTTTCCATAGCTATGTCTGCTTGCATCTAAGACTTATAAACAAATTATTGCCTCCTGGTCTCAATTCTGGCCATGACAGACTGTGTAACTGGACAAGTCTCTTCCTTTCTTTTGGTCTTAGTTTCCCCATCTGTATGATGAGAGGATGGAACTGGATTATTTCCCCTTGACATTCTTTGCTTCTATATGTCTAGATTACTTTAGAAAAACCATGGGAAATAGGGTCCTTTGGAGATAGAACCACGAAGAAGAAAATTGGGCAGTTTGTAAATGTTAATCAGCAAGCAATGTACTATATACTAGGGGATGCCCGGTGAAGGGGAAGCACTTCTGTAATAAGAAGAGAAGCATTATCTCTTTCACAGTTTTGTCATGTTTTGGCCCTGGGCAGAAGTATGCTCTCTGTGCCCTTGAGGATCCTTTCAGAATGCCTCCTCATCTCTGGAGCTATGGTGAAACCTGATAAAACTTTACGCTTTTGCTTTCTGGTGTTCTGGGGCTCACTGTGAGAGGGAACATTTCTATTTAGAATCAAGGTTAGTTTCTGGGGAAAACTTTAAGTGTTGATTGGGCAGGAATCGGGAATTCTGTGGAATGTGGGAAAAACATCCAAGCAGTGACTGGGGATACAGGTGGCCTCTGACACATCCTGGTCTATTGCTGCTTCCTGAGGACTCTCCTTTGCCTCCAACTCCCTTCCTTCCCTGACTTCCTCCTCCTCATCTCCCCTCCCTTTTTCCTTCCCCTTCCATTGCTGGCCCCACTTTCCGACTGATGCCCTGTCTTCTAGTTCCTCTTTGATGACTCAATCAATCAATCAATCAGCAAGCCTCTATTAAGTGCTGGTGAAGGTTTTTGAGTTTGAGTGCCCAGAGGGCAAATTCAAGCTGTCTGTGAGCCTCCCTCCCCCCTGCATTACCCAAGAGAGCAGAGAGGAAGTGCTTGCTTTGGGCAGCTGGGGGAGGGGCATGCAAAAAATGTCCTTGGGCACTAAGAAAAGGGGTAACAGAGCAGCTCCCCTAGTACTGGCTGGGCACACGTGCCAATACTTCACCAATGCTGGCCTATGGTATGTCTGGCATTGTAGATACAAAGGAAAAGGATGAAACAATCCCTGTTCCCAGGGAACTTATATCCTAATGGGGGAGAGAACAAGGATATATACTAAGTATAAGCAGAATAAATATAAAGAGACAGAAATCAAATAAATACAAGATAGTTTCATACAAGATATTTAGGAAGAGAGAACATTAGCAATTGGATTTAGGAAAGATTTCTAGGATCATAGGCATCAAAACTTGAACAACTTCAGATAAAAGCAATTCAGGGAAGGATTCCTAGTGCATTCATCTTGTTGCTTGTTGGGAAGTCTGGAGGAAGCAGGTTGTAGCTTTGGGTTCAAATTGTTTTTGTCTTAATGTTGGAATTAAGTGATACCTTTTGTATCTTGTGATACAAAGTCACTTGTGATGCCTTTTACCCCCATTAGCTTCAATATGTCATTCATTAAATTGGTGATTTTTATTACCTTGACAGCACATTGTATTCCCTTTCTGGGCCTCAGTTTTTCCCATTCTAAAATGAGGGGATTGGATTAATTGATCTTTAAGGATCTTTCCAGCTCTCCGTGATAATTAGGGCCTTTACATGACACTGTGGAGAATATAGATAAGTATAAAATAGTCCCTCCTCTTGGAGAACCTAACCTCCTAAACACACACACACACACACACACACACACACACACACACACACACACACACTTTTAAGTCCAAGGAATTCTATAATGAGTGTCTCAGTAAGAAGTAAAAATGGTCCTGCGGGGCTTCAGAAAAGGCATCCCTCTGGTCTGTGGGACTCAGGAAGAGCTTCTTTCTGGAGGAGGGTAATATTGAAAGATGTTTAGAATAAGAATTAGAGTGGCAGAAAGAGGTAGGACATTCTAGGTGTGTCTGAAGGCAGGATTCAAGGGTGGATGGCATGAAAAGGGGCACAAAAGTGGAAATGAATAAGAGTTCTATAATAATACGATTTACAGTTGGAACAAAACTTAGAATATGTTGAGTTCAACCCCTTGTTTCAAAGAGAAGGAAGCTGGAGGCTCAGTGATGAAGTGACTTGTTCAAAATCCCATAGCCATAAGCACTGGACTCAGGATTCACACCCAGATCTCCTATTGTTCTTTTCATGGAACTATACTACTTTTCAGTCAGTAAAACCATCTAGCTAGAGCTAAAAGATTGTATTGGAAAACTTGGGAGATATAAACCTGGAAAGGGAAGTTGAACCTAGAGGGCTTTGAATGCCTGGATAAGGAATTTGGATTTATCCTAGTGATGAAGCCACCATTAGTTTTCTAAGGAGCTGCCTCGTATATTGAGGATCTTCCCAGGCTGTTTTGGAGGGGATGAAGGCGAAGGAGGAGAAAAGATCTGGATGATCTTGGCAAAGACAGAGAGGGTCAGTGTAGATTTAGCTCTTAAACTCTTCCTTCTCTCACTTTCCACCCTAATCTCCCCGCCGAAACCTCCCCATATTTCAGACGTTCTCTCTGACCATATTAGGACACCAAGAGAAACAAGAGGGAATATTGTCAGTCCCCAAACCATTCCCTCTTCTCTTCCCCAAGCTCCCCAGGCTACGCTGGTTACTAAAGCTGATCCTCCATTTCATTCATAAATTCCCTTTGCCCTCTGGATTAAGGAACCAAACAGCCAATTGCTAGGAAACAGAGCAGCATCCACTGGCTCTGGGTCCCAGGGTTGGTTCTCAGGGGAAGGAGAAGCTCTTGGCTCTGGGGATGTGTGAGTTCCTACAGTTTCCTGTGCATTTCTGCTCCATGAGTGTCCTCAGCTGTGGGAGCAGCCGTCCAAGCCCTGTGCCAGAGGCCCTGACTCATGCCTATTCCTTGCCCTCCCCAGGACAATGCCACTGTCTGTAAACAACATGCCCCAGCCAGGGGTTGCTAGCAGGGTACTTGACAAGAAGCATCTCTAAGCAACGGGACAGACTACTATTGAGGAGGCTTTTTATAACAGATGAAGGTTATTCAGGAAATTAAAACTTTTTCAAATAAAAGAAATTTTAATTAAAAAATAGAAAAAATTTAATTTATAATATTTGTATACAAAATAAGAGCAAACATTTACATAGCATTTAAGGGCTACAAAATATTTTTAGACATTATTTCATTTGATCCTCACACAAATGATCCTTTACACGAGTCCCTTTAACATCTCTGGGCCTCAGTTTCCCCATATGTAGAACAAGAGAGTTGGACTAGATCTTCAAGATCCCTCCCAGCTTTCCTGCAATGATCATATGCATGATACAGTCCATCAATCATTCAACAAATTTAAGTGCTTACTAAGGGCCAGGTACTGTACTCAGTTCTAGACCTACAAAGAAAGGCAAAAACAAAAAAGTCCCTGATCTCAAGGAGCTCACAGTTTAAAGTGGGAGACAAAGTCGGAATATCTGGGATCAAATTGCTATTTGCTACCTCTGAGACTTTGAGTAAATCATTTAACCTTTCCAAGCCTCAGTTTACTATTCTATAAAATGAAGAAATTGACTTGGATGTTCTCTAGGTTTCTGCTACACCCTATGAACCTATAAGCAGAAGAATAGCATAGGAAGGAAGTTTCTAAGATCCCTCCTGGTTAGTTAGCTTAGGACAACAAACGGTCCCTTTTAAGAAGGAAAGAAGGGACAGCTAGATAGCACAGTGGATAGAGCACCGGGTTTGACTTTGGGAGGTCCTGGGTTCAGATATGACCTCAGACACTTCCTAGCTATGTGACCCTGGACAAGTCACTGGACAAGTCTGTTTGCCTAGCCCTTGGCCTTCTGTCTTAGAGTTGTTCCTAACATAGAAAGTAAGAGGTTTTTGTTTGTTTAAGGCAAGGAGACATCAGTATCAGACACTGAGACCTCTGAGAGCTGGATGTCTATTAACTCCTAACTGGTCCTTGGCTTCCAACAGTTACTCAAGGAGTAAGAGATCACCATACTGCTTCCTGCAAAAGTCTGTTCCAAAGGATGAGGATTCCAGGGCAACCAGCTTTTGGCCAGAGATTCTCTTCCTCCTCAAATCACTTATCCCTCCCTTTTTCCTCTCTCATATTAGAGAGGCAGTGTAGTGCTGTGGGAAAGATGCCAGCCTTCATCCCATCAGGACACCTGGCTTAATTTCCCAAATGGACTTTTACAAGCTGTGGGGCTCTATTTCTGAGCCTTAATTTCTTCCTCTCAAAAAAGGGCATGAGAGACAATGTGGCATTGTGAATAGAGGGCCAGCCTGAGAGTCATATGGTATGGGCTTATGTCTTATCTCCTATATCTTAGCTGTGTGACCATGGAGAAGTCACTTAACTTCTCAAGTCCCCAGGCAATTCTTTCTTTAAAAAATAACAAAACCCTTACCTTCTGCCTTAGAATCGATATTATGTATTGGTCCCAAGGCAGAAGAGCAGTAAGGGCTAGGCAATGGGAGTGAAGTAACTTGCCCAGGGACATACAGGTAGGAAGTGTTTAAGGTAAGATTTGAACTCATGACCTCCCATCTCTGAGCCTGGCTCCCAATCTACTAAGCCACCCAGCTGTTCCTGGCAATTCTTCTAAAAAAAAACAAAACCACAAAACTTTTTTTTTAAAAGCAAACAGGGCCACACATCTAGGAAGAGTCTGAGGCCAGATTCAAACCCAGGACCTCCTGTCTCTAAACCTGCCTCTCAATCCACTGGACCACCTAGTTGCTCCTATCAATTCTTTAAAAACAAAAACAAAAATTTTTTTTCTTTTTTTAAAATTTATTTTTATTCATTTAGAATATTTTTCCATGGTTACATGATTCACGTTCTTTCCCTCCCCTCTTCCTTCCCTCATCCAGGAGCTGATAAGCAATTCCACTGAGTTATACATGTATCATTGTTCAAAACCTATTTCCATATTATTCATATTTTCAATAGAGTGATCATTTAATGTCAAAACCCTAATCATATCCCCATTGAACCATGTGATCATTCATATGTTTTTCTTCTGTGTTTCTGCTCCCACAGTTCTTTCTCTGGATGTGAATAGTGATCTTTCTCATAAATCCCTCAGAGTTGTCCTAGATCATTGCATTGCTGCTAGTAGAAAAGTCCATTACGTTTGATTGTTCCACAATGTATCAGTCTTTGTGTACAATGAAAAACCATTTTTTTAAGGCAAATGGGACAGATTTGAACCCAGGACCTCTCATCTCTAAGCCTGGCTCTCAATCCACTGAGCCACCCAGCTGCCCCTAGCAATTAAAAAAAAAAAAAACACACAAAAAAAAACCAAAACCAACACTTTTTTAAAAGGCAAATAGGATCACACACTAGGAAATGTCTGAGGCCAGCTTTGAACCCAGGTCCTTCCAACTCCAGGGCTAGCTCTCTATATCCATGGTGCCACCTAGCTGCCCTAATCCCCAGGCAACTCTTTCTAAGACTTACAAGTTTCAGACAGACTAACTATATATCTAAATCAGTTGAAGGAATTTTCACACTGGAAATTCCCTCTACCAAAGGAAGCTCCAATCCATACCAGAGAGGGCGACGATAGTGTCTCTACTACCTGTCTCCTAGGGAAAGTGCCCTATCAGCCTTTAAGTGTGAGAGAAAGGAGAGGCATTAGTGCTATATAATTTATTCTCCCCTGCAGTCTGGTGATCTCATCTCTCCTGCTGCCCACCCCAAAGGGGCTATAAACTCCTTGAGGGCACAGATCATTTCTAGTTGCATCTTTGTTCCCAGTCATCCTAATGCCCCTTTAGATTACATTTGGAGTTTTACAAAGCCCTTCATTTGTGCTAACCTCGGAGAGTGAGCTAGTGCAAATACCACAACCCCCATTTTGCAATGGAGGAAATTAAGGCTCTAAAAGTGAAATGGCACAGTAGGTACTTAGTAACAGTTTCTGGACATTGTGGACTCTGGGAACATCACAGAGATGCTCTTCCACAAGGAAATTCCAAGTTATCCAGGAAATTGTCTTCTTTAAGCCACAAGAGGGCAGTAAAGCCAGATGATGGAATCATGAGTGGAAGAGCATTGTGGTGGGAAAAGGAAAATCTAGTCTCGGGGCTTCTCTAGCCTTTTGGGGACTGATGGGAAACATTGCGGTAAAATAGCAAGGAAGCATAGATGATGACTCCAAGAGTCCCAGAGATCGACAACAACAAGAATATCCTCTTTTGTCTTTTTTCTGTCCAACCTTTCCATCCCCAGTATGGTAGGATCTGCTTCTGGGACACAGGTGGAAGAGGGGAGCATTTTGGCCACTGACTGATTCAGGGAGCCAAGACTACCAGAAAAGTTGAGTATTTCCATTGTAAAGGGAGCCTCAGCCTCGGGCCAGGCAGACACAGCGTGGCCAGGATGCCCTGGGATCCGTTACCTGTTCTAAGGGCACAGGTCCCCCTTGGGGACCACCAGCATCCATCATTTCCAAAGGGTAAGGAGGACACATTTTCTACGACCTGAATATCTTCTGGCCAAACCAGACTAGCCTCCAGCCAGAGCCAGAATTAGTACTGGCTACTCCGGATTAGGACTGGGGCCATGCTGCAGATTCTTCCATCCGGTGGGGCACGATCCCTCTCCCCGGCAGGCTACCCTTCCTGCCTTACCCTGCCTAGTGTCAGCCGGCCAGCCAAGCACAAGCCCACTTGCTTGCCTGGCTGCAGGCTGCACACTCTCAGCACCCTTTTCTAGGGACTCTCCCATCAAAGGGAAGGTTTAAAGATTTGAGAAGAGAGACAGGGTTCACTCTTCATCCTGTCTAGGACTCCCATTATGGAGGAAATGCCTGGAATCAGTATAGCATCAGCTGCAAAACAGCCTTTCTGCCAACAGCCAATGCTTCACCCCTTCCTCCCCAATCAACTCAGACCTGGGCACCCTAGGAAAAGAATAAGCACTTAATAAATGCTGGACGATCTGTTGAGATTTTAACCAAAAAATTGATCCCTGTTCTCATACCAGATGATAATCAAATTAGATTATTACCAGTAGAATTGGTAGAATGGTTCATCTTTCAAATCGGCCCTGTGCTATTTGCCAATATTATCAGGGACTTGGAGATAGTCTTTGATGAGATGTTCAACAAACGTACAGATGACACAAAGCTAGGAGGAGTCAATAATGCACCGAGTGACAGTTGGGATGCAAAAATACCTCTCAACAAGCTAAAGCTTTGGGTTAAACCTAGCAAGATGAAACCAACAGATAAACATGAGGAAAGCCGAACACTTAGGTTCAAAAAAGTCAGCTTCACAAATACAGCTTGGGAGAGGCATGATTAGATAGCTCTCAGGAAAAAAAAAGAAATAGAGTTTTTAGTGGGCTGCAAACTCTCAATATCAGCTATTTGATAAATCAGCCCCAAAAGTCAATATAATAATAGCTAACATTTATATAGCACCTACTATGTGCCAGGCTCTTTGCTAAGTACTTTTACAAATATATCCCACAACAACCCCAGGAGGTAGGTGCATTATTATCCCCATTTTATAACTGAGGAGACTGAGGCAAGCAGATTAAGTAACTTGCCCAGGATCATACAGCTTTTTTTTTTGGACCCTCACTTTCCGTCTTAGAATCAATACTGTGTATTGGTTCCAAGGCAGAAGAGCTACAAAAACCACAGCTAGGAAGTGTCTGAGACCAGATTTGAACCCAGGTCTCTAGGCCTGGCTCTCAATCCATGGAGCCACCCAGCTGCCCTCAGTCATACAGCTTTTAAGTGTCTGTGGCTGGATTTGAACTCAAGTCATTTGTGACTGCAGGGTCAGTATTTTGTCCACTAGGCCACCTAGCTGCGGTGTGATCTTGAGCTGATTAAAGGGCATAGTTTCCAAGAATAAGCAAATGATTCTCTCTCAGGATTCTGCTCTCCTCAGCCCACATCTAGAATATTGGATTCCGGTGTAGGGACCCCAGCTAGGAGGGTCATTGAGAAGCTGCAGAATGTTCAGCCCACGTCGGGCAGGATGGGGAAGAGCCTTGACTTCATGTCCTAGGAGGAATGCTTGAAGAAACTGGGGATGTTTAGTCTGAAGAAGAGAAAGCTGGAAGGAAAGGTGTGTATTAACTGCTTTCTAGTGTCAGAAAGATTGTCATGTGGAAGAGGGACCAGACATACTCTGTTTGGTCCCAGAAGGCAAAACCAAGGACAAAGAGTGGATTTTTATTGTTATTCTGTTGTTTTCAGTCGTGTTTGACTCTTTATGACCTCATTGGAGGTTTTCTTGGCAAAGATATTGGAATGGTTTGCCATTTCCTTCTCCAGCTCATTTTACAGATGAGGAAACTGAGGCAACAGGATTAAGTGATTTACCCAGGGTTGCACAGCTGGTAAGTGTCTGAGGCTGGATTTGAATTCAGAGAAAGGAGTTGTCTTGACTCTAAGCCTGGGATTCTATCTGCTGCACCACCTAAAAAGAGGCAAATTTAGTTTGGATGTCAGGAAAAACTTCCTAATACTGAAAGTTGTCCAAAAGTATAGTGGATCGCCTCGGGAGGTAGTGAGTTCCCTCTTATTGTAGACCTTCACATAGAGGGTGAATGGCTGCTTGTCATATAGATTACAGAAACGATTTTTCAAATATGAATTGGACTAGATGTCCCTTTCTATTCTAAAATTCTCTGATTCTGCCATCCTGCAAATATTCAAGCAACCTAAAAGAATCTCAATCTGGGTCCAAAACGGGAGGAGAGATTAGTGTGAGGAGCCACATACAGAATCCTTTGTTGTTCTGGATTCCCCTGGCCCGCTGGACTCTGGGGAAATATCCAGCTCCTACCTGGAGAGGCAGCAGGATATAATAGAAAGACAATTTGCCTTCATAAGAGAACCTGGATTCTAGCCCTGGTTCCGCCACAAAATCAGGCAATGGCTTAGCTAGGTAGCATGATGGTGTAAGGATAATAGAGGACCAGGCCTAGAGTCGAGAGCACCTGGGTTCAAATCTGGCGTCAGGTACTTCTTCTCTGTGTGATCCTGGGCAAATCATTTAACCCCAATTGCCTAGCCCTTACTGTTTTCTGCTTTCAAATGGATACTTACAGCAAGGGAAGTGTTTTTTAAAAAATTAGGCAAGACACTTAACAAATTCTGATTTCCCTACATATGAAATGAGATCAACCTAGCTGTTATTAGGGGTCCTTCCAGCTCTTAGCACTCTAAGCTCTCTGTCCTGGGGATCCTTCTAGCTCTGTTTTTTTATGTTCCAGTGCAACAATTCTGAAACTTTTTGGCCTCAAGAACTCCTTTATATTCTTAAAAATGATTGACTATCTCCCTCCCAAAAGCCTTCATTTATGTAGATTTTATCTATCAATATTCCATGCCATAGAAATTAAAACATCTTAGTATTGTTATGAAATATAGATTTGACCTCCTAAAAGGATGTTGGGGGCCCTCAGGGACCCCTAGACCACACATTGAGAGCTTCTGTTCTGTAGTCTTTTTATTTTTTAGTTAACTCTGATATTCTGTGCCTTCCTCCTTCAGGGCTCTATTTCTCTCAGGCCCATCTGGCAGCAGAAGCCACAATCCTAAAACTTCATAGCCAGTCCCCAAGCCAATTACTAGGCTCTGAAGCCCCTGCTTTGGCTCAGCTACGTCTCTGTGGCCTTGGTGCAGCTTTCCTGATAAATTATGGGGATTATCTGTTGCGTTATATTGGCCATCTTGGGGAATAATGGATCCACTTTAATTTCCTTCAGCTGAGTCTCCGCAGGCCTGAAGTCATCATTTCTGGCAGAGGAGAAAAGCAGACAATTTGTTGTGTCTTTGTTTCATTCAAATGATCTGGATGATGATTCACTAAGATTTTTTTCCTTTTTTTTTCTAAGCCAGGGCCACGTCTGGGAGTCGTTTTTGATTAGGAATTGACCTCAGAAATATGTTCACATCATTTTGAAAACATCTTTCTAACACCACAGAAATATTTCCAGATCAAGAAATTACATCAATCAGCCCTTTAAATGGAGGAAGGCCTGGGTCCAACCCCACTTAATTCTAGTAACTTCCCTCTGTTAATTATTTCCTATTTATCCTGTGTGTAGCTTGCTTTGGATATAATTGTTTGGATGAGGGCAGGGACTGTGTTTGGCCTCTTTTTTTGTATCCCCAGTCCTTAGCACAGAGCCTGACATATTGGAGGCACTTCATAAATGTTTATTAATTGATTGAGTTGATGTGTTCTCTCCCTGGTTATTGAAATGCTCTTCCCACCCTTCCAAGGATACGTGGGGCCAGGAATCCACCTGATCAACTCAAGAGGCTGAAAACAATTCTAAGTATATTCCATAAGTAGAGCAGACAGGCTACTTTTCTCACATATGGACCACACCAAGGATTAACCTAGGTCTGAAGCACATTGGCTGCTACATGGTCCAGTGGATAGAATGCTGGGCCTGAATTTAAGAAATTCAAATCTTCCTGGGTTCAAATCTGGCCTCAGACACTTCCTAACTGTGTGACCCTGGGCAAGTCCCTTAATCCCCATTGCCTGGCCCTTACCGCTCTTCTGCCTTGGAACCAATACACAGTATGGATTCTAAGACAGGAGGTAAGGGTTTAAAAAAAAAAGCTGAACAAGATAAGTCCAATGATTCCCCTCTTCTCCCCATACAGACAAGGATGCCTTCTCCCGCAGGTTGCCCTACCACGAATAAAAGAGAGGACACATAGCCGAGGCTCACATATGGGGAACACGTGGCACGTCTGGAGCAAATGCCAAGTCCCAAGCTGCAGAGCTGGCGATGCCCTTGGGTGATCTCATCAGACAGGCTGCTTTCTCCATTGAGTTTGTGTTCTCTGGTACCCTCTTTGCTCCACCATTCTTCTCTGTGCTGCTGCTGCCTTCTGATGAGCTTCTCTTACTCTGGCATCCCCAGGCTTTCCACAGTCCTTTATTCATGACTACCTATACCCACAGACACTGTGCTCAGTGCTCAGGACAGGGAATGAAAGAGTCCCTGGCTTCAAGTTGCTGACATTTCTGAGGGATTTGAGGGGATCTGGGACACTGTGTAAGTACTTAAATAAACACACAACATAGGAGAAGTATCGTGCAAGTATAGGGGGAGAGAGTTGACAGCCATTCAACTTGGTAACTAGATTAAATTCTGAAGGCCTGGATAGTCTAAGACAGTCATAGCACATAGCAGAGGAAGCTTCGAGGCCTTCTAATCCAGGGAGTTCTCAACCTGAAGTCCACAGACCTCCATGGGGATTTTAGGAGTCCACAGATGGGGGTGAGGAATTTTATCTTTATGCCAACATAATTGATTTCCTTTGTAATCCTTTGTACTTTCATTTTTGCATTTAAAAACATTCTGAGAAGAAGCATAAATCTCACTGAATTACCAAAAGGATTCATTAAAAAAAAAGCTGGAAAAAAAAAAGCTAAGAATCCTTATCTAGTCCTACCTCTCATTTTACAGAGGAGGAAACTGAGGACCAGAGAGGACCAGGGTATTCAAAGTCATATCACTCACATAAGGTTTAGGGCTGAGAAGGTCTTGAATAATCATGCAGTCATCCCCTACTCTTAAAACAGATAAGAAAACCTAGGTACAAAGAGGCTAAATAGCCACCCACAAGGTCATGTATGGCACATTCCCTGATGTATTACTTGAGGAGATGGAAATAAATGGCACTAAAAAATTGGTTTCAATTAAACATTGATTAAATGCCTACTGTGGGCAAGCTGCTATGCATAGCATTGGGAACTCAAGGCATTTCATTTTGTTGTTGCAGAGGATACAATAGGTACATAGATAAGTGTATACAAGAGGAGAGAGAGACCGAGAGAGAGTGAGAGAAATACAGAAAGAGGCAGAGAGAGAGAATGGGCTGGGAGAAAGAGGGAGAGAGGGGGAGAGAGAGAAATGAAGGAGAAAAAGGTTAAGAATCAGAAAAGGTTTCATAGAGGAGATAGCATCTGATCTAGTTGAATCTCAGGTTCTCCCAGAGTACCATCCCTTATAATAAAGAACAATTAAAAATAAAATTGGGAGTAGAATAGTTCAGTAAAACAAATCAAAATATGGAAGTAAATGGGCAACATATATAGTGTTCTACACCATAGTCCTCAGTCTCTTCAAAGATTACCTGATTGTTTTTCTTGGGGAACAAAGGTTGGTCATCATCATTTCACTGAAATGTTTCAGGTCTTGTAGTCTTCTTGTTCTTTACATTGTTGTAGTCATTAGGTATATTATTTTCCTGGTTCTGATCATCTCACTTTGCTTCAGTTCATATAAGTCTTCCAATACTTCTCTGTATTCATCATATTCCCCTTTTGTGTCCTCCAGGAATATTCCATTACATGTAGGGGCTACAACTTGTTTAGCCATTTTGCCAGCTGATGAACATCTACTTTGTTTCTAATTCTTTGCTACTGGAAAAAAAAGTGATGCTACAAATAAATTAGTGTATAAGAGGGTCTTTCCAATTGGCATTCTTGGTATATATTACTGGGAGGTGGATTCCTGGGTAAAGGGAAAATGAAAAAAATTTAAATTCTTTCCTTAGTATAATTCCAGACTTTTCCTAAAAAGAATGGGCCAAGTCACAGTTCCACCAACAGTGAATTAGCACACCTATCTTTTTACAGCTCCTCAAATATTTGCTTTTCCCATCCTTTGTCATCTTTGCCTATTTGCTAGGTTTGAGATAAAAGCTCAAAGTTTTTGAATTGCAATTCTTTCTTTACTAGTGATTTGGGGCAGTGTTTCATATCATTGGTAATCATTTGAAACTCTTCTTTTAAATGCAATTTATTCATATTATTTGGCCACTTTGATCTTATATGCCAATCTTTCATCTACATTGCATTGCTTTTCTTCAGAACTCCTATCACTATGCCATACTGGTATTTTCTAATTTCTCATCTAAATTGTGAGCAAGAAGCTGGAGAGGGGCAAGAGAAGGAGGAAAAGCATTTATTAAGCACCTATTACGTACTATTCATTGCAGCTAAGTGCTTTACAAATACCTCAACAACAATCATGCAAGTCATGGGTTATGATTTTGCCCATTTAACAGATGAAGAAACAGGCTAAGAAGGATCAAATGACTTGCCCACTATCTAAAGCTGGGTTTGAAGTCAAATTTTCCTAACTCTAGGCCCAGAGCTTTGTGTACTACCTAGATGCATCCAGTTGGGCAAATGTCCCATTTCTTTCCTCCCTGATACATTTCTGTTCTCTACAAGGATGGATGGCCAACAAAGCCCACACATCTGGCTCTTGGAGGTATTTGTCTATACATGTAAACCAGAGTAAATTTTTTTTAATTGATGTTATATCTTAAGCCCAAATTAAGCTTTTCCTCATATCTAGGCAGGTCTTATATGACAATTTCTATGCATTGTCTTTATTGTCTTAATTTCATTTTTATTGGGAACTTAAATATCAACAGACAGCAGCATTCTCATATACAGAAATTTTTTTTCCTTTGTAATATTGTAGTCATATACATTTTTCTCTTGTTCTGCTTAGTTCATTCTGCATCAGTTCATACAATTCTTCTCAAGTTTCTCTGAATCTGTCCCTTTCCTCATTTCATATGTCACAAAAAGATTCCATTTCATAATTTAATCAGTCATTCCCCAATTGATGAGCGAGCCCCGCTTTGTTACCATTTCTGTACTACAATAAAAAGTGCTGCTTTAATATTTTTGTCTTTACAAACCTTTCACTCTGCCTTTAATCTCTTTTGGTATATGCCTCATAATGGCACTTTTGGGTCACAGGGAATGCAAAGTTTAATGACTGTGGGGGTATAGTTCTCAATTAGCTTTAATTCAGAGCACCAACAGCAGAATGTTTGTGTGCCAGTTTTCCCACAGCCCCTCCAACAAAGGTCATTTTCCATTTTTTGTCCTCTCTGCCAATATGATGAGTATGAGGTGGAACCTCAGAATGGTTTTAATGTGCATTCCTCTTATTATTAATGATCTGAAATTTTTTCTTATGGTTTTTGATAGCTTACATTTTTTCTTTCAAGGATTTTAGTATAGGACATGAAGATGAAAGTTCAGTATTACATTTTCCCTAACATTTTCTTGATGATTACCACTTCTGGCCCAGTCTCTTCAACATTATAAAACTGAAAGGTATTTGGCAAAGTAATCAAAGTAGTCCAGTTTCCAACCTGTGTGTTTATATACATGCTAATAATCAAGAGGCATGAAATTAAGGAGATACTTTATGCATTATTAAATGGTCTTATAAGAGTGGCTACTATAAGTAGCATGGAAAAAAGGTGGCAGAAAGGGGACAGGATCCCTTTCCCTCATAACCTTTGGCAATTCACATAACTTCTCTTGGCCTCTCTAGGCTGAGATGTACTTGAAAAGAGTTGGGCAAGATTTTGAAGAGCTAGAAGGCTCAGTGGATTAAGAGCCAGTACTAGAGATAGGAGATCCTGGGTTCAAATCTGCTCTCAGATACTTCCTAGCTGTGTGACCGTGGGCAAGTCACTTAACTCCCATTGCCTAGCCCTTACTGCTATTTTGCCCTGGAACCAATATAAAATATCGATTCTAAGACAGAGGGTAAGGGTTTAAAAAAAAAAAAGAACAGAGGTTAGTCAGATGTAGAAGCAAGGTTTCAGAAGGGATTACACAAAAGTACAGTAGAGAAAAGCACAATTTGTGATTATCAAAGGGAAAGTATTTGGGGGGAAATGGTTAGGTCATTGTTTTCCCATTGCAATGTAGAAAGGATTTCAAGTTAAGGATTGGCAAATCCTTAATGGCTGTTCCTTACTCTACTCATCTGTAAGACAAGGGGCTGGCTTCAATGACCTCTAAGGTCCCTTTTCAGCTCATACTCAATATGATAAGTGAATTAGAAGAGGGGCAGCTAGATGGCTCAGTGGAAAGAGAACCAAGTCTGGAGAAAGGAGGACCTGGGTTTAGATACTTTCTAGTTATGTGACCCTGGGCAAGTCACTTTACTTTATTTGCCTCAGTTTCCTGTAAAATGTGTAAAATGAGCTGAAGAAAGAAATGGCAAAACCACTCCAGTAGGAATAACTGAGTAGCTCAGAGGTTAGAAAGCCAGGTCTAGAAACCTCCTCTGTCTGAGGTCCTAGGTTTGAATCTGGCCTCAGGCACTTCTTAGATGTGTAACCGTGGGCAAGTCACTTGGCCTCAATTATCTAGCTGTCACCTTTCTGTCTTGGGGTTATTACAGAAGATAAATGTTTTTTAAAAAGAAAACAAAATAAATAAAGTTATGGGTCAGGTTAGATTCCTCTTTTGGTTTTGTTTTTCTGAGCCTTTGCACTGCCCCCAGAGTAAGGTAGGATGGTGGAAAATAAGGAAATCCTCAAGAAAGACAAAGTCAGGAACCTGCCCCTGTTAGAAAGGTTTATGACTGAGAGAGAACCTTTGAGTCTCACAAGAAAAAACGGTGAAAACTGGAAGGGAATAGTAAGAGGAAAGATGGGATGATTTATAATGCAGCCAGCAATGAGAGCAGAGCGTGAAAGAAGAAATGAAATCCAGGCATGGAAAACTTAAACAGAGCCAGGATATCACAGAAGAGTCGAATGTTCAAGCTGGAAGAACTTTAGAGGTCACTTCTTTAAATGCTAATATGCAGAGAAAGAGGCCACAGGCAGAGTAGCAGCCTAGATAGTATCATTTCAGTGGCCTGGAAAAATGTTCCTTTCCCCCAAATGGGTTCCCAGACAGATTCACTGGGGCCTAAAATTCTACCACTTAGTTGTCATATCTTTGGCCAAAATATTCGTACTCTGCTAAAGTGAATATAGTTTGGGGAAAAGACAAAGAGTCAATCAATCTTTAAGCTTTGGGAGTCCACAACAAGTATAAATCTCAGGATGTACAAAAGCACCAACACACACAAGAAAATGGGGTGGGGGAGAGAGGGTACTAACAACTGGGGGGATGAAGAAAGGCCTCACACAGAAGGGGATGATTGAGCTGAGGACTGAAGGAAACCGGGTATTCCAAAAGGAAGAAGTGCCAGTATTGGGACCAGACAGTGCAAAGGCGCAGAGACAAGACATGGGAGGAACAGTGAAAATGCCATTTTGGGGGGAGGAGAGAGTGTGTGGGCAAGAAATACATAGAGATTCCTAGCTTTGTGACCCTGGGCAAGTCATTTGACTCCCATTGCATAGCCCTCAGTGCTCTTCTACCTTGGAACCAATACACAGTATGGATTCTAAGACGGAAGGTAAGGGTAAAAAAAAAAAAAAGTACATATGAACAGACTGTGAAGAGCTTAAAATGCCCAAGCAGAGGGATTTACGTCTGACTGAGGAGGTACTAGAGAGCTACTGGAATTTATTGAGTAAGAACAGGCCTGAGTTTCCCAAAGAATCACTTTGATATCTCTATGGAGAATGAATTGGAGTTTGATTCACAGAATTGCAGACTCTCAGTTAGAAGGCCATCTAGTCCAGCCCATACCTGAGCAAGAATTTCCTGTACAACATCCCCAACATGGGATCCATCATTCAGCCTCTGCCTGAAGGTCTCCAGGGCAGTCCATTTCACTTTTGATTAGCTATAGTTGTTGGTCAATAAACATTTATTAAGAACCTACTATGTGCCCTGCACTGTGCCAAATACCAGGGTTAGAAAAAGGGGGGCAAAAGATAATTCCTGCCTTCTAGGAACTTACAGTCTTATGGGGAAACTATAAGCAAACAGTTATATTGGAGATTGTGGCAACAAAGAAGTCCCTTAGCATTAAAGGAGGTTGGGAAAGGCTTCCTTTGGAAGGTGGCAATTTTGGGGGGACTTGAAGGAAGTCATGGAAGCCTGAAGGCAGAGATGAAGTAGGAGAGGGTTATAGGCATGAGTAAGAAATAACACGTGATCGACATGTATTGGTGAGGGTGGGGAGGAACCAAAAACTTATCTTCTTAAAAAGTACAGCCCAGTAGAGAAAGTAAGGGGGAAAGGGGCCTAATCTCTAAAAAACACAGACCATGTTGTCCTTAACATGATCAATTTTTTTTTAAATTTTATTTTAAATACTTGAGGACTTCTCCCTTAATATAGGATCAAATTATAGGATGCCTCCACCTTGATCTTCCTTTCCTATCCCCAAACTAATCTAAGTCCAGGCTCTTGAGGGAGAGAGAAGAGAAGGGAGTGATTGCCATTACTCTCACCCTCACTCCTAGGCCCTCTTCCCATCAGCCCCTTCCATGGGGGATAGGGGAGCTCCCAGCTTTCCCTTTTTCAGTCTTGTCTTTATGTATAGAAGAGTAAAAAAAATTTGCCAGATAACCAACTGCAGGTTATCTAGGGGGCCTTTGTGGGGGCCAGTCACCCCTTCTGCCCTCAGCTGTCTTCCTCTCTAGTCCCTCAGAAGGGAAGCAGGGGGAAGAAGGGACCTTATACCTCCCTTCTCTCGAGGGAAGATCAGTGTATAGAACTAACCACCTTCCCCACACAGCTTCCTGCCAACAATGCCACTGTACCTGGGCTCAGTTCAGGCCTGTCAGTCTCCTGAATTGGAGGCATCGGAGGCTTTGCCTTTAAAATAGGCCCAAATCTTCTTTATAACTCCTATCCACTGGGCTGCCTTCTGAGGATATTTGTAAAAAGCTGAATATCTTTTCTAAGTCATAGCTCTTTAAGTACTTGAAGACCGCTATCATTTCCGTCTCTTCCCTTCAGAACTGGTTTCCTCTGCATAAACACGGATGGTCCCTTCCACCAATCATCAGATTACATGATCTTGAAGTCCTTCATCCCTTTCAGAGCTCTCTCCAGCTTTTCAAAGCTCTTTCTTGAAGACCCCAAAAGGACATAGCCTTATGGATGTGGCCTGACCAGGTCAGAATAATTCCCTGCCCCTTTATTTTATTTTGGCTACCACACCTCTTTTTAAAGACCAGAGAGGTTCCTTTTGTCAGCTCCTATAGTACATTAGAGAAAGTTTTGGAGTCAGGAAGACCTGAGCTCAAGTCTAGCCTCAGATACTTACCCTCTATATAACTCTGGGCAAGTCACTTAATTTCTCTCAGCCTCAGTTTCCTCATCTGTAAAACTTGGATAACAGAACCCCCCTCCAAGGGTCATTGTGAATATTAAATGAAATAACCCATGCAAAGCATAGCTTTAAAGTTATTTCCATCTATTTTGGCTGCTCTAAAACCATATGAGTCATGGATATCCTTCCTATCCTTATCCTATCCCTCTAACAAAGAGCTTCTCAACTTTTGGGGTGTCTGGTGAAGCTTACGGACTCCCCAGTATAATGTGGTCAGATTCAAAAAACCAAATACATTGGGTTATAGAAGAAAAGAAAATGTGATTTTTTCCCCCATCCAAGCTCACTGACCTCATCGCCTCTCCCCAGACCCCAAATCTGGCTTGGCGTCACAAGGTTCAGAGCCCCTGTTCTATCAGACTCTCTCTCCCTGGCCCCATACAAGGCTGGTAGGTGAAGAGAGAGCACAGTCATTGGGTATCCAAAGGGCAGAGCACCAAGTGAGGGTTCGGTAATTCTATAAGAGGTCAGTCATGGAAAAGTCAAACTTCCATTATAGTTTTTCTGAGGAGAAACATCTGAAGCAGGAGGGAATTATAGGGATGAGACAGACAGGTCAATGTGACCTCTGTGAGAGACAGCTCAGACACTGGCTCTCTCTTTATTTTGGAAAAACTCAAATTGGGTTCCTTTGAACCAAGAAGTTCAGATACTGCCCTCCTATTGGGGGTCCTGCTTTTTCTTGGCCATGCCTTCACCCCAGTGGGGTGACAGCAAGAAAGATAATTGCTATGAGAGCTATAAACTTTCTCTGATCACTTCCACTTCATCTGCAAATAATCTAAGGCCCCTTTTCCATTCTGGCCCCCTTTCCCTTGGCTAACCCAGAGTTCACAATTTATTAGTAGACTTCTGGGATGGAAGAAGCCAAGTAGCACTGGACTCAGCCTGGAGTTCAGGTCTTGCCTCAGACTCCTGACTATGACATTGGTCGTTCGGTCTCTCTCAGCTTCAGATTCCTAATCTGCAAAATGCACCTACCTCACAGAGTTATTCTGAAGATCAAATGAGATAAAACATGCAAACCCTAAAGTGCTAGCTATTATTATTGTCAACAGTCTGAGTTTTCCCCCTGCTCTCCTGCCTCAAGATACCCAATATGGGCTTGCTGAGAGGACACTTGAGAAGGACTAGAGAGGCAAGCCTGGGGCCAGGAGAGAGGCTTGTTCCTCCTGACCCCCACAGCCAGGCTCCAAAGATCAATGGAGCACCAGCAGCAAAAATTAGTGTGGTAGACTCTATTTCCTGCAGAGGGCAGCCTGATTCTGCCCAGGTCTTTGGAGCTGATTCTGAACAACTTCCAAGAGGAGGGAGGGAGAAGTAAAGCCTCTATTTCCCCATGAGCACTGAACATATGTGCTGGGCAGAGACCTCTTTCTAGAAAGCTTCACTTGGGGCTCCAACAGAGAGGCAGTTATCTTTCCACATTAGGAAGTCGGGGCAGAATGCCATCTCTCAGAAGGAAATTGCATCTTGGATTCAGTCATTAACATTTGGAGAATCCAGAAAAGCACATGTAAAGGCTGTACCCAAGTCAGGGTGGGTTTCTTCCCTGCCACACCCCCACCCCGATATTTCTCACATACTTCCTCTTTGGGGAAGATGCCAAGAGACTATCTTCTATGGCTGGGCCAGAGAAGGAGGGTCTATATGGAGCTGTTGGAAAATTCACACACATATAGAAAATGTCTGTTTCAGCACTTTGCCTGGCCAGATGTTGCAGACTCCCCAGTGAGGATTCTCTGGCCTCTCCTCTCCACTCCCAGCATTCTCATCTCTCTCTCTTTCTCAGGGAAGGGCCTGCACTTCTTTCTTGGTTTGAATCAGAAGGGAAGCCAGTCTTTGCATTGGTTATGGCCCCAACACTTACTGGCACTAAGGACCACTGAGAATTCACAGGTTGAATCTCTAGTTTCTCCACTCTCTAGTTTCTATATGATGGTGGCTTATACCTCAGGGCTATTTACAGGAATCCTGTATCAATGTAGCTTCAGAACTTGGTGGGGGAAGTCACAAAAATATAATGGAGGAGGCATTTCCTTCCCTTTCTGTCCAACAATGCCACTGGCTGGCCAAGCTGTCAATCTATATCAGGCCTCTAGGGCACCATTTAAAATGGTTGGCAAGGGGGTGGGTAAAGGTAGGTGGTTTAGTGAATTGAGAGCCAGACCTAGAGATAAGAGGTCCAGGGTTCAAATTTGGCTTGAGGTACTTCCTAGCTGTATGATTCTGGCCAGTCACTTAATCCCCATTGCCTACCTCTTACCACTCTTCTGCCTTGGAACCAATACTTAGTATCAATTCTAAGACAGAAGGCAAAGGTTTTAAAAAAATAAAAATGGTTGCTATCTAAGGTACAGGGGGTTTTCCTACTGGAACTCCCAAATAACACTGTGCCTCCATAAAGCCCCAGAGTCTTATATACCTTCTGCAAATACTCTAGCTCAGTGATGGGCAAACTTTTTAAAGAGGGGGCCAAAGGAAAGGAAATGCTCATCTGTCAGGCTGTTTCTAAGGCGACTCTTTCAAAGTTTCATTGTGCTGTATCCTACTCATTGTATTTGTCAGATTAGGAATAATGTTGAGGAACAGGATAGAACATTTCAGGGGGCCCCCCTGCATCTGGCCTGAGGCTGTAGTTTGTCCACTGCTCTAGCTCCTTAATATTGTGGGAAATTGATATTGAATTGTAATGGTTTTTTAATGCAACTTCTCTTAAACCTTGGATTCTGAGGGTCAGTCAGCTTCCAAAATAAATTGATTTATTCCCAGATCTCAGAGCATCTCACTGGACTGGTTTTTGTTGGAGGTACGGTGAAAACCTGATCTGTATTTCTCTGTAAACAAGGATTCTCTTAGGTAGGAAAGGTTAGCAAGCTCTGGCCATCATTTTGGACTGTAATGACAAGAGTCACATGACAAGGAGGAAGGGGTATGTTGACATCCTCCTGAGGACTTCCTTTTCCTGTGATGAAGTAATGGGGGAGGAGTTGGAATCTCTAAGTTCACCTCCTCAGTGGCTATTTGCCAGTTGGAGATGTTTTAAGATATCCAGGGCAGGGGCTGAATGGTGAGGTCACCAGAGGCATTCTTTCTCTTTTGCCACACTCACTCTCATTGGTGTCCATTAAGATTGTAAAGGGAATCAATCAACCATTTTAGATTTTCTTGAGCAGTTGATTAATAAATTAATTTAAAATTAATAAATAATGCTTCTCATGAATTTCAGTTATGAAATTTTCTGGTTCCAGAGCCAAGATGGCAGTGTAGAAGCAAGGAAACTCAAAACCAATATGAGAATCTTCACCATTAAAATAATGCCACAAAATGAATACCAGTGTGAAAGAACCAACAAGGAGACAGTGAAGCAACTTTCAAGAAGAGAACAACCTGAAAGGTAGGCAGAGAACATCTGGGTCACTAGGGTAAGAGGGGAGCACAGTCAGTAGGAGGCTACAGCAAGGAGTAAGGAGCAAGCTAAAAGCTAGCCTCCCATCCCACCTCACATATACTGTGCCAGGCTCTGAACTTGAGCCTAAGCCAACATCCAGACCCTAAGATCCTAACTGGGCCAATAGCAGTCATACCCAATGCAGACCCCTTAAAGTTCCAAGCAAACCTACAGTGAGATCTGGAATTCTAGACCAGTACAGTCTGTGCTGCATAGCCTGATCTGTGTGGACCCAGAACAAGACCAGGAATCCCAGTCCAGGCTCATAGTGAGGATATAGATTTCAGTTTGGGGCAGTCAGTAGACCAGAAGCTGGACCCTCTGATCCTCTTGCCAAAAGCTCAAGGTGAAACCCCAATGCAAGACAGTTTGCTGTGTGCTGTATGTTGTGTGCCTGACTTGATCAAGTCCAGAGTGAGACCAAAAGTCTACTCCCAAGTCTGAGGCTACAATTTGAGCTATCAGCAGCCTCAAGGGGTAATTGAATCAGCAGTGGGAGGTGTCTCTCAGAGCTCCTGGCCCACAGTCCATTATACTATTGTGGAAGAACTGAAACTTGCAGAAATGCAGAAATAATACTAAGGGTACCATCAAGGAAGGCCTAAAGTTTAAGAGGGGACCATAACCTTTCAGAAAACAGAGCCTACCTTTAAAAAGACTAGGAAAATGAGCAGACAAAAAAAACTATCAAGAAATTTTATGGAGACAAAAAAACAAAGCAAACACTTGCAAAGTCCAAAAGAAAAATATGAATTGAACTCAGATTCTGGAAGAGCTCAAAAAGGATTTTAAAAAACCATTAAGAGAGACAGGAAAAATGGGGAAGATAAATGAAACAATGCAGGAAGAAATGGGCCAAATGAAAAAGGAGGCTCAAAAGCTGACAGAAGGAAATCATTTCTTAAAAATTAGATTTGGGCAACTAGAAGCTAATGACTTCATGAGACATCAAGAAACAATAAAACAAAATCAAAAGAATAAAAAAAAACAGAAGAAAACATGAAATATTTCATTGAAAAAACAAATGACCTGAAAAACAGATCCAGCAGAGGCAATTTAAGAATATTAGACTACCTGAAAGCCATGACCAAAACTGCCCAGATATTCTTGAACAAGAGAATAAATAGAAATTGAAATAATCCACAGATGACCTCCAGAAAGAAATCCTCAAATTACAATTTCCAGGAACAAAATAGCTAAATTAGTTCAATTATTATAAAATGCCATCAGTAAAGCATGAAATTTAATATAAAACGAGTATATCTTGGAATTCATGTAAGGTGTTTATCGTTGTCAACTCCAGAAGGGCTGGATTATAAAATGCTTTCATTTTTTTAACTCGTTACCTTCTATCTTAGAATCAAGAAAGCATATTGGTTTCAAGGCAGAAGAGAAATGAAGGCTAAGAAATGGGGGTTATGTGACTTACCCAGGACCAAACAGGAAGATTCTAAGACCATAATTAATGCTTTCATTTTTAACACAGTTTCATCATATAGGCCCCAGGAGCAGTCATGATAAGCTTCCTCTGTACTGTAGCACTCTAACTAATCTGGTAAATAGCATAAAAAGACTCCCTCCTACTCCTTAGGCTCAGGCAGACAATTCTGGTTGGAGACATCAAGGTATGATAGGAAGAATAGCAAATTTGGAGTTAGTCTATTGTGTCATCTTGGACAAGTTACTCTCAGAGCTAAAAAGGATCTTAGAAAGCATCAAGCTCAACCTTATCATAATTCAGGAAATTGAATAAGGCCAAGAGAGGGGAAATGACTTGATCAATGTCCCATCATGAAATTAATGATAGAGCTAGTAACTATACCCAGTCATGACCAAAGGATAATATGATCATAGCATTTGAACCTGACATCTATCGAGTGAGGCATTGTGCTCCTCAAAGAGCTTGAACCTATTAAAAGAGATATGCTCATAGAAGAGGATTCTAGAGTTCCTCTACTCAAGCTTAAGCTTCCTAATTTTAGAGATGAGAAAACAGCTAAAAGAGGCAAAATGACTTGCTCACAGTCCCCAAGGAAGTAAATAGCATAAGAAGTATTTGAATCCAAATGGCATCATGCATCTAGAATTCCAAGGGACCTAGTCCAACCTTCTCATTTTACAGGAAAGTGAGGACTTTGCTCAAGATGAGAGAGGAAGAAAGTTTTAGGAAGTAGAATCTGAACCCAGGTGCTCTAACTCCAGAGCCAGGGGCTCTTTGCACTGTACTATATTGCCTCCCTGACTTTCCACCCAAAGTTCATTGCACTGTGCTAGACGAGTGATGACTTTATTGTACATTTAGAGGAGCTATTAGGAAGAGTCCAGCAGTCAGTGGAGGTTCACCATTCAGACATGGGGTTGGGGAGAGAATCAGGGAGTAGTTTCCTAAGGGAAACTGGATAGTCAAGTGTACATGTGTAGAATTAACTGCATCTGCAATGGGAGCTGAATGTAATACATGCACTGGGTCATTTATCCAACTCGCCACCTGATTTGCATGTTTTTGCCACTGAGTAGGTAGAGAGATAATTAATTGTGAAAGAGAGTATGGAGAGTTTTTGCTTTTGGCTCATAGTCTTCATCAAGTAACATTTCTTCTACTTTAACACCTCAGTGGAAGCAAGTTGATGGTTTCCAAGTCAATCATATTCAGAAAAAGAACATTCATCCAAAACTAACATCTTCAAATTGTTATAAAAGGTTTTGAATGATTTTCTGGGCCGTTGAAAATATAATACCTTTTATTTATGCTTATAAAAAGCACTTGACCAGGACCCAAGAAAGCTTGTGTCCAAACCTGGTCCTGCCTATAATACTTTGCTTTGGACAAGTCATTTCCTTATCCAAGTTATGATTTCTTTATTGGAAAACAAGAGAGTTTTTAGAGCTTTGGGTTTTTAGAGCTAAAAGGAACCCTATAGATTATCTAGTTCAATTTCCTTATCTTATACTTGAAAGTGAAGCTTAAGAGTGATTATGATACTCACCCAAGGTCACATAGCATATCATTAATTGGGTCAGATTTCTGTGTTGTTTCCTCTAACCTAGGTTATCCCTTTGGTTCCATGATTCTTATAGGGGTCCTTCATAGCTACAGTCTATAAATGAGGGCTGCCTCTAGAATTTCATACTAATAAATATATATAGAAATAGTTGAAATGCATAAAAATAGAGAGAGAAGACAACCTTTCTATGTCTATGAATGTCACTGACTGGCCAAGCTGTCTGTCTATCTGAGGTAACCAATGAACTAGTAAAAAGGATTGCTAGACAGTCTAATGTGGATTAATAGTATAACCAGCTAGTGCTGAAAGATCCAAGAATAATAAAGGGTGCTAATTGCATATCTCATGTAAGAGGCCCTCTCCCCGACTCAACAAAAAAAGGGCAGGCATCTGAAGATGCAAAGTATCAATTAATGCTTCAAGATACCAGATTCAAATGCCTTTTGGACCAGATCAAGGGCTGAAATAGAAGCGATAAAGGGCACGTTTAAGCTCTTCAGTGCCTGTTCAGGCCCTGGGAAGTGTGGGTAACCATTACCTTCAAAGAACTTTCTATATAAGTGTAAGAAAAATGAGGAGAAATTTCAAAATAGCATTTCAACAGACCACTGCTAGGACAATTCAGACTGGAGGCAGGAACACTCAGGGAATTCTCTCTGACACTGTTTCCTTACTGGTGTTTTCTCCTGTGCTGTGAATTCTGGGTATCAGTCCTGTATAAATTTGGCAATTGCCAAGGAAAAAGTGAGCATGGAACACTGAAGGGTAGACTGGATTTGGAGCTAGAGATCTGGATTCAAATCCTGCCTTTGCCCTTTCCTCTTTGTGTAACTTTGGACAAACCATTTAGTCTTTCTGGAACGATTTGGACAAGGTCTCCAAGAGTCCCTCCCAACTCAAAATCTAGGATCCTATGAGGTTATCTCTAGGAAGTCAAGAGCTCTTCAGCTAAAGGAACTTCTGGAAATGGAGGTCATGACTAACCACTCAAGCTTTAGGTAAAATATCTGTCAACCCACCAAAGCATGGGGGTAATATTTTTTTAAACCCTTACCTTCGGTCTTGGAACTCAGTATTGGTTCCAAGGCTGAAAAGCAGTAAGGGCTAGGCGATGGAGGTTAAATAATTTGCCCAGGATCATATAGCTAAGAAGTATTTGAGGTTACATTTGAACCCAGGACCTTCCATCTGTAGACCTGGCTCTCAATCCACTGAGCCACTCAGCTGGCCCTGCATAGGGGTCAAATTTAAAGAGTATGTTAGGCTAACTCTGCTCTCGGGTACATGCCTATTACTAAGTTACTATAGATTGAGCCCCAGCCCTTGCTTCTGGTAACTCCTCTTGGATCTTGCGGTTCTTGATTTTGACTCTGCTTCCACTTCAGACCTGGCTTCTGGCCTTGGCTTGCTTGCACTGTGAGTCTGATCTTTCACTGTGGCTCCATCCCTTGCCTGTCCACTGCCCCTCAAAATGAGGAGAGGACAGTTAGCACCAGGCTATCTATTCACTTACAAGCTGGAGGACCTGACAGGCTCAGGAGTGTACCTGCAAGCAAAAGGAATGGGAAAAAGGAAGACATGAGAGAAAGGGAATAAGCATTTCTATCATAGGCTAAGATACCATCTCAATGGATCCTTTCTATAACCCGGAGGGATGTAGCTTGTTCTTATCTCTATTTTAGAGTTAAGGAAACTAGGAAGATATGGGTTAAGTGACTTGCCCAGAGTCACACTGCTAGTAGTGTCTTCTTGAATCCAGGTCCAGAACTCTATCCATTGCAATCACCTTGCCAGCTAGCTGCCTCTAGGCTTTTATATGCCAAATACTTTGCAAACCCAGAAGAATGGTAATGGTGGTGGCTTCTTTAATCATCAGGGATAATGGGGTATGAATGAATGGTGTGACTGACCACATAAACTACACATGAACATATCTCAGTTCAAGAAATGACAAGAAATAAAAATCTTAACTTATAAAACAAATCAGATTGACCCAGTAAATGTTTGTCAAATTGAATTTGGTGCTTTATTAAATAAAGCTCTTCTATAAACCATGGGGCTCACCAAGAACGTTTAAATAGATTTTAATTTACAAAACTTTGCTCCATACAGAAATTGTCTGGGACACACCTACTTTATAAAGAGAGGAGACTGTCTGTGCTTTGACTCCCATCTGGTCAAGAAATTCTCTCCCTTTAGTAAATATAGGTCAAATAGTCTCAGCCTCCATCCTTTGGTAATTTGAGGTTCTCTAACAAATATAGCTTGAGATGTTTACTACTAACTTAGCAAATCTCTCAATGGATCCAGGTCTCCTTCCTCAATGGTACAATGAAAAAGCACAAATCCTGGAGTCAAAAGAATCATCTAATTCTTAGCTACCCACGTGACCTTCGACAAGTCATCTAACTTTCCTGGCCCTCAGTTTTCCCCATGTGTAGAATGAGAGAGTTGGACTAGGTGGTCTTTGAGATCCCTTCCAGTTTTAGATACATGATCCCATGGTGAGGTTAGAAAAGATGTTGCTTACAAGTCCTTTGTGGGCTGACGTCCAGTGTTCTGATGTCCCTTCCATCTCTGAAATTCTGTCTTTAAGGTCTCTTTTCTTTCTTTCTCTAGATCGAGTTCTTTTCTTTTAAAGTTACCATTTATTTTTATGTTTAAATATACAACGCAACATAATATGTAACATCAATAACATAATATGATTCGTTAAAAATGTGTAATAAATATCTTTCTCCAAGAGAAACAAATTCTCACATTAGCTATGTCCAAAAATCTACGTCTCATTCCTTTTTCCCCTCCCTCCCCTCCCTCTCCCATCCCCAGGAAGGTGATATAATATAGGTTGTACATATATTATCATCTAACACATATTCCTCTGTCATGTTGTAAAGCAATATACATCTTGCTTACATGAGAGAAAAATTCATGATCTTGCGTTCTGCATTTTTCTTGGTATAGTGTCTTGGAGTCAGGAGACATGGGTCTAAATCTCACCTCAAATACTTATTAGTTGAACGGCCATGGGAAAGCTTAATCTCTCAAAGCTTCGATTTCTCCAACTGTAGAATGGGGATGCTGATTATCGTACTACCTACTTTACAGGGTTATTGGGAACAAAACACTTTGCCAACATTAAAGTGCTACATAAATGTGAGTTATTACTTCCAAAGGTTCTTTCCAGCTATAGCAGGCCATATTTTAAGATTTCTTCCTGCTAGTGTTCTCTGTTCGGAAGTCCCTTCCACCTCTCATGTTCTATGATCTCTTCTCTCTTTGGCATTCTATGTTTTACCTTCTACGATCCCTTCAATGTCTGACATTCTAAGATTTCATGCACCCAGAAGTCCATGTCATCTTCTTTACTGGAGAAATAAGGCAGTCAGGGAAGCAGAAGTTTCAGTAAAATTGATTCATGTGTCCCATAATGATTTCCCTCTTGAAAGCATGAGGGAGAAAAAGAGAAAGCAGTGACTAGTTCATTTTAATTTTTCTGCCAAAGGCAGAGAATAAGTATTTTTTTCTTAGAAACAACAGGAACAACAAATTAGTGACCCTGATCTAACCTCATCACTGTCTACCACTCTTTTTGCCTTAGGCAGTGAGTGTCAGGCACTAGAGAGAAGATTTATGTAAGGGCACAGAAGATATACTAAAATCTCGGATTGCTGGATGGTAAAGTTCCACAAATCCAGGGGTCAGCCGGAAGGAGAGATTCTGCTCCTCTTCCCTCTACCCTCAACCATCTAACTCCTATACAAATCTCAAGACCTACCTTAAATGTTATTTCCTCCACGAAGTCTTCCCTGATTACACTCACGCTTACATGTGCATGTAACACACACACACACACACACACACACACACACACACACACACACACAAAGAATTTAACTCGAAAAGGATCTCTCCCTTTTATAAAATTCCATAGTCCTTTGTTTTTTACCTTTTTCATAACACCTTTACATTTGCCTTATATTGTATGATAAATGGGTATACATATATAATACATACATATATGCCAGATATATTTATATATACACATAGAGAGAGAGGAACACTTTTTTACATTTGGTCTCAACTCTCCAACTAGTTTGTAAGCTCTTTGAGGTCAGGCACGGTGTCACATACAGTTCTATAATCCTTAGAGTGTTCAATACGTTATAGCTATTCAGTAAATGAATGGAGACGGGCATTCAGTGGACCATGGCAGAACTGGGTAGAGAAAATGGTTTGGAGACATGCTGAAAGCAAGCTTGTTTCCAATTCACAATTCCAGCCCAGCCCTGGCTGTCTTACTGGGCACTGTCTGCCCCCTGAGAAGCCAGTTCTGTTTCTGCCACCAACCTCAGACTGGTGGTGTGTCACTGAGGTTGGCCACAGAAATGACAGAATGCACTGAGGTTTCTTGAGTAGGGCCAGGCTTAGCTCTGTTCCCCAACCACACACTCTTTTGTTCCCTTTCTGTGGACAGGCCTGGTACTCGAGCCCCTCTCATTTGGGTGGGAAGGGGCTTAGTCATGAAAGATGCCATGATTGTGACCTAGATAAAGCTGCTTGGGTGCTCCCCAGGAGCAGCTAGAACAGCCCCCCAGAATGAATCCAAGGCATTCCCAAAGTCCTCAGGCACTCACTCTCTCTCCCCATAAGAGACTGGACTTAAGACTAGTCTAGCAGTCATCATATTGGAGGTGATAGTTGTGGCAGCAGCTAGAGGGGGCTGCTGAATTAAGATACTTTTCAGACTGGAGAAGATTGAGCTTATTGCAAAACTAACAGAGAGGGAGGGGCAGCTAGGTGGCTCAGTAGATAGGCAGCCAGGCCTAGAGATGGGAGAGCCTCGGTTCAAATTTGGCTTCAGATACTTCCTAGTTGTGTGACTCCAGGCAAGTCACTTAACCCCCATTGCCAAGCCCTTACCACTCTTCTGCCTTAGATGGAAGGTAAGGGTTAAAGGGGAAAAACAACCCAAACAAACAAGGACACAGGGATTGAAGACCTTAAGGAAGGAAATGAAGTCCTCCACAAGTTAAGAAGGGATGCACACCTTGGGAAAATGTGTAATGGATAGAGCATTATAGACTAGAAAGAGAAAAACTCACTTCAGCCACTAACTAGCTCTGTGAGCTTAAGCCAATCATTATATCTCACCAGGTCTCAGTATAACATGAGAGAATGGTACTAGGTGGTCTCTAGAATCCTTTCTAGTTTTAAGTTGATGATCCCATGTACTACTACACCATCCGAAACTGGAACAAGAAATAAAAGCTCAGTTGTAGATACAGAACTTCAAGAATACAACAAATATTTATTAAGCACCGTGTGTAAAGTTTTGGGCTGGGTGCTGGTGATTCTAAGGAGAAAAATGAAGCCATTCCTGCCCTCAAGAAGTTTTCAGTTTAGTAGGGAGGCTAATGTATACACACAAGAAAGGTTGATAGAAAATAGCGTGGGATGTAGGAAAAGAAAAATCTCAACAAAGTGTTCTAAGAAAGTCAAGAAAAGGGAGAAAGTGAGATCATTTTCAGCTGTGTCTCAGAAATATTAAAGTGAATATGTGAGTAAATTCAGAAGCTTGAGCCAAATAGCCTTCAACTTCTTGGAGATGGAGTTAATCACTTTGAGAGCTATGTGGAATATCTAGAAAAGATAAGATTGCCTGGGTTCTAGATAGGAGGAAGGTCTAGACCAATGATGGCAAACCTATGGCATGGGTGCCAAAGACGCCACATAGAGCACTCTCTGTGGGCACTCTGCCACCTTCCCCACCATACCCAGAATTCATTACTAGAAAGGCAGAGGGACTCAGGAGGAGCTGCTCCCCCCCCCCTCTCTCCACCGTGCCTGATGACATTTTTTCATATCATCCTTACCTCTACCCAACAGCCCAATGGGAGTGCTTTCTTCCCCCCTACCCACCCTGTGTGGGATAATAGGCAGGTGTGAAAAATAGGTAATGGAGGGCAGCAGGGATGGTACAATAAATCTAAATAGTTGTGGGTACACACACTGGGTTGTAGGAGAGACTGGACCAGGATGGGAAGACCAGAGTTCACTGGATTAACACAGGAATGGCAGTTGGTCTTAATTGTCACCCAGCTTTCCCTAGGCCAGAGTCTAGAAACAAGCAGGCAAGGTAAAAGGGTTAACAGGTTTAAGTATGTTTAACTAAAAGGTGGGAAAGGGATTTCTATACTTATATAAAATCTAAAGGGCAAAACCACAGGGCAAGGGGAGGACTTCTCTACTCTAATCTTAGTGATCTAGCAGGCAGAGCCCAAAGGAGCAGTAATGGAGTCACTGGGAGGCTGCATCAGACCTGGTTCCTGCCAGGCTTGATCAACACAGCTAAGGGCTGAGGGTGGCTTTGGGATTTCTCACAGTAATCCAACGATGATCTCTGGATGTCAAAAACCAAGGTATCCAAGTAGAGAGGGTGTGCTTGAGATGCTGTCCACCAGATCCCAAACTTCTCCTTTTTCCTTGGTGCTGCTCTGTTGTTCTTGTCCCCTTGCTAGATGCCACCACCACACAGGATCCCAGGGAAATCAGGATTCAGGGTGTCCTTTACTCTGAGATCTCCCAGGGCTAACAACAGTTTGATGCCAACCCCTAATGGAATCTCTCTCAGGGCACAAGCCACTCCTTCCTGCTCCTTCATTCCATCTTGGAATGTTCCAACCTTCCTGCTAGGTACATCCTTAATACTTAATTAATTACTACCTAATCTTCCTCACAACACAGGGGGGCAGGGTGTACCCAGCATGTGTGTGTGTGTGTGGGGGGGACATAGTATGCAGTCTGAGGGGAGAACAACACTTGGAGGGGGAGGGCAGGGGCCTAGCACTCGATCTCTAAAAGGTTCACCATCACTGGTCTAGATTCATTCCTTTGGGTCTTGGATAAAGAGCCTCTTCAGTTGGAGTATAAACTTTTTGAGGGGAAGAACCATGCCTCTTATGGCTCACCCTTTCCACTTGTCATAATGCAAAATGTTGACTGATATTTCTTCATATAGAATAAACCTGGTGAACTAACTTCGTACTGTAAGTACTGGGCTTTGGCCAACTCTGAAATCCAAGTTTTCATCCTTATTAAGAAAAACTATTGGTTTTTTTCTCCACCTCCAAAAGCAATTAAGTACTTGCTTTATGTTCTTAAATATTTGCTCTGGGCTTGGCAGGAAGAAAAGTCACGAGATAGCTTCTTGGATCATCAATTGTTATTATTTTTTATATAATAACAACAGCTAGCACTTTCATATAGCTTTAAGTTTCAAAGAGTTCTTTACAAATATTATCTAATTTTAGCCTCATAACAACTCAGAGAGGAAGTGCTATTGTTATCCCCATTTTATAGATCAGTGATTCCCAAAGTGGGTGCTGGTGGGTGCTGCAGCAATCTAGGGAGGCGGTGATGGCCACACTTTTTTTTGTATTACATTCTATTCTGAGTTCAATAGTTTCATAATTTCCAGGGGACACTAAGTAATATTTTTTCTGGAAAGGGGGTGGTAGGCCAAAAAAGTTTGGGAACCACTGGTATAGATGAAGAAACTGAGGCTAAAAGAGGTTAAGGGATTTGCCCAGGGTCACATACCTCATGTCTGAGGACACATTTGAACTCAGGTTTTTCTGGCTCCAAAGTCCAGCACTCTAACTACTGCACTTAATGCTTTAAGGTTTGCAAAGTCTTTTACACGTGTTATAATTATTTAGTCCTTGCAATAATGCTAAGAGTAGTATTACAGGGTTTCTTGTCTCCTATTTACAGATGAGGAAACTGACATTCAGGACCACTCATGGTCCACACATCTAGTTTTGGAATCCGAATTTGAATTCCTTAATGAGTGTCAGAAGACAACAGAAATGCAGTAGCTTTGTTTTCCCTTCATCACCAAGTCCAACTTTGTCTGAATCAAATTGCCACTTTCCTAAAGTTGGGAAACTTTGACTTGATAGGCAAATGTTACTACTCTGACAATAGTAGATACAGACCCCAGTTTGGTCTGAGGTTCTAGCTAGCTTTTTTTCTTAACCCTTATCTTCTATCTTAGTATCAATTCTAATAAAGAAGAGTGGCAAGGCCTAGGCAATTGAGATTAAGTGACTGGCCCAGGGTAACACAGCTAGGAAATGTCTAGGGCTAGATTTGAACCCAGCTCCTCCTAACTGTAGGCCTGGTGCTCTATGCACTGTGCTACTTAACTGCATCCTAAGCTAGCTCTTTAAATCCTGAATGTCACAATGATTCATTTATCCATCCATTTATCAGTCAGTGATGGCACAATAGGGTACACTTTGAAGGAAAGTCTTTGGAAGAAATTCTTACATTAACTACTTGAATTATAAAATGAATTATGAATCACAAAACTAGGAAAAGGCTTCTAATATATCTGTATTTCTATATTTCAGAAACACATATGAATGGATGCCAAGGAAAAGGACTTGGCATTGGAAAGAAATAAGGAAGAATTGTGTGCCTAGAAAAATCATTATTTTCTCAAGTTTGTCAGAAAAAAAAATAATCCAATAGCTCCTCAACATATACTGGAAAACAGAAAACTCGTTTTCTTTCTACTTCTTCCGCATTTATCTTTTTTTTTCCCCTTGGACCTATAAAATTTTAATTAATTAGTTTATTTTTCCTGGACTTGACTTCATGGGAGGGGTGGGAAGGGCCTCCAAGAAGGAAATTAGGAAATTCCATTTACCAATGCAGACTGGCACCTGTTCTACAATTTATACTTAAATAGTTGCCTGGGGCACTGAGAGGATAAGTGACTTGCCCAGGGTCACACACCCAGTATGTGTCAGAGTTGAGAATTTAACTCAGCTCTTCCTGACTTCATGGCAGGCTCTTTTCCTACTACATCATACTACCTCTCTTCTATCCCTTATTATGTATCATGTATCATAGTAATTTATCACACCTCTCTTATAGACTGTAATCTTTATTCAATCTTTGTATTTCTTTCTGCATTGTGCTCTGCACTCATTCCACTGAACGAATCGATGAATGAATACATCAGTGTAGCCACTTCTGGGTCACCAAACTTTTCATTTGGAAATGCCTTAACTGGTTATCATGGCACCTGATGCAGATGGAGAAGTGGAAGCAACAAATATCTGCCTATGTAGGAGGTAGCTATTGGATGTGTGTTCTTTGGTTTCCAGAACTTGGGCTGCTGGTTCTGCCAGGAGGCCCTGGCATCACAATCAGAAATGCTGAGAAGACAACCAGGACATAGGGAGTGAGTGGATTTATTTGTGCCGTATGAATGTTAAATTCAAACACGGATTAACAGCAGGTAGAACTGGGGAGAAGGGCCAGATGGAGAGAAGGCAGAGCCAAAGTGTAATCATTACTGGTAGGATTCTAGCTGAAGGATTTGGATTCATTCTGCTATAGCACAGATTCCTCACTTGGCCAAACAGAATGCTGGAGGAAGACATCTGAATCTCTCTTCACAGCTTTTGGTTCATAAATGGCATCTGGCAAATCCATTCCCTGTCTACCTGTCCCCAGAGAACAACACAGTAATTGAAGAGTGTGTTTTATAGGAAAGAGGATCCGGATTAGTGCTGAAATGCAAAATGGCAAATGACAACCAGGTTGCTTCTAGATTCCTCTAGAGATGTGGCCCATATACTGTGTGTATCAGCAAAGAAGAGAAACTTGCTCACTAGAGGAAATGATTGTCCTTCATTTTTGAGAATGACCGATGATATCGTGGGGTGATGGCCTGACTTGCAAGTAAATTGGATTTAAGTGAGGTCAAGTTGCACAGTCATCAGCCTCACTCTCTCTTCTCCTCAAAGTCCAATGGCAAGGCCAAAGTCAGGATGATTGGTGATGAGCTGAAATATACTAGATAACCTTGGCATCTTCAATGTCTGACCAAGCTCTAAGTGCTCCCCAGCACCTGCTTCAACTGCCTTCACGGTCACTGGAACAAAATGTTTTCATCTGCCCATTCCATCTGGGGAAGTCCTCACTTGCCTGGGATAGACACTTCCTAAGTGACTGATGGCTTGAGACCTGTCAGTTCTCCTCAACCTGATTTATCCAGCCTGCCAAAAGATGGTTTTGCCAGAGTGTGGCCTCTCTGCATTCTATAGTTCCTTGAAGCCACAGGAGAAAGATGGACCCTCCTGCCCCAGAATTGTGGATGTCCTCTAAGGTTCTGTCCTTTTTTTCTCTCTCTTTCTTGGATCCTCTCTCCTTCCAAACATTCGTGGCTTAAATGATCACATTTTTGCTAATCTCTATTTTCAGCCCTGACCTCTTCCCTAAGTTCCAGTCCCTCATTTCCAATCACCTACTAGATATGTTGGCCTGGATATTCTGCCAACAAGTCAACTTCAACATGTACAAGATGGCGTATCATTTTCTTGACTCCAAAGCTTTGCCTTTCTCCTAGCTTCCCTATACTTCTGTTGATGGAACTCTATTCTCCCAGTCGCTCCTGTAAGTGACAAATTGTAGTCATTTGTGACTCCTCTCTTTCCCTTACTCTTCGCATCCAATGAGTAGCAAGTCCTGTTGATTCTTCTTCTGAGTATCTCTTGCATTTGTCCCTTCCTTTTCCACTCCTGTTGTCACCACCCATGTTTAAATCCTTAGTATATCTTTGCTATACTACTAAATAACCTCCTAACTAGTTTTCCTGCTTCCCAGTCCTCTCTTCACTAATCCTTTCTTAACACTTTTGTCAGAGTAATTTACTCTGGCAAGCTGACAAGTTTGATCTTGGCACTCCTAAATGAAAAACCCCACTGACAAAAAATAAAATAGCAACCCCTTAGTCTAACATTCATAGTCCTCCATAGTTTTGTCCTAACCTACCTTTCCAGACTTATTTCATAATAACTTCCTTCATGGACTCCACAATCCAATCTAGCCAGACTACTCACCAATCCCTAATTCTGTCCTGCTAGTTCTCATCTCTGTGACTTTTCAATGTTGTCTCTTCCTTCTTTTCAATTCCATCCTTCCTCTGATATCCAACTCAAGGGACATCTTTTCCATGACACCTTACTTTTTCCCGGTGAGAAACAATTATTCCACTTTCAAATCACTGATGTTTGATTGACTCTGACTTCTCTGAGTTATAGAATCTCAGAATTGGATGTAAGAATCAGTTCTGCAACTTTTTCAACAAGTGCTCATCTGACTTTTATTTTCAGATGTCAAGTGAGATAAAAGACACTACTTCCTGAGGCAGCCCATTCCACTCAACTCTACTAGCAAGTTTTGTATCAAGCCTAAATTTGTCTTACTGTGACTTATGTGCATTGTTTCTATTTCCACCCTCTGGACCAAGCAGAACAACGCTTATCCCTCTTCTACATGGCAGTTCTCAAATAGGAGAAGACAGCTATAATGTCTTCCCTAATTATTCTGTTCTCTAGGCTAAAAATATACATATTGCACTTAGTGCAGTGCCTAGCATGTAGTAGGAACTTAACAATTGTTTCTTTCCTTCCTTTGACTGGTCTTTTTGTGGTATTTTCTGGATGCCCTTCACTGTCTTGGTTGCCATTTTTTGGATGATCTCTAGTTTATCAATGCTGTTCCAAAACTGTAGCTCCAAAACTAAAGACAATGCTTTCGATGTGATCTAACTAGGGCGGAGGACAACAGGATTATCATCTTCCTAGTCTCAGACATGATCACATTAACTTTCTTTGCTGCTGTTAACAACTTGGGAAAATTTCTCCAATTTTGTTGCCCATAAACTATTGTCTAGACATGGCTTTACCATCATCTGAATTTATGAAGCTAATTTTTTAAAATTAAAATATAGAATTTTACAATTATCCTTAGTGGAATATTCAAGCTGTGTTTATTATTAGGCCATGATAGAACTTTGGACAAAGGCAGAGTGAAGATGAGGTGAAATGGCTTAAAGACAACAGACATTCTCTAGAAGTTGCCCATTTCCTTCAGTGAACAGATAACATTTGGCCAGTTTCTAGATACAGGTAGTGAGTTCCATCAAGAAGGAAAGGATGAAAACAAACAAAAACAAAGGAAATGATGAAGACAGTTCGGTTAAAGGCTTGCTGATAGAGCTGATATGATATAGCAAATTAAATTTTAACTTTACTGTGAAGGATTAAGCTTTTCACAATGGTTATAATAGCCAAAGAATAATGCCACAGTAATTCACTTTTCGAAAATCAATTTTATTCAGATGATTCTCAAATCTATATGCCCAGTGCTCCCAGCCTTCATTCTATTTCCTCCCAAACTCAATAGTCCTCTTAATTTCTCTGGTCCTATTGAAGGCATCACCATCCTTACAATCAATCCTGGTCCTAAAATTTGGAATCATTCTGACTCTTCCTTCTCCTTGATCCTCCATATACAATCAACTGTAGATTCTCCCATCATAACGTAGCTTTCATCCGTGAGGCTAGACAGATTACTATGTATAGAGCTGAGAGTCATCTGCATGGAGATGATAATTAAATTGATTCCTAAACAAACCTAGATTCCCCCAAATATTAGTTGATTGATTGGTAGCAGAAAGGAGATGTGTCCTTTAACTGAGTATAGTACCAATGCTAACTTGTATTTAATTAGAATTTTGTCTTTCATTGTTGACTTTAATTGCTCTATTTTATCATTGCTATATTGATATTTAGGTGCTGTTCACTCTGTATTACTTCAGACAAGTCTTCCCATATTCCTCTATATTCTTCATATATTTTTTCTTTCAGAACAATAATATTTCATTATGTTGCCATATCATAGTTTCTCACTCATTTTCCTGATCTTTTTATTTCTGGAACTTTATTATCACATATAACACTGCTCTGAATATTTTTTTATGTATGCATCCCTTCTTATTGTTAACCTCCTAGGGGGTAGAGTCCCAGTAAGTGTAATCCCTGGGTTTAAACAATTTCTTGAATTTTCTTGCATGATCCCAAATGGGAATCAACCCCAGTGAATCCATGTGCCCTCCTTCTGCGAGGCCCTCCAACAATGAGTTTTCCCACTTCTGTTAACTTGATGAGTGCAGAGAAACACTCTGAATTGTTCTCATTTCAATTTCTCTTTGATCAGAATAACCAGAGGATATTAGAACTGTGCAACATCTAATTCTATCTAGACTGTAGGTTGAATGGCAAAAGGTATTTTTTTGATTTTGGAATTTGGTATTGAGATTTGACCTGGATACTAGGACTTGGCAAAAGGATTTCATCAATGAAGATACCACACTTTCCTGTTTTCTGATGGAATAATTTAACTTAGGCATAAATATTGAATATTGAATATTGAATAATTTAATTTAGGCATAAATATTGAGGCAGGATGTGGTTTAGTGGCAAAAGATCTGAAACTGGCCCCAGAAGTCCTAGATTTGAGTATTGGCTCTTTCTGACCCTCAGTTTTCTCACCTATAAAGGAGGGAAAATAATAATTGCACTTCCTATTTCATAGGATCACATCACATGAGGTTTCTAAAGCAATCTGGGGCTGAGATGCACTAGTAACATTACTATTATGGGGTTGGTTTCTGAAAAGCAACCACATTTTAAAGACTTAAATCAATTTGCCACCACCTACTGCAGATTACTTTCTTTAAAGGGGATGAATTCTCCTTGTAGAAGGGTCTCCAAATGTTCTTCTTTTCCCAGCAGTAGCTCTGCTTGATTTTGACTCTAAGGAACATCATGTCTCCCCCAGGACAAGATGATCACCTGAAATCTCATCACTATGTGGATTGACTCAGTTTTTGATACTCAACATCTTCTCAGCTCCCTCAATTGTTTCTGTCCTCTAATTTTGAACTTTCAGAATTTTCCAAGTAACTCCACATTTTCCAGCAGCAGCTCAGCTCAGTTTCAACTCCATGGAACATCATAAACCCCATTTCTGCTCCTCTTACCCCTCCTCCCCAACACACACACACACACACACACACACACACACACACACACACACAAACACACACACACACTTTTCAGGTTCCTTTCATATGTTGTCTTTGTCTATTAAATTTCAAGCACCATGAGGGCAGGGATTGTCTCTTTTTTCATATTTGTACTACAGGGGCTTAGCACAGGGTCCACATGGAAAGTAGGTGCTTAAGAAATATTTGAACTTAATTGAACTTAACAAATGTTTAAGTATCTACTAAGTCTAATGAGAAGCAGTGTGGCATACTAGAATATGGGAAGGACAGAGAGGACTGGGAAGACCTAGATTCAAGTCCTACCTCTAACACATCCCAACTATGTGACTCTTGGCAAGTCTTAATGTCCCTTAATGTCTCATTGTGTAGGCAGCTTTCTAAAGTGGGTCACTTCATCTACTCTCTTGGAGACAGCATGTATCCAGAGAATTTCCCACTTTGATTAAATCATAGGTCCGAACCAAAATACTAAGTGCAATGCCCAATGGTAGGCAGAGGTTACACACAGACACAGTGTGGTAACATTTGCAACTCATTCATATCTTTTCATCTTGAAAGACCGCCTCATATTGTTCCTCTTGTGACCAAAAGAGCAGAGATTTGTGACCTCGAAGAAATTGCTCCCCTACCCGGAGTCTTGGTTTCCACATCTAACAAATGATGGGATTAAATCACATAATCTCACAGGTCCTTTCCAGCTCTAAAACGGAATGATTTGTGAAGGGCTAAGGGTACTCTGTAGCAATAGAAAAGAACTTTTTTTTCTATGCAAAGTGGACTGATCTATGTGAGTGGGAGTGGGGAGGTTGCAATTCCAATGAGTGATCTCAATTCCACACTTTACAGCTGAACTAACTGGTCTAAATGTTATTTAAAGTCCAAGGCCAACTACAGGTCATCAGACTATAGTGCTCAGACTAAAAGATATCTTAGAGGTTATGTTGTTCAAAATTCTCATTTTGCAGGGGAGAAAACGGAAGTTCAGGTTAAGAGACTTGCCAAAGTTCAGAAAGGGAATATAGAGCAGAGTCAGGATTTGAATCCTGGTCCTCCAGTTCACTTTCTATTTCACCATTGTGCCTCAATGTTGGCAGCTGTGTGAAAACAGCAATTCGGCCAGACAAAAAGGGCTGTTGTGTACTGTTGGACTTTAGGACCAATGCATGGAAATTGGAGAGGGGCATTATTTGGGTATAATAATGAGCACATTAATGGGCACAATATTAAGAAAAAAAACTCCAAAGAATCAGAACTTTCCAAAAGTGGAATGCCCTGCCTTGGAGCTAGGTTAACATGGAGTCAGAAAGAACCAAGATTCAATCTGGCCTCAGACCCTTTCTAACTACATAACGCTGAGCAAGTCACTTAATTGTTTCAGTTCCCTCATCTGTAAAATGGCGATAATAGTATATTTATAAAGTGCTTTGCAAGTCTTAAAGCACTATGTAGATGTTTGTTATTCTTCGTGAATTTCCTATCACTCTAGAAGTATTCATTTGAGTAGAAGCTAAAATTATTTCTATGGGATTCATGCTTTTTGTAGGAATTAGACTAGATGCCTTCTCTAAAACTCTATGATGGTGACTGAGGCTTGGCCAATGCTGTCATGGCTGTCACCATTCCTCCCGGAAGGGCAATGCCATCTACAGAAGTTTAAGAACTTCCAAAAGCTCATTGAAGTCATGTAGAAGATTGAAAAATGCAAAATAAGTCTAGTTTGAGGTAGAATTTGTCCTAAATCATGAAGTTAAAACTGCCAACTTTTAAGAGGGATGAATACTTCAAAACACCATTGATCACTTCTTTTCCAATATCAACCTGATATCAACTCAGAAGTAAGAGTCTTCTTCTGAGTTGGGCTGCAGGAGAAAAAAGAGAGATGGGGGGGGGGGAAGGGGGGGAGAGAGAGAGAGAGAAATGCACAGACGACTCATAATAGCTGTTATCTTTTGTTTTATTGCCAAACTATCACAATACAAGCTATATAAAAATATTTTACAGATAGCAAAAATAAACTACATTATATTGGAGGTTAAAAATGTTTTGCATAGGAATGTGGCAGATTGGAACCCCTTTGAAAAGTTATAATTTTCCAAACCATAGTACTTGAAAAGGCACCTCTTTTATAAAGATCTACTAGAAGGCCATTGATAAATGAATCCAGTGAGGCTGTTACTTGGTAGGTCTCAAGTGAGAATGTTTTTTTACCTATGATTAAACAGGGGTAGGTGGAGGCTGCTACGCAGGCCACAGGACAAGAAACTCCCTCGGACAACAGATCTGATATTTGAATTCAGATCTGTTGCTTGTCAGCATTGATACATCACTATACCATCCATGGTGGCCAGTCCTGGTATGCAAATAGTATCATTCTGGTCAAACCCAAACCACTTAAATAGCTGGGTTGGATGTTGTCTTGTCTGCCCAAGAAAGGAAGGGGATGGTCAGGCCCTGGGGAAACTCCAGATGTCCTCAGGAGAATTTTGGTAGCCTCTTGGACCCACTTCCACAACCAGCCAGTAGCTTTGTTTTTTTCATTTGCTGTAAAGTTGACTAGGCACAAGTGAAAGAGGTGGGATGGGGAGGAGGGTTACACAAGCCAAGTTTAGCTGCCAATTAAGTAGAGACTGATGACATCACCAAGTTTAGTTCTCCTGTATTCCAAAAAGAGGAAAATAGCTTTTGGGATTCACCACTAAAATTGAAGTCATAGAATATTAACAGCCTGACTATGTTTTAGACCATTTGCAGGTGAAAATATTCCATGAATATTGACTAATTTGGGTCTGTGACACTTAACATGGAAGGCCTGTAATGGAACCAAAATCTTGGGATTTTGAGTTTCTTTTTCTTTTTTCACCTGCTAAAGAGGCCCATAGACAAGAATCTTTTGGTATTAGGGAAGGTCTGGAATGTCAAGGAATATACAAAGCACCCTTACAAATTTGGATTGTATAAAGAGATTTTAAGGGGACCTATGATTCACTTTCAAAGCACTTATAAAGTACTTTTCAATTTGAAAAAAAGATAAATTCAGCCTCACCCCAGTCCTGCAAAAAAGATTAAGTATTATTAATGCCAAGACTCAACAGTTCCTGAACTGCCCAGTGCCTCAGCCTCAAGACAAGCACTTTGTAAAATTCAGGTCATCAAGACCAATATAAATTATCCCCTGTCCCTTACAAAGGACTAACACAGTTAGCCCTTCTAAGTTATATCTACACCAGGAAAGCTTTGGACATCCCAGTGGTCTATTTTAATTGTCTACACCAGCAGCTCATGCTCAGTCAAGCCTCTGGCTTACTCCAGTTAAGCCTTTTTTTAAACTCTCTCAAATCCATTCTGAAAATTGCAGTATTCAGCCTACATCCTGCCCCGAGTTGTTTTGGGTTTTTTCCCTTCCAAATGTAGACACTTTGTAAATACAGTTTTCTTTACTACCAGAGAACACAAGCTATTCACTCTATTATCGACAGTCTTTCTGAGAACTGGAAGTAAACCTCCAAAGAGCTGATGGCCTGATGACAACTTAATCCCAGGCTGAATTTGGCATCACACATAAAGACAAAATAGCTGCTGTTCAATGTATTCTCCTACTTTTTGTGAAAATGCTCTCTTCCAGAAGAGTGTGGGGGTGATGCCTGAAAATTAGACTTTGACTATTTGGAATATTTATCCAATAATCAACATTTTTTCTCATAGGAAAAAATTCATCAACAACTATGTAGAAAAAATAACACTTGATAAATCTCCAACCATTTATAAATATTTCTAACCCAAAAGGGGTGTACTATTGAGGGGAAAGGGGCAGATAAAGGCACAGGAACTTTAAAAAAGTACGGATAACAAAATAAAAATTTAATAACATGCTGGCTAATTTGGGAAACTGTTTTAGATATATTATCAAGCAGCAGCATTTTTATACAACACAGAATAATAGTGCTATCTTTGGAAATATCCTACATTCAGAAAAATGGTACATTTCTATCAGAAGAATGGAAATGATTACATATTTACAAGGTCTGATAAAGCGAGTGCAAACCCTGACTTGACTACATTCTTTCTATCCACATGCAATAGACCCCTCCCATTCCTGCTGTTCAGGTCCTACAGTCTGTTCATTCTGAGAAGTTCAGCTACTTCTTTATGCACTGAAAATATTTCATGAACAATTACTCTCTTGGCAAATTTTCCTCCTATCATTTGTATCTGACACTACTTTCCTGATAACTGTCAGCTCCTATTCCACCTTTTTTCTGCCTGTTTATGTCTTAAGACCAATAGTTATGTTTCCTGTAGTTAAGTATTTGGTACAATTGTTTATGGTAGCCCATCCTGTAATCGGTGGCTAAGTTTACATTGGAGAAAAGAAGGAATAATTTCCTGAAAACAGAGAAAGAGACAGACAAGAATCTTTGGTCACCCCAAAGGCCTGTTTTGTGAGCATGGTACAAGATTGATGGAAAATGCATTAGTCTTGTTCACCTTGTGGACAATGAAGTTGAGAGACTTTTCTACAATGACAGGAAGGCACTTTGGTACAACATTTAGATAACTGAGGAAAGAGAGAATTCCCTCCTGTGCAACTGTGGCGATTGTCCAGATAAAGTGAGAAGAGATTACTCACCAAATGCTATTAACTCTTCCAAGGTGAACCTCCTATTTCTACAGAGAGATTTCTTTGGATATTAATGTTATCATGAGAAACACTGAGTGGCAAAACATGAATAATTTAATATAACTGGAAGCATTTTAGCATTGTTATATTTCTTAATGCTTCTTATTTGGTTTAAAAGAAAGAGGAAATTATGTATTCAACTTGGATCCCCATTGTTGCTGGGAAAAATATAATATTGATTGTATGGTTATATGTAAGCAAAGCTTTCTATTAGGTAAGGCTGACTCTAAAGGACTGTATGATTTACCCTTCTGGTAACAGGCCTGTATAGAGACATTATTCTTATAAAATATGGAAGGGAAATAAGTCCCATCTAGGTCTGTTCTCAGAAATTCAAGAGATGAACTTTGAGTTGTACCAACAGAAATAGCATGCTTGGAAAAGAATGCAATGGCGAGGCTGAGCGTCTCTGACACTGTCACCAGTGAGCTCTCCCCTGGTCTCTGTGATGGCAAACTAGTCTGAGAAGCCAGCTTCCAGATCAGCTTTGAAGAGTGCTTCAGAATTCTCACATTTGAGAATCTCATTGGGAAGCAACCTTAGAGGCCATCTGGTCCAACCCAAAGCCTGATGCTTGATTTGTCTCTGCTACTTGGATTAACATCGCAGCAGTGTCAATCTATAAGTTACCTCTGAAAATAACTGGCTGTGGCAACATTCCAAGCCCAATTTTTATGTCTTTCAGAGATACAACCAGCCCTACTTTGTGAAAAATAGACCTTGTCAAGCACTTATTATGTGGGCTCAGATCTCTACAAAAACTGCACGATCTGGGGAAGCTATTTACATGGCACCATTGTTACTGCACGTTCAACAGCAGTAAACAATTCTTCTTTACAAATTGCTTTTCATTGCAAAGAAAATTCAAGCCAAAGAATTTTCATTTGATTGGGTTTTCTCCCACAAGAAGATTCCCTTGTTAAGCAGTGAATGCAGCATTTTTTTTTTTTAAACTGGGTTTTCTAACTTAAGAGTAGCTTAAAATGAGTTCAGGTCAAAACACCAGTAAACTTACTATACACATAATTCTAGGGCTTCGGGGGCTTTTTCAATTGCTCACAATGTTAGAATCATAACCTATTAGCATGAGATCATCTACTTCAACCCTCTTATTTTATAGATGAGGAAACTGAGAGCTCCAAAGGGGGAGTGACTTGCCCAAAGTTACGCAAGTTAGTGGCTAAGCTGGAACTGGAGTCCAGGCTTCCAACCTCAGCCGGAATCCCTTCTACTCCTCCCTTGATTCTTCACTGAACTGAACATTCCCCAAAGCTGTTGGATACAGGTTCACATGAAAGAATGGAGTCAGTATCTAGATGTAAGATCCCGGAAGCCAAGGCTCTGGCTTTTCCACATAATTATGCTAATCCATCTGTTTATTACTGAGGTATCACAGAGGGGGGAGACAAACTAACTTGTAGGGTCCATACCAAACTGAATTGCAATTTGGATTTCTTAGGACTAAGAATATACTATCTGACTCCAGTGGCCTAAAAATTAGGAAAAACTGGTGGGTACAAGGAATGTTACTGGTATTTGATTACTCTGACCTATCTGCTAGGGGGAGGATTTCCTTCAATGGATAAAGAATCAGGGCACAAACCCCTTAAGTTTTCTCTTGGAGAACATACAGTCACAGCCCATGAAAGGAGTCACCCTTTTCTGGCTGTGAATTTGGAGCCATGTGGCACTGTCTACTCTGCCTTATAATTCAGGAAGTTTAGCTATTTCATTCTTTACAGGAAAGGCTTTGAACCTCTGGATGAAACAAAATCAAAACAACAATAACAAAAATAACCAATAAAAACACTTAAAGATATTGATTGTCTTATTCAGTATCATCTTAATTAATAAAATACCTATTTCCATGTTGTCTTAACCCTTCCACAGGACTCAACATTCATTGCACACGGTTGACATCTTTACTACCTTGTGGAAAAGCAATCTCACTGATAAAATGATGAGCAAGTACTTGAAAGCCAATAAGATGTAAAACTGCAGATGAGAGAGAAATACTATGTGTAGCCTATTTAATTCAGTTAACATTCTCCTGTATAGTAAAACTACATGTTAGCACCAGACTTCATGCATGGGTTACTGATCAGTCAGTCAAGAATATTCAGTCTCTAACTTCTTGTTGGCTTGAGAAGCAAACAAACAAACAAAAAAAAAAGTAATGAACATTTACAAATGACACACCTTGAAACCAAGAATGTCCAATGGGGCCCTCATATTGGTCAGACAGTTTCACTCCAGAATAAGAAAATGAAAAATAAACTTTGGATAGGCCCCAATGATAGCAGGGAATAGAGCAACCCTATGAAAGAATAGTCAAGTTCCATCTTCTCCATTTTCCCCCAGTGCTTTGGATTTCTTCAGGCTGTGGTGCTGGAAACTTTAAGCATTTTCCTTTGGGTTGGGTGTTCTCAGCACTCCTTTCCTTCAAAAGGCACAGGAGCTCTGCCTAGAAAAATGAATGGAAGTGCTGGGGTTTAATTTTTCATCAAAGTGCATGCTTTCTCCATTTTCCCTTCTCCTCCTCCCTCCCGCTCTGTCCCGGCTAATGTCACTTGCTTCAGCGTAGAATTCCAGTAGGGTGTTTTCATTATTCTTTTCATTCTTTTTTTTTTTTTTTCAGCAGGCAACACAGTATGTGGTTGATACATGATTAAGGTCAAACAAAATGATCTTTGGGGGGGGAGGGGGAAGGAAGACTGTCCCTTCTGATGTTTACAGAGAAAGGTGGCGAGCTCCTTAATCAAGAAAGTCAGCTTTATGCCAATACATTGTTCGTCATGTTGAATCCAGGCCTTGAGATGAATAGTAAAGGAAACAGAAGGTGGTAGGTAGGGGCAGTAGAAGGGTCCAAGAGGCCAGTTACGGAAGCATTCAATAAATGTTGTCTTGCTAATCACTTCTTCTACGTCTGATTTTTGGCAGGAAATCCAGAAAATTCCTTCCTGATAATTTCATTAACTACAAAATAAGAGAGAGAGAAAGAGAGAGTAGGGGGGAATGAGAGGATACAGATACAATGGATCAGGTTACTTTCTATAATTTAAAACAGTACCTTGAAGTTTCTGCATTTTCAAAAACTTTTTTCCCCATTAAAGTTACACATTTGACATCCTTTCAACATGGGACTTCCTCCTGGTACAGCACTTCTTGTCTGGTAATGCCAATAAGTGCCTCCATTAGCTCATTAGTGGGTTAATGTAAATGTTAACAATGAAGCCGAAAGTTCTTTGCAGAAACTAAGTGAATTTGACCACGTGGCATCTTTTAAATAAGCTAACAGTTTCCTCTGGTTATAACTCTCTTTCACCGAACACATATTTTTACTTTCTCTATAAGATACCAAATTGTCATTCCCACATAAATATAAAAATAAATACTAAATAGGGCCATCAATATTTTGTCGTTCAGTTGTTTTTAGTCATGTCTGACTCTTCATGACCCCAATTGGGGTTTTCTTGGCAGAGATACTGGAGTGGTTTGCCATTCCTTCTCCAACACATTTTAAATATGAGGAAACTGAGACAAACACGGTGAAGTGACCTGCCCAGGTCACAAGGCTGGTCAATGTCTGAGGCCAGATTTGAACTTAGGAAAGGGAATCTTCTTGACTCTATGCTTGGCACACTATCCATTGTACTGCTTAACTGCCCCAATCAACATGTATTAAATGTCTATTATGTGCAAGGCACTGTGCTAAGTGTTGGGGAAAGGCGATAATTCCTGACATCAAGAAGCTCACAGTCTAATGAGCAGCCAAAAACAATTATGTTATGATTGTGGCACGTTATAATAGGACAATTCAAGGTGCAAAGTAAGCTTTGAATCTTTATTTTTAAAAGAGAAATATTTAAACAGATACTAGCTGGAACAAAACAGAATTCTCACATGGTCTAAAAAGATTCCTTTACAATAAAGACATTATAGCATTCAGAAATCAAGCACTCAATAAGTATCTCTCTCTCTTTTTTTAAACCCTTTACCTTCTGTCTTAGAATCAAGAATAGCAAAGTCTAGGCAAATGAGGTTAAGTGACTTGCCCAAGGTGATACAGCTAGGAAGTATCTGAGGCCACATTTGAACTCAGGACCTTCCATCTCCAGCCTGGCTCTCCATCCACTGAGCCAATCACCTGCCCCCCTCAATAAGCCTCTTAATGAAGAAAATTAGTGATTTTCTCTGGACAGGATAGTATCACAAGCCAAGGTGAGGTGATGCCTTTGTGGGTTTCTTTGTGAGCTTCCCCAAAAGATCACTAGGTCCCTAAAGAAGTGAGTTCTTTGATCTTGTGATTTCACTTAGACCAAGTAAGCTATGATGAATGAATGTCAGAAGCCCTGTATGTAACTGTAGGATCCCAGGGTGTAGAGTCTAAAGAGACCTCAAGGACCAACAAGATCAATCTCCTCATGTTGAGGGACTTGCTTTAGATCACACAGGTAGTAAGTGATCCAGCTGGCATTTGATCCCAGATCTTTTGACTCCAAAACAGCAGCAAACCTTTTACTACCCTATGCAGAATGGCAGAATGGGGCTACAGAGTAGGAGGGCAGTCAAATCACAAAGGAAACTCAACAAACAGAAACTAAATGTGAGAGTTTCTTTCAAGTATTGCAATACCATTTCATTATAAGCAACTGAATGGTGTAGTGAAAAACCATTAGCCTAGGAGTTAGAGACCTGTATTCAAATCCCAGCTCTACTATTTACCAGCTTTAAGACCTCTCTGTGTCTCAGCTTCTTCATCTATAAAATGGGGATGATAATCCCCAAACCATCTATGATATAGAATTACCATGAGGGCAGCACTCTATAAATGTTTGTTATTATCATGATATTTTCTAGAAGGTGGACTGGACTATACTGGACCATAATATCTTTTTTTAGCCTTTGGCCCACCATGTATTTCCTTGAAATGAATTTTATAATTATATATGTATCTGTAAATATATTTAAATATATGTAATACTGATTTTAAAGTTCTATCAACAGACTAACACAACAGACTCAAAATCAAGAAAATATCCATTTGAGAGCTATAGCATCTTTGTTTTTCATAGGGTTGTACATCTTAAGCTAGAAGTGACCTCAAAGGTTATCTACTCTTTGAGACACCATTTGGAGTTTTCTTGGCAGGGACACTGGAGTGGATTGTCATTTCCTTCTCCAGATCTTTTTAAAAATGAGGAAACTAGGGGCAGCTGGGTAGCTCAGTGGAGTGAGAGTCAGGCCTAGAGACGGGAGGTCCTAGGTTCAAACCCGGCCTCAGCCACTTCCCAGCTGTGTGACCCTGGGCAAGTCACTTGACCCCCATTGCCCACCCTTACCAATTTTCCACCTATGAGACAATACACCGAAGTACAAGGGTTTAAAAAAAAATGAGGAAACTGAAGCAGGATTAAGTGACTTGCCCAGGGCCACACAGTTCATAAATATCTCAGGCCAGATTTGAACTCATGAAGATGAGTCTTTCTGACTCCAGGCCTGAAGTTCTATCCATTTTGCCACCTAGTTGCTCTCCTTCTCTACTTTAACTTTTTCATCTTACAGATGAAGAAACTGAAATTTATAGCAATAGCTTTCCTTTAGGACTCAGACCTGAGCTGAAATTGGAATATGAAGCTGTTACTATTATTTAAATTGGACTGTAAGCTTCTTGAGGGCAGAGGCAATGCCTTATTTATTGGTGTATCTCTCCCAGTACCTAGCTGAGGACCCTGCACATCAAATGAATCCCTCTAAGGATTGATGGGAAGAAAAAGGAGGCAAAATTTTGGCGTTTTATTTTATGTTGACCCCAGAAGATATTCTTACACTGGTCTAGCACTTTGAAAAAAATTCCTGCTATTTTCATAATCTCATTTAATTCTCAGACCAACCCACAGGGATAGGTTGTATAAGTGTCATTGCCCCCATATTACAAAAAAGAGTTAGGGCTCAGAGAACTGGTGTGACTTGTCCATGGAATGCAGAGGTAAGAATACTATGGGGAAGGGGCAATTCATCATAAAATGTTTTACTGAAACTCCATCAGGTATGCAATCAAAAACAAAGTCCCTGCTCAGCCCTAGCAAGTACAGTAGAGGATATCTGGTAAGGGCTCTGAAGCTGCTACCGAAAGTAGATAATAACCAAAGAAGGAAACAACAGTCCTGGCTCCTTCTTTGTGTGCCTTGCTGTCTACAGACAGCTGGCTAAAATCATTCCAGACCAGAGGACCGAGGATTTATTATTTTTATTGTTACTTAAAGGGAGATATAGTGAAAGCAAGCTGCCAAGAGTAGGTGAGATTTATCCTGTTTCATGTAAAGCCCTTTTAAGCCAGGATTGTGAACGGCTTCCTGTTTTCTCAACTCAGGAAATGAGCAGAGTAGATCATTAATGGAACCTTTTCACAGCCTTAAATTTCTAAAAATAGGAGGGAGGTTTTAAAAAAAATGGGCATTAATAATGTAGAAAAGTGTCATTTCCATCTGAAAAGCAAGTGGGTACCAGCTGTAGTAGACAAGACAAAGTGAGGTATTCATGTCTTTGGAGAATCTTTCAAAAATATTGTGCCTTAACCTGCCTCAAATGAAATGAAAGTTGACCTTCTGTTTGAAATATTATGTTTTACACATATTAGCTTCCTATAACAAAACTTAAGACAAGAAGAATGAAAAGTCTGTGAGATTTTCAATCAAAGGATATGAGTTTGAATTTTTGTTCTGCATCTTGCTAGCTATATAATGGGACACCTCAGTGGTATAGAAGATAGTGTCAGGCATGGACTCAGGAAGACCTTGAGTTCAAATCTGGCCTCAGATACCTACTAGCTGTGTGATCCTGGATGAATCATTTAACTCTATTTGCCTCAGTTTCCTCATCTGTAAGTGAGCTGGAGAAGGAAATGGCAAGCCACTCCAACATCTCTGCCAAGAAAACTCCAGATAGGGTCACAAAGTCTGACACTGTAATGACTGACAACAACAAAAAAAGATTATATGATCTGGAGCTATGATCTCTTTCCCTTCTGGGCCTCAGTTTCCTAACTACTAAAATAATTGGGCTATAGTAGGTTCTAAGATCTCTTTGCACTAAGATACTATGATCATAAGAAAAAATTTAAAAGGCAGTGGGTTTAAATGTTGAGCTCCTTGAGGGCAGAAATTGTTTTACTCTTGTCTTTGGACCCATAGTAGGTACTTAAGAAATGCTCATTGATTGAAGGTAGTTTGAGTCCATTTGGATTTTGTTTTTGTTGGTTGATTGGTTCAAGGAAGAGTATGGGAAGGAGCCTCTCTATTAATTGTGATATGCTACCCTGAATTCAAATATTGGCAGCAACTCTGAGCTGCAATGCAAATGCTTAATGTAAATTCAGTGGCAAGTCTGAATTTGGGTGACTTTCTTCCAAGAGATTTCTTTTTCTTCAACCCTAAATCTTTAGTCCTGACCTCTCTTGTTGGCAAGGTTGAGGAGAATATGATTTTCTGGAAATCATTAGGAGGGAAGAAGAACCAATCAACCAACAAGTTTCTAAAGTTTATCATTCTAAACAAGTTTAGAACTTATAAAGTATTTGTTATCTGCCAGGCAATTGGCAGAATGAAGTACTACCTGATATTTGTATGTACCAAATTATCAAGCAGTCCTAAGTACCCAAATCACTGATTGCTGTCTGAGCCATAGATGGCATTTGTGGCAAGGTGAAGACTGACTACTCCCATGTTGTCAGCTTTCCAAAGGCCGGCTCTGACTAACTAGCTGCTAGTACAGCCCCTCAGTCTACAGATGTAGCCCTGAGTATCAGAATTGAAGGGGAGGAATTTTGCCTGCCAGCACAGATGCTTTACATCAGCAGAGAATTAGATGACTCATGCTCCTGCTGTACTCGATTTATACAACTACACGCAATTAGGGTCTAATTTATATTGCAGTTGTGTGTGTCCCTTTCATGCCCTATATTTAACTGGGAGCTCCTTGAGGATGGGAATTCTGGCTTAATTATCTTTGCTCTTTCCCCTCCGCCTCTAACACAGAATTTTTCATCTACAAGTTGTTCCTCAACTATTTGTTGAATGAATGTGGAGATTTGGTACAGCTACTTATGTGAATAGGAACTTTTGGAAACCTATGCCTGGCCTAACATGCCTGGCCAGCAGTAGCTGCTAGGATCCAAATGACTACATCATGGCCAGGAGATAGCCACTGATCCAGGAAACATCAAATGCAATTGGAGTGGAATGGGAATTTTTGGCAGAGTTCTGCTTTTGCCACTTAAACATCTTAAACAAAGACAATGCTTTAGAATTTAGAGCTGCACAGAACCTTAGAAGTTATCTAATCCAAACCCCTCATATAACAAGTGAGGAAACTGAGATCCAGAGAAGACAAAGTGGCATGCCCAGGGTGACATGTTGAAAGCAGCAGAGTAAGAATTTAAACCCAGGTCCTCTAACTTCACATACACCCATCTTTCCTCTAGACCTGTGTTGGTGGACCTATGGCAGGTGTACTAAAGCATGCTGGAGGAGGCTGCTCCCCTCCCTCTCTCCCCACATGCCTGAGAAAATTTCTCACATCACCTGCCCCTCTGCCTAGAAGCACAATGGGAGCACTTCCTCCTTCCCCTGTCTGGGGTAAGGTGAGGGGCTCATATACGGCATAAGGGTTGCAGTTTGGCCACTCAGTCTCTAAAAGGTTTGCTATCACTACACTAGATAATATCGTTTCCTCCTTAACCACTGGTCCAAACTACTGAGTTTCTTCTTTTTTTAATTTTTTTCCCTTTTGACTCATTTTTCTTTGGATCTTTTCAGTTAAGGATAAACATTCATTTTTATTTTTTAGAACATTTAACTTCTGCCTTAGAATCAATACTAAGTATCAGTTTCAATACAGAAGAGCAGTAAGCACTAGGCAATTTGGATTAAGTGACTTGCCTAGGCTCACCCAGCTGGGAAGTATCTGAGACACAGATAGGAAGAATAAACATTTCTATAAGAGGTGGGAATTTATTTTGCTTGGATTATTCCAGTTTTCTTTTTTTCCCAAGTGGTAGAAGAGGGAAAGAGGCAGATTTTCATTAATTAAAAAGATAAAATTTAATTTGGAAAAACAAAAAAGTAAACTATTTTTGCAAGAGGAAGATTAGAGGCTACTTGGAGTTTTGTGAAGGGGCAGTGAGGTGGCTCAGTGGATAGAGAGCCAAGCCTGCAGATAGAAATTTCAAATTTGATTTCAAATATTTCCTAGCTATGTGACCCTGGGCAAGTCACTTAACCCCATTTATCTGGTATTCACCACTCTTCTGCCTTGGAACCAATACTTAATATTGATTCTAAGATGGAAGTTATGGGTTTAATAAAAAACAAACAAAATAACCAGAGTATTTGTCCATCATTCCCTATGGTCCTGAACAAGTGTCAGTAAATATCCGTAACATTTAACATTCCAACACTTGTCTTCTGAAGAGCCTCCCCACAGAGGTGAAAAGAACCTCAAAATCGCCTAATTTCATTCCTACGAAAGGAGGAACCCTCTTTTTAGCATCTCTGACACATGCTTAACCAGCTTCTGCTGGTGCTAACAGAACTAAGATTTGAATTCAGATCCTTTCATCTGAAATCCAAGACTTTTTGTCATACTTCAACAAAGGCAAAGAAATGGCTTCATTGAACTCATAGCTATTTCATGAGTGCCTACTACATGCAAAGCTTTCTTAGTTTTAGAAAACTCATGACCGCTGGAGGCAGTCTATTCTACTTTGAGACAGTTTTAATTATAAAAAATTTTACCTTTTTTTTCCCTATGGATTCCTCCCTACAATACATGAAGCAGGTAAAAGTCAAGGATTACTCATGCAACCCCAGGATATCTGGCCTGAAAGTAAGAAACCAGTGATTACTAAACTAGTATTCTTAACTTCAAGCCACACTGGTTCTTTTCTATAGCATAACTTTGGACTCCCTGGGGCTCTAGGTTTGCTACCTGATAAAGAATGGAGTCCCTTTGAATATAAATAGGTAGCTCTGTGGATGTAGAAAGAAGATTGGACTCAAGAGTCCAGAAAGCTAACATGATCCTGATACTCTAACTGTGTTACTGTGGACAAGTCACTTAACCTTTCTAAACCTCCATTTCCTCAGAAGAAAATAATGACAACAATAACTAACGTGTACATAGCATTTTAAGGTTTGGTAATCACTTTACATACATTATCTCATTTGAAACATAATTAGGGTTAGTATTATAGCCTTGAGGCTCCCTAGGTGGGTTTTTGGGGGGGTGACTTTTATGTGAGTGATTTTGAGGGGAGTCAGAAATACAGAGAAGAAAGAGGCTTTTTTCCTCTAATTTGTAGACTTTATTTTCTATTTTTCTTTCCTAATAGGAATAAGACCACAATGTAAGAATGATCATTACAATAATCAATTTAGCAAAACTGCTTAAAGTTCTTTTTCAGATTTTTTCTGTTGTAATTTTAATAGCTGCCAAGCACTTTCCTCACAACTATTCCTCAACATTCTTATTTCTATTTTACAGATGAAGAAACTGAAGCAAGGAGCTGAGTCTTAGACTCAAGTCTACTTCTTTCTGAGAAATTCAAGTATCTCCTCTTTAGAGTTATATATCCCACTGGATTTAAGGCAGGACTTAAAGTTTTGTGATTGCCTAGAAAGAATACACACTAGAAAGTTAAGAAGAACCCTCTATTTCCTAGCTAGCCCCAGTGTAATGGAAGGTTAGTGGTGATCTGGTGAAGCCATGGGGCTTTGCATAGAGTAGGCACTCAGGATAAACTGCTCATTCAGAACCAGGAGATCATTATACAATATTGTAACTATGATCAACTATGAAACACTTGGCTATTCTCATTGAGACAATGATCCAAGACAATTCAAGGAGACCCATGAGGGAAAATGGTCTCCACTTCAAGAGAAAGAACTGATGAGCTCTGAGTATAGATTAGAGTATACTTTTGTCATTTTCTTTATTTTTCTTGCCCTTTTCTGTAACATGGCTAAAATGGAAACATGTTTTGCATGACTTCACACATATAATTGATAACATATTGTTTGACTTCTCAGTGGGTAGGAGGGAGAAAATTTGGAACTTAGACTTTTAAAAAATGAATACCAAAAATAAATAGGTAAAAGATTGTAAATAACTGTTCATTTACCTGAAGCTAAATATGGCCATGACCTTGGATTTCAAGTCAAATGACCTGGATTCAAATCTTAATTCAGTTGCTAAGTGCTTATATATCTTCATTTATTTTTTTTCTAAAACCCTTATCTTCTATCTTAAAATCAGTACTAAGTATTGGTTCTAGGGCAGATGAGCAGAAAGGGTTAGGCAAAAGGGATTAAATGATTTACCCAGGGTCACTTAGCTAGAAAGTGTCTGATGCCAGATTTGAACCAAGGACCTCCCATTTCCAATCTTGACTCTCTATCCACAGAGCCACCTAGCTGCCCTGCTTGTATAACTTTAGACAAATCATTTTCCCTCTCCAGGCCTTTGTTTTTTGTTTTTTTTTTTTTATATAAAATGAAGGGGTAAGACTAGGTACCCTTTAAATCCTATGATCTTATGATCAATCTCTTTAAAAAAAAAGAGGTGGGAATTTATGAGTTCTTCCTTGCTCATACTAAATGCTTAATAAATGCTTATTGATAAATATATTTCAGGACTTGTGTGATCTATAACACTATTCTCTTACCAACTTCTGTGTAACATTTTTTTCTCATAAATCCACAGCCAATTTGTACCAGGGATGAGCTGGAACCACCACAACTCTCCTCAAGAGAGTCAATTTTTTATTTTTAGTGTGATTGTTTATACCTCCGAAATTGGCAAATGCTACAAAGCAGGGCTTAATTTTTTAATCTAGATTTAAGAAAGTGGTGTCAAAAATGTTAATAATGTAGATTACACTCTTACCAAATGTGTCATCTGTACATTTTTTCCCCAGAGAACTGGTTGTAAAACATTTACCAGCTCATCCTTCCCAAAGCTCAAGAGAAGAGAAGGCTTATTCCTCTTCTAAATTCAGCCTCCTGGGCATCTGTCTCTTGCTTCTTTTTATTGCATTTTCAGTTCTTTTCCCAATTAGGGGGAATGAGAACTTCTGACTTTCATGGCTAAGTCAGAAAGATAGGCTTACTTGAGAGAGTTGTCCATTCTCGGCCCAGTACATGGTATCACTTTCTCAAGCAAAGTTTACAAGTCCCTAAGAATGAACTAATTTTGGAGAGGGAATCAAAGAAGATGAGAACATTTAAGCACAAAGACCTAGTCTAAGAATACCCAGGAAAAGGATTGGGTGTACACCCAGGGCTTCCTGGACATGATGCCATAAAAACAACCAAAGATAGACATTTTTCTAATTCGTTATAAGACCTAAAGGTGAAAGTCCTATCTCCTCATTTTACAGAGGAGGAGACCAAGGCCAAAAAAAAAAAAAAGGTGGGGGGGAGGAACTTGGCCTAGCTCTCATGGGTAAGAAAGCTTGGATTTCCACCCATTTCTTTTGCCACCCAATCCAATGTTGTTTTCTATGCTGCCTCTCAACTATTATGATTCTTTGTTAGAGAATTCATATAAAAGGAATGGAATTAGCCCAGTAAAGATATGAAATTAGTGGAGGATATAGAATTCAAGTTGGAGCTCAGTTCAATTAACTTGAATTTCAAATTTAGTTTGTGCTTTATGGTGTTCAGAGCACTGGGTTAGGCACTGAAGAGAGTAAAGGGTTCATCAGACCCAAATCCTGCCCTCATGAAACTGCTAGTCCAGTAGGAAGATAGGACACATACAAAAATCACTTATGCAGTATAATAAAATGTGAGGTCTGAGGTAAGCAATAGGACAGGAAGGTTAGAAAGTCATTATTAATTTGGGTGATCTGGAAAAGCTGCATGCAGGAAATAAATGGGCATTTAATTTGGCCTTTAAAGATTAGGTTCAACAAGTAGTCGGGAGTAGGTGAGAAAGACTTTCTAGCTATAGGGGAGAGAGCGAGCAGAGGTACAAATGTAAACAATCTCAGAGCATCTCAGGGAAGAAAAAAAGATCCAAGGTCTCTGACTCACTGAACTTCTCCACCATTCCCCAACAGCCTTCTCACTCTGGGAGATGCTTCCACTCCTACAACCTACAACCACCTCCCTTTAAGGAAAGGTCCAAGCCAGCCTTTTCTGTTCCATTTTCTATATTGTCCTGCCTCATTAGAATGTAAGGTCCTCGAGAGCAGGAACTAATTTTATTTTTGCTAACATTTGTATCCAGAGTTTAGCACAGTACCTGGCACATAGTAAGCACTTAAATGAATTTTTCAGCTAACTAGGGCATTAAGATATAGTGTAGGTAGCAGGAGCCTATATGAAATGTTTGTTTGGAATTATAGAATAATACTAAATTGCAGAGAGCCTTGAATGCTGGGCTAAATAGACAATACATTCAGGGAACATTTGTCAGAGGAGGGAATGTAAGTGAGTGAAAAGTGACTTTAAAGGAGGCAGTAAAGTAGTAGAAGGGAACCTAGTTTAGAAGGGTTTCCTGATAGGACATGGTCTTCTCTTCTTACTCCAGGGAGAACCTGAGAATCTTGATTTCCCAATGTGTTGAATAAAAAAATCTCAAAATAGAGAAATGGGTTTTGGGCTGAGAATGAAGGTATCTAGGGACTATCTTTTTTTCTTGGAAAAGCAATTACCAGCCTTTCCGTCACCATAAGCTATTCTTCCTGTCATCTTAACCTGATTTAGAGTGAGATCAACAGTAACTATAGACAGAACAGTCCTCAAACCTAGTTAAGGAGTAACAGAATCTCTCTTCTGCATAGCACTGGAGAAAAAACAAACAAAAGGACAACTCAAAGATGATATGGATCACCTGAGAGACCTATCTCAACTTTCACGTCAAAAAATGATGAAAAATAATAGCCTTAAACCATGGTGCTCCTCTGAAACATTACTGTACTAATCTAAAGAGATGCAAGTCTTCCCTCACTTTCTGCAAATCTTCTGTAAAACCTACATGTGGCTATTAGATTCATGTTCTTAGAAGCACAGGCAAGCTCAACCTCTGAGCACAAAAAAGGTACATTTTCCTACCAAGTCCATCTGATTGATCATTGTCTACTCCTCTGGCTATCTCCATAATACTGGAGAAGATCCTTACAGAGGGGAAGGAGGTGTGGAATTTCCAGGAGGTCCCATTTCTGGCACACTGGGACTACTGTAAAGTGATGGCAACCTGGAGTTCAGTGTCACTGAATGGAGAAGTGGGAAGGGGAGGAAAGTTGATCAAGGTGGAGGCCAAGGAGTAGGAATTTATAAACCTGGAAGTTAAAAGTGAAAGGCTAGTCTCAGAGTGGGGTGAAGAAAGGAGACCAGAGGATAAAAGGAAATGACTAGGTCACATTTGGCTCCTTCCCACTCTCCCAGCTAGGTTTCCCCTAACTTGGATGGTATCTTATATTTATATAGGTCCAAAATTAATTTGTATTCTTTTAGGGGAAAAAATGTTTCTCCCAGATAGATGTTTAAAAAATAAATAAATGTGGCTGTAGTGTATATTATTTTTCCAGTATATATTTCCCTTTTATTTTTTTCCTTTCAAAGAGATTTCCTTTCAGGTTAGCTCCTTCATTAATTAATATATTATATGACCAAAAAATTCCAATTAGATGAGATCAATATACTTAGTAATGAGATACTGCCAGGAAACTTTTCATCTACTTGTCAATACTGGTCTTGAAATAGGGGACTACAGAATTGTGCCAGTAAGGAAAAACACTACACCAGTTCCCTCAGCTCTAAAAATCATTATTCAAGCATTGTAACACCAGGATAGGTGTGAGAAAAAAATATTCATGGCAAAACACACTGGAGCCAGGCTTCCAGATTTCTGAAAATCTACTTTCTCATAGAACCTCATAAGCTATCTGGTCTCATCCTTATATGAACAGGAAACCCTGAAAGATGGACATCTCTTGTCTCTGAAGGACTCTAGTGAAGAGGAATTTGCTAGTTTCCCCTTCTCCCATTACCTTGTTGAAGTGACTTTCTATATATCTATAAGTGTTTTCCAGCTCTTGGAAAAACCCAGTCCTGACCAGTCATTCCCCTGTGTGAGAAGCTTCATTGACTCCATAATCCTGTAGCCCCAAGTTAAAACTCTACTTGGCATTTAAAGTTTTCTGTAGTACTGGCTCTAATCTATATCTCTGGGCCGATTTCACATTAGTCACCTTTGCTCACTCTACATTCCAGCCAAAGTGGTCTTCTTGATGCCCCCTAGGCACCACATTCCCTCTACCACTCCAGTGCCCTTGTAAGGATTTTCCATTTTAGATTGGAAAATGCTCCTCTCTTCACCTCTGTTGCTTTGAATCTCCAGCTTCCTTCAAGGCTCAGTTAAAAGACAGCTCCCTCTAAGAGACCTTCTTGATTCACCCTAAAGTCAAATTACATTAATTTTATATTTTTATTTGTGCACATGTTGTTCCCTTCCTGACACTCCCACTTAGAATGGAAGCTCCTTGAGGGCAAGAACCATTTCTTTTGTCTGATTTTGGCCTACTTGCTATTCCTCTAACATGACACTCCATCTCCCATCTCTACACCTTTGCACTGGCTGTTGCCAACAGCAGGAACACTGTCTTCTATCTCTGCCTAAGTTTCCCTGACTTCATTCAAGTCCTGTCTTATGCAGAAAGACTTTTCCAGTTCTTCCAGCTATTAGTGCCTTCCCTTCTCAGATGAACTCTCATCTGCTCTGTAGAGCTATCTGATCTCCATCATAGGAAGGTGAACTCCTAGAAGGCAGGGGCTGTTTTTGTCTTAATTTGTAGTTCCAGTATCAGCATAGTGCCAGTGCACAGTAAGCATTTTATAAATTCTTATTGAAATGTCAATTCTTCCTCTTTTTTAACCCTTATCTTTTGTCTTAGAATCGCTACTAAGTATTTGTTCCAAGGCAGAAGAGTAGTAAGAGCTATAGGGGGTTAAGGGACTTGCTTGGGGATCACACAGCTAGGAAGTGTCTGAGGTTAGATTTGAACCTTGGGCCTCCCATCTCTAGGCTTGGCTCTCTGTTCAATGAGTCATCTAGCTACCCCTGAAGGGCCAGTTGTTAATCACAGAGGCTTCCATGCAATAGAAGCTTCCATTTTGACATCATTGAAAAGCCCAAGCTACCTCTTATGAAATGGATCTTGGGAAGCTATGAATAAGAGATCTCATCCTAGGATTATAGGATAGAGAACTGTAAAGAAGCTTAAAGATTAGTTTATTTCATTCTTTCATTTTGCAGATGAAGGAACTGAAGCCCAGGAAGGGGAAAGGATTTGCCTCAAGCCACACAAGTAGTAAGAAATGGAGTGAGACTTGGAACTCAGGTCTCCAGACTCCCAATCCAGTTTTCTTTCCACTACAGTAAAGGTAGTTTGAATCCTTCAGCCAGCCTTCAATTATTCATGTTTACGTAAAGCTAATCCTAAAGCCTTTTTTATTTGGCTTTGGGATGCATGTATGATTTTCCCCTGGCAGTCTGAACTTCCTAATTGTGCTTGGCTCAGAGTAATACTGAAAGGAGGATGCATTTCCTCAGGGCATAGGCTGTGGCTCATGGGAGCCTGGTATGTAGTTGGGATGGGGATGGGGGAGATGCAAGCCATCCTAGAACAAAAATTGGTTCAAAGTCAATTGACAGGTGGGAAAAATATAGGTGAAAACTATGGATAATTAAGAGTAGCCTCTACATCTAAAATAAATAGAAGAGAACTGCAACTCAGGGTGAGATTTTGCATCCTCCTGAAACTTGGAGTTTATAACCATGTGTCCATATAAGAGGTAGTGTGCCAGCAAATATTATCCCTATATGGCCAGTAAAAAAAAACAACTTCAGAAATTCCTTAATGAAGAGCTTTGTAAAAGAATACTGTAGAGGAAGCCCTTTAACTGCAGGGTTAGCATGGAGGCATCAGTTTTTTGAGTCAAAGGGGGCACATTTATGGAAATAAGACTTTTGACAGAGCCCCACAATGAATCACTTAAATAGAACTAACAGCATCACCTGGGCAGAAAAAATGGCAAAGGTTATGGAGGGGCAGCCATGGTTTCAGCAAATGTTCCTGGCCAAGGAGTCTACTCATCTATAGTTTTTCCCACAGGTAGAAACCCCACTGACAGAAATGGAGTTTTTTTGAATAAATCTAGGGAACACTGGTGAAGTGCATGCAAATAGAGGCAGGCCCTCAGCCATAAGCTTCAAATGACAAGAGAACTTTGATTTGCATTAAAAAACAAATCTGTGCCCAGGTTCTCTTGATCCAGGACAATTAACAGGTCATGGCAAAGGGTGCCTTTTAAAGAAGCATGCAATTCCCAAAATCGTATCCCACCACAGTGTTTGTCTACAAGCTACATCCCTGGAGGCAAAAGGTAATAATAATACAGTACCTTTAATCCACAAGTACATAAGGCATGAGGGCCTTTTGGGGGGAAAAAAAAGTTAAGAAAACACAGAGCTGGAGAAAAAGGCAGAAAATATTGGTTACCTTCAACTTTGAATTCTCGTATCAAAGATCACAGTCATTCTGTTTCATATTATGTTTTGTATCCAGCTAAGGTGTGTATCTATCAGCTCTGAAAAAGATTTGCAAAACCATTTTTGAGAAAAAAAAATCACCTTTGACTTCTGTTACTTTTGCAACTCATGCCACACTGTAAGTCTAATTGGCACCTAAGCAACGAAGTTTGTCAAGTCCTGGGATTTTACTGTTCTAGTATCCCTAGTACTTATTAGCACAATGCCAGGCATATAATAGGTGCTTATTAAATATTTATTGACTAACTGACTAAAGGAAACTCCCTGAGGTAGAAACCCTCTCTATTAATGCAGATCAGTAACTGTTATAAAAGTTGGAGTCTTAGTTACATTGGGCCCTGAATGTCATTTGGTTATTTTTCAGCCATGTCCAACTCTTTGTGACTTCTTCGGTAGTTTTCTTGGCAAAGATACTGGAGAAGTTTGCTATTTCCTTCTCCAGCTCATTTTACATATGAGTAAACTGAGGCAAATAGGGTTAATGACTTGTCCAGGGTCACATAGCTGGCAGGTCTCTGAGGCTGAATTTGAACTCAGATTTTCCTGACTCTAGATCCTATGTTCTAGCCGCTGAACTATCTCACTGCCCTTGGGCACTGAGATATTAAATGAGTAGTGCATGGTCACATGGATATAGATAATGTGTATCATAAGCAGAACTGCAATCTAAGTCTTCCTAGTTCCAAGGATGTGGGAAGCCAATAAGAGAACAGATAAAAATCTGAGACTCCTCTTTTGACCCCTTTTGTGATCCTTGTGATTTCTTGTTGAAAAGTATTGTGGCCTTATTGAAGAGCTTTAGGTTCCTAGCGGGCCAACATTTAAAAGGTTAACACTCTCCCCCTTTGGCCAGGAATGCAGCTGCCTGGTATAGCCAAGGCCAAAACCTTAGCAGGGGCAATTCAACCCTGAGAAAAATATTCCCCAACTTGGCTTTCTGCTAAGAACCTAGTCAAAATTCAGCATTGGCCTTGGTCTATTCTGAAGCCAATGAGACCTTTTGTGTTTTGATATGACATAATTTATAACTTCTGCACATCTGCAAAGTTTTTTGGGGGGGGTCTTTTTTGTGAAATGAGTCTTGAAATATATATAATGAACTCCATGCTCCTGGAGTCAGAGCTGGAAGCATGAGCTAAAAGATGTTCAGTGTCCATTATTTCCTTATCAACTAAACTGTCCTTATCAGATTATCAGAGATAATAAAGAGATCTCTGGACCAAGGATAACATTCCTTCCACAATATCATGCTGTCTCTTAAGACATTATGGATCCCAGACAAAACTGGCCTTTTTGGAAGCTCAGACTCAATACCATGTTTGCCCTTTTTAAAATAAAAACCAAATACATATAAATATGGCAGCAGCATCTTTGTAAAATTTTGTAAAAAAAATCATGCAGTTATAAATGTCTAAATCTGCAAAAGACTTTAGGCCAAGTCCTAATTTCATAAAGTGGAAATAGGGACAGAGAAGCAGTCAGTTTGCTTAAGCTTCACATCAAGTTTCTCAGATATATTTTGATATTAGATTCATGACAACAGAAATAGAAATTTCATTTGAGGACCTGCTTACATTTAATTATGTTTTAGAATTCTATGAAGATATGATAAGCACAGGCCCAGTTTCCTTCATTATACTGCTATAACCACTAAAGTTGTGCAAATTCTTAAGACTCGGCATATTTCCTTCCTGTTTTTTGCAGATAATATGAACAAACTCAAAGTTGCTCATTTTCAATACCATGGCAATGTAAGAGTAAAGATAATTTTTTAAAGTAATAAAAGGAATATTTCTTAATTTAATATCTTTCAGATTTTTCACCTCACTCTTTATTATAATTTTAATCATTATAATATATACAAATCTTTTCAAAGATTGGCCCAGAGAGTCATATTTTAATCCCATCTTTGAAAACATGTTTTAGAGATAGTGTTACAATTTGATTTCCCTGTATATATGGCCCAAATATTGTTTGGACTAATTATCTCTGTTGCAGTCCTATAAACCAGAAATTTATTTCAAGGAGAGAAGGTTACTCCCTGATACAGGGGTGGCCACCTTTAAAACATCTTCAAGGCATATGCCTGAGTTATAGATGAAAGTGACTTACAATGAGAATTATCCTTGCAATTATTTCTGCACTGCATCCCTTCGTATGGAGTCTCCAACATGTATTATACCTTGTGTCAAGGAATGTGCTTAGAGCAACTAGTGAGCACTGCTTACTTATCTCCAAAAGAGATGGGGTTGGACTAGGTCACCTCAAAAATCTATGGTACAATGCAAAGGATCCTACATTCAGAAGATCTGACTCCCAGATGTGCCCATCTGTGTAACTGTGGGCAAGTCACTTAGCATTTCCCAGCCCCAGTTTTCTTATATGTATAAAAGAGGAAAATAGTCTAGATGATCACTAAGGTTCCTTCCAGCTCACAGTCTATGATGCTATGATGCCTTCCTACTCTACATACTAATTCTCTATCCTATGATCCTGAAATGAGTGAATGACATTCTCTCTCTTGTCTGTAGTATACACAAATGTGTATATCTGCCAGACTGTCTTTAGTGTCCTTATAGTCCATGACCTAGCACAGAGCCTTGCATATAATAAATGCCCAATAAATATTTGTTGAATTGGATGAATTTCATTAAGCAAAAATCCCACTGAAAATTTTAAGGATGTGACTTCATTAGACTTATCCTATGTAATTGTAACCAAAATTCTTTAGAAGATTTTACAAAAATGTTAATTACCCATCAGAGGATGTGCTTAATCACCAGCAGTTGGGTGAAAACTAGTGAAGGAGAAGTTTGGCTATCCTTGGATCCCAAAGGAAAATCTACTGTTACCAGAGGAGTCACACTTATAAGCACCAGAACCTTTCTCCTCTCCATCAAGATAAAGCTTAGGCTCACCTGAATAGAGCTAAAACATGGAGGATTGGACCAGATACCCATCCAGTTCTAATGCTCTGGCATTCTAAGTTCTTTGACATTCTATATTCTAAAGTCCACCCCAGGTTTAACTTTCCATGTCGACTGATACTCTAAATTCTAAGGATCCTTTAGCTTTGACAATCTATGTTCTCAGTTCTAACATTCTATGTTCTCTGATTTTCTATATTTTAAGGTACTTCCCAGTTCTGGCATTATACTTTCTAGGGATATTCTTAGTTCTATATTCTATGTTGTAAGGACTTTTCTAATTCTAAGATTATATGTTCTATCTAAGGCTCCTTCATCTTTAATATTCTATGATTCCTAAAGGGCAGGAGAATGTTTATGGTTCTTCATGAATATTTGTGGATACATGGTAAGCCAAGACCCTTGCTTCCTATTTGCTATTTTTCAGAAATTCAAAGCCCATGGGTTCACTAAAAATGTTGAAATGGTCCCTTTACTACAGGGTGATGGAGCAATTTCATTGGCATTGCAGGATAATTAAGAGAGCTCTTTTTCTGTCTCATCCTTCTGAGAATCTATTAGGCAATGATCCATAGTACTTTTTTTCAGACACATTTGATTTGACATAAATTGTCAAGTGAAAAAAGTGAAAGGGAACCAATTTGCTGAAATATCTACCAGTGAAAACTAGTTCTTATCATGTAGACCAAAAAAATGAGCGCTTTTTGATTCTGAAATTACAACAATGCATTTCAAAATTCAATTTATTTCAACACTTATGAAGTTCTTTCTGTGTGCAAGATACTGTGTTAGGTGTTAGGGACACAAAGACAAAAATGAAACAATTCTTGTCCTCAAGGAGCTTACATTCTGCTGGGAGATATGATATGAACAAGAGAGGTAAATATAAGGAGATTTGAGAACAGAGAGAGCAGGAACACCTGAGGGTGAAAGGTAGGGTGGGCAGATCAAAGAGACTTCACAGAGGAAAGACTAGAGCAGTCAGGTTGATACAGAAAGGCTTTCTTAAGCTTGTCAATATGGCAGAATGGTTTCAGAGTCCTAGTAGAAAGCAACTGTTTGTGGCAATGTATCATTAGCCTTTCTATGAGTGGATCGAACTGTATTCCAAGGACAGAGGGTCTCTCTCAAACATTTAGATGTTTACTTGATGTTCCACAAATAACACAAAACATTTTCCAATTCTTAGCATTTTCACTGGCTGTCCTTCATACCTAGAATTCTCCCCTCCTCATCTTCATCTCCTGGATTCTTTCTACAAGAAACCTTCCTAGTCCTCCTTAATTTTAGTGCCTTCTCCCTGAGACTAACCCCAGTGGATCTTGTATGTATCTCCTTTGTATTTAGTTGTTTGCATGTTCCCTTCCTTATCAGACTGTGAGCCCTTTGACAGCAGTGACTGTTTCTGACTTCCTCACTATTCCTGGCATAGTGCCTAACATATAGTAGGTGCTAAATAAATGCTTGCTGATTTGAATTGACCTCATTCTGGTGCTACAAAATTTATAGAAAAGGGTGGGAAACTAAACTTGGCCCAGCTGAACCAAATATCTCATTTATGCCCCATAAATTTCACTAGTTCTTATTATCAAAAAAAAAAAAAAGTAAAGTAGCTACAAGGAAAAATAGACATAAGCAATGTAAATGAGAGGAACTCTGGGGAGATTCAGTTTTTGGATCTTTGATTCTCAGAATCTCAATCTATGTTATTAAAAAATAAATAAAAGAGTGACTTTAAACCTGGGTCTCTTGCCACAAAAGCTAGGTCTCAAGTTACTAATTTAGAACATATAATCTAGGATGTTGGATCAGGAAAGAGCCATTCCATACAAAATATTAAACCTGAAAGAAATCTTAAAACCTAGAATGGATGGGCTGAATGTGACTTTAGAACCAAAAATAGAATGCTAGAAGTTATCACAGACTAGCTGCTTGAGGACAGAGCTGCCATTTTTCATCTTCGTATCCTCTACAGAGGCTTGATCATAAGAACTTAATAAATATTTGTTGAATTGGACCAGGAAGGACCTAAGAAGTCTTTAAGTCTCGGTCTCATATTTTCATCTTTTAATCCATACTTCCACCCTAGCTGGTAAGGTCTGTGGTCACATTAGGGGACTCTGATCTCCCCCACCAACCTGAACCCCTTCAGGAACTGTAAGAGAAAAAGAAATATTACTATTTGTGCAAAGTTTTTCATTTTTAAAGTACAACTTCCTGTTCAGTTATTGGGTTTGAGTACACTGCGTTCTTATCAAGATTCAATTATAATCAACACTGTTCTCTTATCAAGATTCAGTGATAACCAAAAGTAGTACTGAGCAAAAAGGAAGAGCTTAGATCCACTGGCAAGTTGTGTCATAGGGAACTGGGCTTTTGAAGACCCTTCAGGAAAATACAGGAAAACTCAGCTGGATGGCTGTGCATAGAAAAGGGATGTCTTTCCTCCTAGATCTTCTATGACACTGAACATGTGATAAAATTTGACTCAAGATGTAAGAAATATTTTTTGCTATTATTCTTGTTTTAGTTTAAATTCTCTTGTGACCACAAGAATACACCAAGAATGCCGCCTCATTTTCTAGATCAAGGATCCCAAACTATATTTGGGTCACATGGAGCCATTTCTTCCCTTCTCCCTACCCCCAATATATTAATTACTCATTTATCCTAAGGAATATTATAATCACAATATCAGATCTTTGAGAAGAGAAAAAAAGAAAGATTCAGATAGCAGAAGTACAATGAGATGAATGCTCTAAACTTAAAAAGAACATACAAAAGTTTAAATTTAGGTCCACTGCTCTCCCTATGTTTAGTGACTAAACCTCTGATTTCATTAGTACAGAAACTCTGGCATGAGAATACTTTCTTTCAGGACACCTGATATGCAACGTAGAGTATTAGAAAGTTTTCTGAATGACTCTCCCTGGATCACACAGCCAGTGTGTGATGAAAAGAGGATTTGAACCCAAGGCAACCTAGCTCTAGGACCAGATCTGTATCTATTACCCTATTTTGCTTTTCACAAAAATCAGCTCTTAATAAAAATCTATAAAGCACAACTTGCTAGGATGGAGGAATCTGAATCTATTTCTCATCAAATGAAAAACAATGTTATTTCCTTAAATATCCAATCAAGAAATGAATGTCTATTATCAAACTGAATGGATTTTTGTTGGGGAAATGGGAAGGGAAACAGTATTGATTATGCTTGCTCTCTCTAAAGAATCAACCCAACATAGGTTAGAAGAAACAAAGTGATGAAAAGCTGAACAAACTATAGAGTATAAACATAATGGAATACCATTTTGCTGTAAGAAATAACAATGGATAGTTTCAGAGAGACCTGTGAAGACTTTTATGAACTAATGCAGAATGAGGTGAACAGAATCAAATAACAACATTGTCAAAGCAAACAATTTTGAAAGACTTAAGAACTCTGATCAAAGCACTGAAGACCACAATTCCAGAGGATAAATTATGAAGCATGCTACTAGTCTCCTGGCAGAGGTAATGGCTTCAAGACTCTGAATGAGCCATAAAATTCTGGATATGTACAATGTAGGAATTGGTTTTGAATGAGAAGGAATTCAGTGTGTCCTCCTCTAAGTAAAGCACCCAGCTTACATTCACCCCTAAGAAACAAAATGTGTGATTCTCAAAGTAAAGCATTCAGCTCACAACCCCAATTAAGAATGGAATGTGTATGACCAGTCTGTTTTAGTTTCAAGGAGTTTGATTATTTACCTGGAAGTTTTAGGAGGCAGGCCAGAGTTGGGAGGATGAGAAGCTGGCCCCTTTATCCCAGGCCGGCTCAGCTGCCTCCTTATCACTTCTTACCTTTGAAAATTTAGAATGATACTTTGAACCTTCAATGTTCTTATACTGTGTACCTTGCTATTTTCTTATTGGGGTAGACTTCCTGCCTAGATTGTGGCCTCCAGACAAACTGGGTCAGACAGAAGGGGGTGGGGGGGATGTCTTGGTCAGGAACCCATATATAATGTTTGTATTTGTGCCCAGGCATTGCATTTGCCACTACGACATTTGCCTTTTCTCATGAGGAAGAAATAAACCTCTGATTCTTCTAGTCTCACTTTCTGACTCCAGGATTTTTTTTTATTTGAGTGGGCAGCACTGGATGCTCATTTTTATCCCACACAGTTTTACTTAACTATGCATTTTTGCTACAAATGTTTTGTTGTTATTTTCTTTCTTTTTCAGTTGGAGGGAGTGAAAGTAAGAGAAGATAGATTGTTTATAAGTGAAATATATATATACATATATATATTTTTTACTGGTTAATTGTTAAGACTACCTAGAGCAAATTAAGAATAGAAAGTGGAGAGAGACAGTGATCATGCCTGCCCTCTCTGAAGAACAGTAAACACTACAAACTAAAGGTCACTGAGTAAAAGACATTAGAAACCAAAAATAAAACCTTTGAGTTACTGAGGTTTTCCCCCCTCGTTTTTCTCAATGCACTTAGAAAAATCAATCTTGATACTGCCTCTGTTCTTACAACTTGTTCTGAAATGGACATCCCAGAATATGTGCTACAGAGTATTTGAACCACAATAAGTTCAAGTTTAAAAGAGATGGACACAGGTCCATCATGTTTAAAGTGGTTCCTAAAAGGCAGCAAACAAGGTGATGTTATTTGCACAGAATTATTTGCCACTGTTTTCATTCTACGGAATGACAATTCTGCTTTGTTTTTAATACTACTCTATTTCCTGCTGAGGATGCTAGTTCAGGGATTAGTTTGCTGGTTAATTTACAAACGACACAGAACTGAGCCAAGCATGCTGAATGTCTTCTGAGTATCAATTATGAGATCAGTCTGTGATTCACTAATTGGTGCCAATGGTCCATTACCCTTTAACAAGAGAAGCAGCTACACAGTCCCACAGTTACTGCAAACATAAAGTGATCACCAAGTGTGACTGAATGGTCTGAGTTTCTTGAGGAATCTGTGGGATAAAGGGAATTCGTTATGCACAGTTATGCAGATACAGGCACATAGAAACAGGTAAAGCTGTATAGTGGAGGGTGCTGGATTTTAATCTTAACTCAGACAATTTGCTGCACCTCAGTTTTCTCATCTATTAAAAAAGAGGAGGTAATTAGACTCAACAGCTTCTAAGGTCCCTTCTAGCTCCCTGTCTATGAGCCCTATGATTCAGAGCACACTGGAGCAAGAAGAGGGCTGGAATCAAAAGACTTGAGTCCTGGCTCTGAACTTTATGAGCCTGGGTTGGCACTAGTTCTCTGAAACTCCATTTTATTACCTGTGAAATGGGAATAATAATACTTACATTACTTTGGCATGACAGATTTAGAACAAGAAGGACTCTTTAGAGAGTATAGCATCTTTATCTTTCATTTGAGGAACCCAAGGTTCAGTATCGAAGTGACTTGCCCAAGGTCACACAGGTAGTGTCAGAAACAGGATTTGAACTAAAATCCTCTAACTTCAAATTCAGTGACGGAACTGGTGCTACAATAGGCTGAATGCTTGGCCTAGAGTTGGGAAAACCCAAGTTCAAACCTGGCCTCAGATACTTCCTAGGCATGGGATCCTAGGAAAGTTACTTAACTGCTATCTGCTTCAGTTAACCCAATTGTAAAATGGGAGTAATACTAACACCTACCTTCTAGGGTTGTGAGAATCAACTGAAATAAGATTTAAGTGTTTAGCACAGTGTCTGGCATATGGTAGGTACTTAATAAATATGTATTTCTTTCCTTCCTCTTATTTTTTTAAACCCTTGCCTTCTGTCTTAGAATCAACACTATGTATTGGCTCTAAGGCATAAAAGGTAAGGGCTAAGCAATGGAGTTAAATGACTTGCCTAGGATCACATAGTTAGAAAGTGGTTAAATTTGAACCCAGGACCTCCAATCTCCACACCTAGCTCTCTATCCACTGAACTACCTAGCTATCCCTCTTTCTTTTCTAAAGTATAATAAACATTGTTGCCTCAATATCTGTTTCAAGGCAGGAGAATGCTTCCTAAAATACTATATAATATGAGCTGTTATTATGTTAAAAAAAGTTTAATATTGACACACATGGCAGTTTATCATAGAGGACTCAGGAATACGATAAAATCAATGAGCAGAATTAGGCTACCAAATACAAAAAGATTGAGTATGCGTGCTTCCGAAGCTTCAAGCAGGCTATGGCAAATGCAGCATTTCCTCCTGAGCTAAGAGGCATGGACAAACATTTCAATCTAATAATTTATACTTTGGATTATTCCAATTGAGCACAATTCGATTTTGTTGCAGCTCAGCTAGCCTTCCCCTATCTCTCATGTGGCAAGCAAGACGTCGGCAACCACAAGGTCTCTAAAATAGCAACAGGAGGCAGGAAAGCACTCTAAACAAACCACAGCTCATTCTGCAGCTTCATCACAGCCCTGGCTGAAGCCTCCTGCCAAAAGGCAAGGTTAGGCACAAGTCAGGAACTTCAAAATCAGTTTTTAAGAGGAAATGTCAAAAAAAACACCCCACCAAACTCCCCCCCCCAAAAAAAATCCTCAACACTTGCTGCTAGAACAAATTCAGACCTTGGAAGAAACAGAGAAATTATGGAAAATAATTATTCAAAATCAGTCCAAGGAATCCACAACTCCTTTTCTAAATTACATAATTAAAATAAGTCATTTAGAATGACCCATGCAATTTATACAGTTATGAGTATAATTAACTCTTGATTAAACGCTTTCTTTTCAAATTGTTCTCTAATTGTTTCATGTTTGTTAAATCTTGAATCTTGATTTTAACATCTTCAAAGGTATCTTTTTTTTTAATGAATGATTGGATCACTTCCAATGCTACCCATCTATACCTTTTTTGGATCTAGCCTTGGAACTAGAATGGAAATTAGAAGCTTTGTAGTCCAACCTCCTCGGGTTTTTTTGTTGTTTTTTTTTTTTTTTCAGAGAAGAAATGTTTAATCAAGATTATGTAGGTAGTAAGTGACAAAATATCTCCTCTGGGTCCAAAGTCAGAATTTTTCTACTATATCACTGTTGCCCTAGATAAAAAGCAGGCACTCAATAAATGTCAAAGCAAAGGGTGCCTACCAATACCAGCATCATTCAGCAAGAGATCCAACCTTCCTTTGCTCCTAACCTTCCTCAAGGTATAGATTTGCAAGTAAGCCTCACAGACCCAATAGGTCCAAGCTGCAGGCCATTCCTAACTTGAAGGACACAGATCCTAGGCAAAAAAGTACCCCCTTTGCAAAGCTGGCCTGACTGCCCTTTGGACCTGCAGGATGTGTGATAACACTGTAAGACAGATCCTTCATCTAAAAGCTTGAACTTTAAGGTTCTTAGACAGGTAGCAACAAGAGTCTGGCTCTAGTCTAACAGGAACGGGTGGAGATAACAGGAGGGCCCAGATCTGTAATGTCAAGTCTTCAAAGTCAGAGCAAAATATGCATGCTCTCTTGCTAAACTTCTTGAGTTCGTTCCATAGACCCATCCCTTTTACTTTATATTATTTTAGCTCATAGGGGCCCACAAAGATTTGCCAAATTGGAACCAGACCATCCTAAAAGCTGAGATCTCTAAGCCACTAGATAATGCATCTCCAAAGCCTCCACGACCGTCTTTATAAACCCCACCTTAAGAATGAGCTGGTGCTTTAAAAAACTTTTTACCCAAGGACTCTCCCTTTGATCACCTCATGTGATACTCACAACAACCTTTAGAGATGGGCAGGGGGCCGCTGGGTAGTGTAGTGGATTGAGTGTCAGGTCTGGAATCAGGAAGACTTATTTTGAATTCAAATCCAGCCTGTGTGATCCTTGAGAAGTCACCTAGCCCTACTTGCCTCAGTTTCCTCATCTGTCAACTGAGCTGGAGAAGGAAATGGCAGATCACTCCAGTATCTTTGCCAAGAAAACTTCAAAAGGGGTCATGAAGAGTCAGATACTATTTGAAAAGTTAGGTAGGTAAAAAATGGTAGAAAGGTAAGCCACCAGAGCTCATTGAGAGTAAGTAACTCACCTGGACAATGAAGAGAATTGGAATAGATCTCTGCTATGTCCTCTGACTTTAGCTCCTCTAGCCTATAACTTTCCGAAGTCATACAAATAGCTTAGCTAGGAGTTCTAATTCCAGTTCTCCTTATCTGCCAGGCCTGGTATCTTTTTCATGAATTGCATGTGTTCCTTAAAAAAATCCCTGAGTTGGTAAGAATAAAAATGATTGATCCATCATCCAACCCATCCTAAGTTTCTTCACTATACCACTGAAAAACACTATGCTGTTTTTAGATTTAAAATCTTGTCCAGGGATCTGGATCATATCAAAATCGAAATTGAATTGAAAACCAAATCTGGTTTCTATGATTTTGGGGAAAAAAATATTTAGCCACTCTTGGAAAATCAGGAGAACTAGAAAAGGTAACAGCACACTATCTTTTTTTTTTTTTCTGTTACTGATTCTTCTTACACACAACATGCTAATTCCCACCTCCACCTTGGCTTAGACAGTTTCCTGGGCCAATAACAACACCAACAAAGATGATGTCATTTACAAAGTGCTTTAAAGTTTGCAAAATACTTTGCATAACATTATCTCCTTAGAGCTCAGAGTGCCTTAAACAAACATTCCTATTTTCATTTTTTTTAATCCAAAACTAGTCTATCCTTCAAAGTCCAATTCAATACCACCTTCTTATACATAGGATCATAAGTTTAGAGAGAAAGAGTCATGAAGTTCAATCCCCTCATTTTACAGATCAGGAAACTGAGGCAGACAAGATCGCTTCATAGGACATACTGCCTATGTCATGCAACTAACACTTAATGGCTGGTCTTGTATTGATCTCTAGTTGTTAAGTCTACATATCAGTTTATGATAGCCAATGAGTGTAAATTCCTTGTAAGAGATCATGGCTTACTCTTCTCATGTCCCTTCCTTGTACCGTAGCACAGAACTGATGACTGAACAGGACCTTCATACTTCTTTAATTAATTTAGATTGCATTAAGAATGAACATCCTGTCCACCTTCACTTTCACTGATATTTATGCCTTTTTAGAATTGATTAGGCAGGGGCTGAGGTTTGTCACACACAGTTAAACTCACTCTCTCACCTCCTCCCCAGGGCCCCTTCCATTTGGCTGCATTGATTGAACTCAGGCTGCTGAATCTCCTGATGTCTCACTGAGACCCTTTGAAAAACTAAAGAATTCAGGAAATCAGCTCAGGGCCTGGGCCTCCACAGAGCTCCAAGCTCCCCACCCCCTCTTACCAGCAACTTGTCTGAGGTTATGAGAAAAATTACAGGCAACATTACAAACAGTCAACAACTTTCAAAATGAGTAAGCATCCCCAGTTCTGAAATTTTGGTTTTAAGAGGCAAAGGTGCTAGCAACAGTCAGTAGAGAGTTTCTGTAAGACAGAAATGACAAACTGGCTTTCCTATCTTCTGTCTAAGAGTCACAAAAGCCTCTACATGGAATGATCTCAAAGATGTTCTGCTTCCAAATACACCTTCAAAGACAACTTTATTCAACTCTTCCAGAGTTGCCATTTTCTTTGACCCTTAAATCCAAGCCTTCTTCTCTTCCTCTCAGACTCCTCTTCTTCTACGAGACCTGATATTACATTCTGTCATGACTTGCTTTTATAAGAAGGCTTTAATGTTACAGCTTACTGAGCATTCTGGGCCCTACCTTGTATTCTTCTCACTCTCATAGATTTAAATAACTTATCGGAATATGAATGAGAGGCAGTACAGCAAAGTGGAGGAAGGACTAGTCACTGATTTAGTCATTTAGCTTCCCAACATTCTAAGCCACTCACTAAAGACTGTAATTTACAGAGAAGGTGCTAGCCCACATCCATAGGGAAAGTTCCTCATCAGGAACTTCCTCCCCTGGTGATATTGCTGGTCCCATATCTAGCTCCATCCTCTATAAATATGAAACACCACTTTCCCTGAATGCCTTTAACCTAATGCTCTGACCAATCAATCAAGACTGACCTAACAAGTACCCTCTCTCCAAGGAAGTGGATGCAATTCCACCTCAAGGAATCTGCACAGGTGCAAAAAGAATTCAGTTCCTTAGGAGAAGCACTGTTTATTAGTTTAAGAGTGGGAGGAGAGGACTGGCCCAGGCAGGTGAGAAGAATGCTTTCATTTTACACATTTTAGACTGTTACCAATACAGGCAGTATATACAGATTAGGGATATGGTAGGCAAACCAAAAGATGGATTGATGGTTATGACAGCTAGACCAGTTTAACTGAGTTTGTTTTGTCTTACTGGTTTTGGTTTTTTTTGGAATCCCTAGAAAGAGCAAGAAAAAAATGAGGGACTTTGGGGTCCGTGTCATATGTTGTTTCAAACCAATGCTAGGAAACATATACTTTGCATCATTATAAGAGCTAAAACAAAACCATAGATCAATTGATTTTCCTGTAAGGAAAAAACTTTGGGGTTCTCTCAAGGATTTGGGGGAATAGCTGGAACCATTTCCTGTCAGGAGCTAACTATAGAAGAGAAATCAATAGCCTATATATTAAATAATATATAATGTAACGTAATGTAACGTAACATAACATAACATATAACATTATAATATATAATATAATATAATATAATATAATATAATATAATATAATATAATATAATATAATATAATATAATAATATACAGTCATCCCTTGCTATATCACAGTTCACTTATCGCTGCTTTGCTGTATCATGGGTTGTTGTTGGGTTTTTTTTTTTTATCTAATTCTGTATTATGTACTTTTCTCTATCTTACGGGATTTTTCAGATGAATACCATACTGTACACAGTGGAAATGCAGTACACTACCACTTGCACAAGTTTGCCAACATGAGAACATGAGATTGTACACAGCACACTACTGGCTGATGGAATTAAACGCAACCAATCACAGTGCTGTGTTCTGTATCCTGGATGCTGATTGGCTCAGTGTTTATAAGAGTGTGGGAAAGGTTAATAAGAGTGTGGAAAAGGATTATAAAGAGTGGGAAGGTTTTATAAAGCCTTAAAATATATATAAGTAATAAAATAAATATAACACTGCTACTTCATGGATTTTCACCTATCACAGGGGTCTCTGAAACATAATTCCCATGATAGGTGAGGGAATCACTGTATAAACTAATATGTATACCATATGTGCCTATGTTGATATATGAACATATACATGTTAACATGTGTGTATATGAGTGTTTGTGTCTGTGTGTGTATGCATATATGTGTATGCTTACATAATACACACACACACACACACATATATATATATATATACACAAATTATTGTTCAGGTTTTTCATTAGTGTCCAACTCTTCATGATCACATTTGGGATTTTTTGGCAAAGATACTGGAGTGGTTTGCCATGTCCTTTTCCAGCTTGTTTTATAGATGAGGAAACTGAGACAAAGAGGCTTAAGTGACTTGCCCAGGGTCACACAGCTAGGAAGTATCTGAAGCCAGATTTGAATTCAGGTTTTTCTGACTCTAGGCCTAACCACTACACCACCTAGCTACTCCAGTATATACATATACATATATACACATATATATATACAAGCATGCATGCATACATATAGACATACATACATATATATATAAACACATACATACACACACATATAAACCCAGATCACTAGAAACAAGGATTGTGGGCTCCTAAGGTCCAGTTGTGGGAAATCTACTCCTCTTAAGGAATTTATTAGTGTTCAAAGTAGATGGTAACAAATGCTAGTGGTTGCCCACACAGCCCAGACATTTGCCTCTCATGGAGGCCAGATGTCACAGCTAGACTAGAATGTCCTGCTTGTCATTATGAATTCTAAAAGCAAGAAAAAGCAAATGATAAGAGAAATGGCAGGCTAGGGTTTAGTCCAAAGGAATAATTCTAATATAATGGCAATGGCTTAAATGTTAATGTTTGCTATTATTACAGAATTTCATTGTCAATCAACTGACTCCAATGGTTGTCCTCCACCTCTCCACAAAGTTACCAGGACAGGAATCCCAACAAGATATCCTGCAATCTGACCTCAGGAAGGGCCTTTTCTCACAGCAAAAAGAGTGTGGAAGCCTTCTTCCATCTTGAACTTCTTTTGTAAATAGGTCAAAGACAGTAGATAATTATAATAGCAATAACTAGCATTTACAAAGTGTTGTAAGGACTTCAAAGTGTTTGATGTACCTTAGCTCACTGGATCTTCACAACCCTATGGGGTAGGTATTACAGATAAGGAAAGTAAAGGCCAGAGAGATAATGGGTTTTGAACCTGAGTCTCTTCTGATTCTGAGTTCAAATAGTTTTCCCCACATGAGTTATGAAGACTTGAGCTCAAATCCCATTTCTGATACTTATCAGCAAGTGGATCTTAAGCCAGTTAAACTCTGAGTCTCAGTTTCTCCATCTTAAATGCTAATAATTACTCTAGTACATATCTCAAATTGTTAAGAGGCATAAATGAGCTAATGAATGACTCTTAAAGGGCCATAGTTTGTTGCTTGTTGGTCTTCACTCATATCTGACTCTCAGTAACCGCTTTTGGGGTTTCCTTGGCAGATACTAGAGTGGTTTGCCATTTCCTTCTCCAGCTCATTTTGCAGATGAGGAAATGGAAACAAACAGGGTTAAGTGACTTGCCCAAGGTTACAAAGCTAGTAAGTTTCTGAGGTCACATTTGAACTCAGATCTTCCTGGCTCTAAGCCTGGCATGTTATCTACCATGCTGCCCTTAAAGTGCTATATAAATTATTATTTCATCATGCTCCTTCTTGGCATAATAACAACTTAAAATTGGATAGCCAACTGTCTGGTCATAATTCCACACTTGTCTAGTCTAGAAATAGAGTTAAACATTCATGATTTAGAATGTAAAAAGAGGGAGAAAACTCCTTGTTAATCCTGAGGGTGGTTGCTGATGGAGGACTAAGAATTACAAGAAGGGAAAGGCTCCAATACAGCCTACTAGTAATATTCTCAAGCTCTGTAAACTTCCCATTTGTCACAATCATTTGAGGAAACCAAAGGTAGGTGATAGGAGCTGTTGATTCGTAGGAAGACCTTAAGTAGGTCACAGCCTCTTAAAGTCGTGGCTGCTTCTCAAACAGTAATCTCTCTGCCTTTCATCTCTCTCCATATAGCTTTCCAAGTTAAACTTCCTATTGCACAAGTCTGATCTTGTCTCTTCACTGCTAAGTAACATTCAACACTTCTCCAATGCCTACCAAATGAAGACCAAGCCCTCTTTGCCTGGTATTTCCAGTCCTTTACAGTCTGGTCTCTCACTGTCTACCATGATAGAATGTAAGGTCCTTGAAGAATAACTTTAGTTTTCAACTATGCTCTGCTTCATATTCTCTAACCTCCATCCCAAAGAAATCCTTTGTGGGTCCCCTAATTCTCTATTTTGTCTCACACTCTTTCCTGAATGCCCAGTTCTACCTGTTGAATTTCTATGGAAACTTCAAGGCTCAGCTCAAATGGGATGACCTTCTGATTGCCTTAGCAAGAAGTGATTTCTCTCATCACTGAACTCTCCTGACACTTGGTTATACTTCTTTTCTTTATGTTCATACCTGTATCAGTTATCTACCTCCACATCTTATCTTCCTTTTTGTACTAAGTTCACATTTATCTTTGTATCCCCACAGACATGAGTACAATTTCCTTTGTGCATGTTTTTGAATAAAGGAATGTTTTCATCCTATTCAGTACCCTCAAGGTGGCCAGTGAAATGTAATTAGAATCTCCGATTTAAAAGGGACCTCAGAAGTCATCCAGCCCAAGTTACCCCGAGAGTAGGTCATATGGAATACTTGGTACTGAAATAGAAATAGTGACAATTCATATAGAGTAGAATAACTAGGTACTGAGGTAGCAATAATAATAACTCATGCTTATAGGGTACATTAATATTTATTTTGTAATGAGTGTTTAAGGAAGACACATTTGACAAGGCACATTGGAAGACATGTGGCCACTGAGCCCTCCTTCTGACTCTAAAAATCTTGAGATCAAAGCCCCAGGGCAGAAAGGAATGTTTGAGGTCATCTAGTCCAAGCACTTCATTTTACAAAGAAGAAAACTAAGTCCTGGAGAGGTTAAAATACTTATCCGAGGTCATATAGATAAGTGCAGAATCAGGATTTGAACTTAGGTCCTGTGACCATAAGTAAAGAGTTTAGTGCACTTTCCTCTAGCCTTCTAGAAATTTGTTTACAAACCATTTATGATACAAGATCCCAGTCCATAAAATAGACTTTAAGTGTTTTGCCCAGGGTCCCACATCTAATGGTGTCAGAGTCAGGGTGCAGAAGGTCTTGCTAACTTTTAAGTCTAATTTTCTATGACTATACCTTTCCACCTTGGATATTTTCTTCAGCTCTGGTAGGCATAAGCAGCATATGCTTTAATTGTCGATCCAGTTGGAAGCCATAGAGACTTCTCAAGGCCAAGCTCTACCAACTCCTACCTCCTTTTCTGGTTTTTCTGTCCTGGCCCCTGAATGCTCAGTCACCATTTAACATCTATCCCAGGTGAAGGCTAGGAAAAGAAGATGAGCAAATAGCTACAAGTGAGTGAATGGTTCCTCCATAGTTATGAATTTTTGAGTCTTGGGTTTGGTGGTGACAGGGACTTCCCAATTAAGAAATCAAGCTATTAGAAATCTGCCTCTGAATGCTTACTTGATCCATAGCCAGATGTATTTTACTATACTTCATTTCCTGCAAACCATATCTTCAAATCAACAAATAAGAAATTATGAGGGCTAAATATTGCCATTAAAGATGAATATACAGTGTTTGATCATAAGAGACTTGGCCATATCCAAAGGAGCACAGTCATTTGTCATATAACCAACACAGATCTAAAGAAGAGGGTCTGTGTCTAGATCATTATTCTCTTGTATAGGATAATAAATTGATACACTTGGAGCTAGGAAGGATCTTAAAGTCATTTAATCCAACTCCCCTCATTTTATACATAAAGGGACTGAAGCCTAAAGAGATTAAATGACTTGTTCAAAAGGTCACACTGATAGAGACAGGAGTGAGATTTTAATTGAACCTGGGTCCTCTGACTCTAACTCCATCCCTCTTTCCACAATACCACTCTTTTTTGTATCTAGTAGGTCCAAATAGATAAAAAAGGAAATTAAGAAGGAATTTCTTCACCATTAGGCAAATATCTCCATTCTGTACCCCAAAAGATGGCTGACTAATGATTTAGATCAGTGGTTCCCAAACTGTTTTGGCCTACTGCCCCCTTTCCAGACAAAATATTACTTAGCCCCCTGGAAATTAATTTTTAAAAAAATTTAATAGCAATTAATAGGAAAGATAAATGCACCAGTGGCCATCATTGCCTCACTAGATCACTGCAACACCCATCAGGGGGCAGTAGCGCCCACTTTGGGAATCACTGATTTAGATCCTCTGATGATGGCTATTCCTAAAAGTACTCCTGAGTACTGGTAATTTTTACTAGTACATGTCAGTCATGGCAAATCCTTCTTAGAAGCCTATCTAAGCTCAGATATGGAAGAACCTATCTTTACATGTTTTCAATACCCCTTGGTACTTTCTGAGGATAGTGAGCTCAATTGCTTCGTGGAGGTTACCAATGAGGTAGCAGTTTCAATACCCACAAGTGGTTCAAAGTTTGTTTTTCCCTTTCTTCCAGTATGTGGGTCTCTGTGTGGGTGTTCTAGTAAACACAATGAAAAACTTTCAGTAAATCCCATGAATGTGTTTTTCTGTAAAGGAAGCTTTAAAAAAAAATCTTAAGAAAGTCCTATGATCAGCTTGATTACAGGTATATAAAATATACTGACTGAACCTTGTCTTCTAATTGGGAAACGAATAGGTCTGAAATGAAGAGAAACCTATAGAAAGTCAGAATCACAGACAGTACTTGAAACATAGCACTGGCCTTGGAGTAAGGAAGACCTGAGTTTGTATCTCAGAACAGATAATGACCTCAATCTATCTACTGCCATCAAAGCTCATCTCTTTAATGCCAATATTCTCCTACTGAGGCTCTGTGGTGGTGAATCAAGGAATAACAGAATTTCAGAAGAATCACAATCAACGTAAGAATACTTGGTAAACCCAAAGAGGTTGCAGTATCGTGCCAAAGATACCTTTATGTGCAAATTATGTCAGTTAAGACTAGGAAGGTTAGTTGGTATGATACTATAATGAGTCTTGTCTGCTTCAAATGAGAGCTTCAGAGTTTATTCTGGAATCAATCAATGAGGATTCATGCAAGGTTTTTGAGAACAGTGGCATAATCAGAGATAGGCTTTAGGAAGCTTAATCTGGAGGTGAGTTTTAGTATAAATTAGAAGCACATGAAGACTAGAGACTAGGAAAACAGGTGGAAGACTATTACAATTGTTCAGATAAGAGATAATAAGAGGGAACAGCTGGATAGCTCAGTGGATTGAGAGCCAGGCCTAGAGACGGGAGGTCCTAGGTTCAAATCCAGCCTCAGACACTTCCCAGCTGTGTGACCCTGGGCAAGTCACTTGACCCCCATTGCCTACCCTTACCACTCTTCCACCTATAAGTCAATACACTTATTAAGTTAAGGGTTAAAAAAAAGAGAGAGAGAAAGATAATAAGAATCTGAACTAGGAGAGTGCCCATGGCAAAAAGAAAGGATTGAATAGGGAGACAATGTTGCCCCAGCACAGGGGTTCTTAACCTTTTTGCGTGTCATAGACCCATTTTGATAATCTGGTGAAACCTACCAATTGCTTCTCTGAATAACGTTTCTAAAAGCATGAAACAAAAAAACCTAGGATTGTAAAGGTAATCAATGATATTGAAATAAAGTTGTAATTTTTTTCTCTAAGTTCACAGACAAATTGAAACCCATCTGTGTACCCTGGTCAAGGACCCTGGTCCTAGACCTTAGACAATGTGACAGCTGATTGGATATGGAAGAAGAAGAAGGAATCAAAAGTGACTTTAAGGATTCTGAGCCTGAGGGACTCAAAAAAAGATGATGTAATAACAATAGAAAGGGGAAAATCTGGAGAAGAGTAACTGCAGTGTTTAAGAGGCAGTATGGCATAGAGGATAGGGCACTGGACTTGGAATAATGAAGACCTGGGTCAAAATCCTACCTCAAACCCTAACTCTGTAACTGTGGGCAAGTCACTTAGCATCTCTGTGCCTCCATTTCTTCTTCACATGTAAAATAAGGGGGTTGGAGTCATTGGCCTCCAGCTCTAAATCTATGATTCTCACATTCTGTTCTCTTTAGACCTTGTCAGGAGTCACCCAAGAACTTAACCTTGACTTGGTAAAGATCCCAAATATAGTGAGGTAAGTGGTTCAAGGGGTTTGACATTCAGTGAAAAAAAAAGAGCATTGCCTAAGGGGATTTCTGGGTCAATTATTGGCAAAATTAGATGCAAATTGGCATCTACTAATCTTAAGTCAAACATCATGTAAATCCATATAGGGCTGTAGCCCCTGACAGAACATGAAACCGGTGATTAAGGGAAACTGTGTTCCCCTTTCCCCTAAAAGGAGTAGGAGGGAAGCAAGAGGTAAAGCAGAGAGATTCACATTCCAAACTCTTCTGGGCATGAATTTCTCAGCACACAAGAAGCTTGAAAAGCAGGGGCTTGGTTTCTGTTTTCTATCCCCAGAAACAGCAGAGCCTGTTACCACAGCTGAAATCTGGCTGGCCCATGGGTTAGCAGAGAAGGGAAGGAGAGCTGGTTGCAGAGTCCGGAGCCTGAAAACACCACTCTTGTTTATAGAGGGAAACCCAGACTGTCAGGCCAGATGGATTCCTGGGCTAATCCCTTCATGCTTCATGCTTTCCACCAGCCTGGGCCACTGCAAAAGGCTATCTTTAGGAGGAGGGGTGTGTTTGGAAGGGAGCAGCTGGAAAGAGGAGGACTTTTGTGCCAGTTTGGCTGTCTTGCTAGGGTGGAAAAAGGAGGAGGTTTCTCTTGGGTCCCCCCTGAAAAATTAGAGTGTCTTCGTCCAAAGCAGGCTGAGCCAAGCACAACAAATAACAACAACAAGAAAAAAAAGGAGAGAAATGGCTTTCCCCAACTCTCCCGGCAGCCACATTCAGCTCTGCTCTGCTCTGCTCCAGAGATGGATTTCACAATGGTTTCCATAGAACTTGCCTTTGCTATCATAACAAAGTTGATGAAGAGATTCAAATGCTGGGCAAGCACTGGTTTCTGAAGGCAAGAAAATAAATTTCCTAGTTGATCCACTGGCCAGCACATTTTTGACTAGATGCCATTAATGGGGATTCCCCAGACAATGGGAGCATCTGCCTTTGGGCAAATGCTATAGATTTGTAACATTTTCCAAATGAAACCATCAAATAATAGATCAAGTGCCTACTGTGGACAAAATAGTAGAAAGCACAGCCCTTGCCCTCCAGAAGCTTAGTTATGAAGATGAGAACTCATATAAACAATAAAACCAGGAAGTATGATGAAGATCAAGTCAGTGGTAAAAAAAAAAATGATAAATTTAACTAGATTTCAAACTAGGGAGAGGGCAGCCTAGGGTGGCCAGGGAAAATTTCTTGGAGGAGCAGATACTGGTGGTAAGACTTAAGAGGTAAGATTTCAACACTTGGGGTAAACATTCAACCTGAGATCATAGCACAATAAAGACTGCTAAATCATATCTGCTTCTAAATAACATCTATATACTTTACCCTGCAGAAAACTGTGAAGTATAATAGGGATCCCAGTTGCCATCTAATACAAGTTCTTCCTTAAAAGATGAGGAAACTGAGACTCAAGAAGGTTAAGGAGGTCAAGGTGTTAGGGAAAACAGAAACTTTAGTGCAAAGTCTGGTTAAATAACAGAAAAGGGGGCAGCTGGGTACCTCAGTGGATTGAGAGCCAGGCCTAGAGATGGGAGGTCCTATGTTCACATCTGGTCTCAGACACTTCCCAGCTGTGTGACCCTGGGCAAGTCACTTGACCCCCATTGCCTCCCTTTACCACTCTTCTGACAGAAGGTAAGGGCTTAAAAAAATTTTTTTTAAATAAATAAATGAAAATATGTGAAAAATACCCACCAAATGACACTCCTCAAAATCTCACTCTAATTAAAGGCTACCATCTTGACGATTTTATATAATTATACCTAAAAGCTAAAGTTTTGACTTGGCTCTACAGACTTCTCTCTCAAGAAGAAGCAGCAAGATTTTTAAAGGATAAAAATTAAAAATGTCCCAGATACTTTGGCAAAAGTTAGATTATAACCAACTCGGCAGAAGTTTAAGTACTCAAAAATTTAACACAGGGCCTGGAAGTATCATTCTGAAACATGAGAAAAAGAAAAGAAAATTCTGCAACAGAGACGGAGACCAGGCCAAAACAACAATTGGTCAGGCTCCCTTAAGATTCATTGATATCCAGAAATCAATAGGTATGCAAAACCAGGCTGAAAATGACCAGCAGCAAATCAACAGTTATCTCTAGGGTCCCTTGATTCTAGTCAGAAGGGACTGCTCAAATAAGTTAGTCTCACTCAAAGTTGTACCACCCCACTATTTCTAACCCACAATTAAAAAAAAGAAAGTTGGAAGGAGGCTCCAGCTCTTTTTAACCTCTATACATATACATGCTCACAGGCATACATACATACATGCACCCATAGTACATTTCAGAATTAGAATTTCAGAATTAGAGGAGTACCTTATACAGTAAAATCAGTAAAGGCTGGTGGAGATTAAATCATCATTTCCACAGATTGCTCCAAACGAAGATTCATAAAAAGTTAGAAATAGGAGAGATTTAAGAGACCACTTGGGGTCTAAAATTCTTATTTTATAGAAACAGAAATTACCTAAAAAGGAAGTGACTTTCCTAAGGTCATTAAATAAATTAAGTGGATTAGAGAACCAAGACTTTGAAGAGGTTAAATGGGTGGCCCAAAGTCACATCACTAGTAAGTGGCAGAGTGAAGATTTGATCCTAGGGGCAATGATTTCAACCCCAGGATCTTCCCCATGCTGCCTCTCCTTTTATGGGAATCCCAGTGAATGGGAGTGCTTTGCCAAGATCACACAGGCAATAAGTAAGTAGCCTGCTGCACGGTGGATATCCAAGATACTTAAGTATTTGTCTTAAGACACTGAAGTGTTTGTCATCTGTGAATGAAATGAACTAATTTCATAGAAGCTCATCATTAGCAAACTGATCACCAGGGATCAAATTCTTTTGGATCTAACAACTCTCAAAAACCATGTTTAATGGGGAAGTTAAAGAAGATATCGCAAATATTTTGAAATATGGAAGAAGTGTTATTATATGTACTTTGCACATAGTAGGCATACAGTAATTGTTTTGTGATTGAATGAATAAATGAATGAATGTGGGAAGATCTAGTGACAGAGACACTTTTCTAGTGAGCTAGTTCCTAGACTGGAAAGTTGAACTCTGGAGACTAAAATTACTGTTTTTGCTCTGTCTCTAAATAGACAGGGAATACATTCTATTTCTTCTCTGTGTCTGTCTATCTCTGTTTCTGTGTCTCTATTTCTCTGTCTCTTTCTGTCTCTGTCTCTATTTCCAGAGAAGTTGGATTTCCTCAGTTCTTTCAATAGCATGAGTCACTTGAGGAAGCCAGGGCCAAAAGAGCAGTGACTTTCCTACTCTCTTACTTGCCTGATGTTTGAATCTATTCATTCAAGATGAGGTGTTCATTTTAACTTCAGGAAAAAGGCACAGTGGGCCTGCCAGAGAAGTTCTGAGGAGTAATTAAAAGTTCTTCTCAAAGTTATATTGCCTCCTTCTAATAGCTTCTCTAAAATTCTCTGATTCACTGAATTGGAAGTGATCTCACAGATCACTTAACCCAATCCATCCTTGATCAGAATCCCCTCTCCAATATTCCTGACAAGTGGTCATCTACTTGAAGCCCTCTAGTGGTGGTTATCTGGTGATCACCCAATGTAGGCTATTTCACTTTTGGATAGTGCTAACTATTAGGAAGGTTTTTCTTATTACAAATTAAAATCTGCCTCTCCACAAATTCCAACCATTGCTATGGGTTCTGACTTCTTATGTCAAGTAAAATAAATCTAATCTTGCTACCATATAATTCTTCAAATATTTGAAGACACATCTAATGTCTTCTTTTAGACTTCTCTAGTCTAAATATTCCCTTCTCCTTCACCCAGTTCTTGTATGACTATAATTCCCTCACTCCTGGTCATTCTCCTCCAAATGGGCTTCGCTTCCAGGATCTTAGATTTAAAACTAGAAGGGATCTACCCCTTCATTTTACAGATGAAGAAACTGAAGTCCAAAGAAATGATGACTTATCTGAGGCCACATGGGTAATAATTACAGCCTAGGATTTTAATCCACATCTCCAATTCAAAATCAGCTGCAGCACCAAAATTGAAAGCTATCTCCTCCTACTTTTTGGTAGCTTTAGGCATTGAGAAGTAATAGGAGAAGGTGGAATCAAAATGGCAGAGTGAGAGGTAGTATTTTTTCTTGGTTTCTCTACAATCTTTTCCACTATTATTTTCCACTACAACTATTTCCACTATAAATTAGAAAGCACCCAGACTGAAGTCTGATTGAGAAAGTAAAGAAAAAGTCACAGCGAGTCATTTTTTACACCTCAGGAAACCTTAAGAAGATAGACATGGCTTTCTAAGGATATTGGGGAATGGGATAGCCAGGAAAACAGCACAGCAGAGGTATCAGTGGGCAATGACAGCAGCAATAGCAGTTGGGACTTTTTCAGCATCCAAGGATATCAGGAGTCTGAACACTGGGGCAGGAAGCACTTAGGCAGAAAAAGATCCTAGGATATTCCTATACTAGCACTGGGAATAAGAATGGATGCCATTTGGCAGCTCTGTCGTTCATTACCTTGTCCCAGGTCAGAGTACCAGGATGGAGAGGGAGCAAAGTCCAGACGGAGCAAAGAAATTATTATCTGTGTAAGGAGCAAGGAAGAAGCTCCAGAAACATAGCTGTGTGGCTCTGAGACCAAGAGAAGAGAGGAGACTCAGTTCTAACCTTTAGCCCTGCACATAAATGAGTCTTCATGGAATAAACCAGGGAAGAGACCAAAACCAAGGGGTAGCCAACAATTTAATTGATCTGAATCTGAAGAACCTTCCAGAGAGCTAATAGTAACTTAAGTCCAGCATCAGGCTATGGAAATTCAACCACACAGAGGCAACAGTCTCAAATATGGATCAGGAATTTGCAGAGCAAAGAGCAGAAGGGCAATGAATAGATCTCTCCCTGGATCATAATTTGGAAGCACTAAAAACTTACAGGTCCCACAGAATGATCTATGAAAGCAGTAGGCCAAACAAAATGCTGGGAGGTCAGGCCAAATATTACCCCCATAAAAAAGTAAGCCCACCCTAACACTAACACAAAGTTCACAATCAATAGTAGACTGGGAAAATGAGAAAATTAAAAAGAGTAACCCAATTATAAAAACCTACTACAGTGTTAGAGAAGCTCAGGAAAGATGAAAACACAAAGGAAGACAATAACTCTAAAACATCTACAAGCAGAGAAAAATGCAGATTGGATATAATCCCAATAAGAATTTCTAGAAGATTTACAGAACAAAAAAAATTTTTTTTAATCTAATGAAAATGGTAGAGGAAAAATTGGGAAAAGAAATGAGATAAGAAATATGCAAGATTATGAAAAAGGAATTAACAGCTAAGTTAAAGAAGTACAAAAAACACTGAACAAATAGAACTCCTTAAAAACTAGAATTGGCCAAATGAAAAAAAGAGGTACAAAATCTCACTGAAGAAAATAACTTCTTAAAAATTAGATTTAGCCAAGAGGAAGCTAATGATTCCAAAAGACATTGAAAGATGGTAGAGGAGGTGGAAGCAGTGCTCTAAGAATACTTTAGCTTGGTATTTGAACTTGTCTGAATGACTGGACAACCAGAAACCAAGTAGAATCAAATTGTGCTACATTACTGGATTCAACAAACTAACCTCAGAGGTCTCCTTCAGCTGAGATTTTGCTTCTGTGATTCTGTAAATCAGGTTACTCATCACTAGATAGCCCCTTCCTGGAGCCCAAACAAAATAATGACTAAAATTTTTTTTAATTAAAATTTTTCTTCTAATGACTAGATTCATCTCTGACTTTTGTAGTTCTTTCATTGATCCAGTTTTGTTTTGTTTTCACTACTCAAGAAGCTTTGAACTTACATCCCTCAAACATCTGCATTTATCTCCTATACACTGGTAACTATATACACCTACATGCATTCCTATCCTTGATATACTGTGCCATGCCCTTTTGGGACTGCAGGTGTGAGGAAGCAAGTCTAACAAGAGGGTGGGGAGATGGGGTGCAAAAGCAAGGATGCAAATGATGAAACAAAGAATCTTTTCCTGTATTACTCTGAGCCAACAAAGGTGCCATCCTCAGTCTGAGGGAGAGGCCATCTCTATCATCAAAAGCAACCATGGCTATACTTTGATCTGTGTTATTTTTGCCCTGGGTAAGCAAATTGGTTGTTTGAAGTCTAAACGTACACAAAACAGTTTTAGAATGAAACTTGACCACTGGTTATGACAATTCCAAGCTACAAATAATAGATTTGTTTTTAAGGTTTGTGATCAGAGAATGCTAGCAATTGAAACTAGAAGAGTCTTTAGGATATAGAACACAGAATGGAAGGAAACCTAGAATAGAGTATGTCAAGGCTAGAAGGGACCTTAAAACATGAAATGTATGAGCTGGGAAGGCCATTAGAATATGGAATTCCAGAGATGGGGATCTGAGAACAAAGAATGGAGCTAGAGGAGAGAAGGAAGGAGAAAGGAAAGAATGAACAAATGAAGGAAGGAAGGAAGGGAGGAAGAAAAGGAAGAGTATCTTATGAAACATATTTTACATGTTTAAAGTGTAAAACATCATAAAGTAACATTTATTCTAGAGACAAAATCCCTTAATTAACTTCTGCTTCATTCAAAAATAGCATAAGCAGATCCTTGAGTCAGTGAAAGAAAGGAAGAAAATCATAGGATCGTAGTTCAAAGGATTTAAAGATGGGAGAGACTTTAGATTTAGAAACAATCTAGTGCAATCACCTCATTTAACAGACAAAGAAAATGAGACCCAGAAAATGGGAAGTGATTTACCCATGGTCACACAGAATACAGAATTTCAGAGCTGGAATGTTGCATGTTCATAGTTGTTTGCATGTGGTCATTCCCATTAGAACATGAGCTCCTTGAGGGAAAGAACCTCAAATTTGCCCTTCTTTCTCTCCTCAATGCCAGACACATCAGAGAACAAAAATATGCTCTCTAAGGTCTCCTTCAGAACCTAAATCTTAAGATCCTATAATCTATAAGATCAAAAAATTTCCTGTTCAATTTTTAATTAATTGGTTTTATACACCCAACAAAGGTAAAAAATGAAAAAGTCACCATTGACTTCTAGCTTAGCAAGTAAGAAGTGATAAGATTTAATGAAAGGAAAAGTAGATTAATTCAGGAAACCAAGGTTCTAGACCTAATTTTGGTATTGATTTACCTTAGGGAAGTCTCTTATACTTTGTAGGCTTCAGTTTCCTCATTTGTAGAAAGAAGGAGTCATATAGGATGTTCTCTAAAACTCCTTCCAGCTCTGGAATTCTGTGATTTCCAAAGATCTATGAACCAACCCAGGAATAACCTTTGAAATTTATCATCCACACAGTTAACTTATGTAATGGAACAGAACATTTGTCCACCTTAAAATTAACAAGTATCCTTTAACTTTCTCTGACTGCTGGAAGCAATAGGCTTCAGATGAAGCCCATTTTCGGGCCTGCAAAATCCCCATGACTTCAGTCCAAGTATCCTGCAAGAAACAGTACTGTCATAAAGTCAAAGTCATGACAGATCTAGCCCAATCTCTAGTACTCTTGACATCTTCATATGTACAACAACAGGATTAGATTTAATGATCTCCAGGTTCTTTTTTAGTCCTAATGAATAGTATAACCATGAACAATAAATAAGAAAATATATATGTAACTAGATGACACAGTGGATAGAACATTATATATGGAATCAGAAAGCCTTGAGTTCAAATCTTGCTTCAGACATTTACTAGTTTGTGACCCTGGGTAGGTCACTTTGCTTCAGTTTCCTCATCTGTAAAATGAACTGGAGAAGAAAATGGCAAACCATTTTAGTGTCTTTGCCACGAAAACCTCAAATGGGTTCACAAAATGTCAGACAACTGGCAACAAAATGTGAAAAAGCAATATGGCACATGACATTGCGTATAAAAAAGATCTGGGTTAAAATCCCACCTCAGATATTTATTAGTTCTGTGACCCTAGGAAAGTCATTTAACTTGTATGCCTCAGTGTCATCTTCTATCAAATGAGGAGGTTGGATTTAGTGGCCTCTAGAAGTCTCTTCCAACCCAAAAATCCTATGAAAACACCTTGAAAAATATGAAATCCTCTATTCAGTGCATGGAATTAGAGGAGAGAAATGCAATAAACATCTTTAAGTAGTAAGCTAAAGGTCACCATTAACAAAATATTAAATCCTAGAATGTTATACATCTGGAGCCTTGGCTCGGGTTGCCTCCCCTCCCAGCTGGCACTCATCTCTCATGATAACAGGCCATTAGGGCAGAGTTGATTTTTACTATTTATTTAATGGGACATTTACTCCAGAGCCATAAGCCCACTCTAACGCAAATACAAAAATTCCCCAGAACACACAAAACAGCCAAAGTTAAATAAAAGGGCTGGTGCTGGCAAACATCTCCTGGGCCTGACTTGCTAATGATATACCCTCTGGCCTTCTGTCTGCTCTCTTCATTTCAGACCCCGGCTCTGGAATGTGAAGAGGGTGGCATAAATGGATCACAAGTCTGGAAGTAGACTTTGTGGTTGGTTTTGCAGTGTATGGTTCCTAGTAACATCAGTACATTCCTCTAGAAGTAATTGGTTTTCAGCATTTCAGAATCTGTTGTTTTGTTTTGTCAAGAACCATCTGGAAAATGGCTCCTTGAATACCTGGGGTCGGGGGTGGGGTGGGGGGGGTAATGTGTGTGATAAAACTTAGCAATTCAACAAAAAAGAGAGGAACACACTGGACCATAGATTGAGAGTTAAAAAGGATCTCTGAGGACACCAAGTCCAATATCCTCTGTTTGTAGATGAAAGAGATTGAGCCATTCATCCAGGATCTTGCGGGTAGTGTCTGAGGCAAGATTTTAATTCAGGTTTTCACCACTCCAAGTCCAGTATTCTGGGAATTCAAGACCCTCAAAGCAAAATATTTCAGGAAGGTCTTCCTTAGCTTTTGTTCAGACTTTTCAGAGAAGGTAAGCACAGTCACCCAAGTGCAGTTAGGTTGAAGACTGGCTTTCCTGGTTCCCAGACCCAAGATCATGGGCAGATGAAAAGGGATATGATAAAGAAGAAAGGGAAGGGGCAGGGGTGGGCAGAGAGGCTTCTCATCAATTCTTCATGTGCAAAAGCCACATGAATAATTAGACCTCAACCAGATGAGTAAAAACAGTCCTTAGGAAATGGGTAGCTTGTACAAATGTAGCAGATTTATCTGAAAAGGATACTGTATATAAATCTGAGATTTTTGTGGAACCTTGGAAGTCTCTCCTGGCACTCTAAAAGCCCCTTATTAAATAGTATGTGGCCTTGCTGTATTGAATAAACAAAACAAAACATGGAATTCTTCATAATCATAATAAAAGTACTAATAATTCTCACTTAAAAGTTGCAAAACACTTTTTTTAACAACCCTGTGCTAATATAGCAATTTATTTCTATAGCACTTCTATAGCACCATTTACAAAAGACTTCATTTCCAGTATCCCTGGAAGGTACATGGTATGTATACTATTAATCCAAATTTAAAGATGAGGAAAATGATGTACAAAGGAGCAGAATGACTTGTTCATAATCATATGACCATGGAGCTTGCCTTGGAACCCAAGTTATCTGATTTTAAGTCCCGTATTTTTTCTACCAGACTCGAGAGGCAGAGTAGTCTAATGGAAAGAGAACCGGACTTAGAAACAAGATTCTTTACTTTGATTTCTGATTCTATCACTTAGTAACTATGTGACTTTGGGAAGAGTCATTTTTACCTCTCTGGGGCTCAGTTTTCCCATCAATGAAATGGAGCTATGAATACTTGTACTACCTATCTCATGGGAACTGGGACTACCATGATTTGTGTGGAAATGAGAGTTGTGATCATGAATATTATTTATAGCATGACGCTTCTGAGGATCAATGAAGCTCCCAAAATTTGGGATCCCCAAAGTCTTTCAAGGACTTCCTGCTCCATCTAGAAGTTACCTTCTCTCCCCTCACCTCTCTTGCCCTGCTTCATCTCCCATTTGAGCTTCAACCTTAAGAGAGCCCTGATTGAGTGGCCTCATGGGACAGCTGTGGCAGCCTTGGCCCACAGGCTCCTCTAGGCAGATGGCAAACTCTCTGTGGACTTCGCATGACTTTCTGAACAGGAAGTGCTTTGTAACAAACTTGCCCATGGGCACTGTACTGACCCAATTAAAGATTCCTGACTTGGTGAACAAAGAGGTGCCAGTGAAATGATGCTTTTTAATAACTGCATTCATTTCCCTCTTTCCTCCACTCAAGTGTGATCCTCTGGGTATTTTGTCCATTTATGAGACATCAGGATATTCATCTATTGGAAGCCCTGTCTATTGAATTTTTGTGATTGGACCATTTTGATAGACGCCAACTACCATGATAACGAAGATTGTGTGCAATTAGTTGGTGCTTCACCAGGGGAGCATACCCCACCTGACAAACAGTAATTATGTCTCAGAACAGTCCTCTGAGCCAGGCACTGCAGTGCTTCTGCAGAAAAACATCCAGATACCTCAGGGACTCTTAGAAGGGGACATAGAGAAGCCATCACAGAGCTCAGAGCTTGGGATCAAGAAGGCAGGCAAGGGGAGACATGGCAGGGGAGCAAGTATGTGACTTTGGGCTAGTCTCTCTCTTTCTTTTTTAAAAACCTTTACATTCTGTGAGGAATCAATACTAAATAGGGGCTGCTAGGATGCTCAGAGGACCTGGGTTCAAACCTAGCCTAAGAAAGTCACTTGACCCTGACTGCCTAGCTTTTGCCACTCTTCTGTCTTAGAATTAATACTGACAGAAGGTAAAGGTTTTAAAAAGAAAAAGAAAATGGATGTAAAGCAAGAGACAAATCTAAGCTTCTGCTATGACTGTGGAAATGGGTAGAGATTGGTATGAGTGTTGTTTCCTTAATAATATTATAGGGATGTGCTCTCCCTATAATAAAGTACTCAAATGGTAATGTCTCAATTATAAATACACTGCAACTATTTTTCTATCTTTGTATAATGCTTCATAATTTAGGGAGTGTTTTTATTTATATCCTTTCACAGTAACTAGTAGCTAAATGGTACAGTGGATAAAGTGCTATCATGAAGAGTTCCAGAAGATGTGAGTTCAAATCAACTTCAGACACTTACTAGCTGTGTGACCCTGGGTAAGTCATTTAATCATGTTGCCTTAGTTCCTCATCTGTAAAAAGAGCTAGAAAAGGAAACAGCACAGCACTCCAGGATTTTTGCTAAGAACCCTCCAAATGAAGTCACTAAGAGTTGAATACAATTGAAAGGACCCAACAACAGTGACTAAACCAAAGCCACACAACTAATATAAGCTAAGACTCAGACCTTTTGGGGCCCAATCCGGACTCCTTCTATGTTTCTCTACTACCTCTACCTCACTCTTATATCGGATTTAACATGGTTCCTTGCATGTTATCATTAGTCAAATATTAGGAAGTGATCAGTTTATATTAGAAGATGAAGAGACTAGTTTGTCTCTAATGATAAGGGATTTATTTCCTCTTTTTTTTTAGCTGGAATATAGGAATATTACTGATGACCAATTAATCAGTCAGCCTATGAAACCAGTTCCGAATGTTCTTGGCATAGTCCACTTATCAGCCTGCTTTCATAAAACAGTGGCAGAGCTGGAAGGTACCTTCAACTCCTCATTTTACATTTCAGGAAACTGAGGCTCAGGGATTTGCCTATGGTCACGTAACTAGACCAACCTGGAACTGCTCTAATTCTCCTAATTCCTAGGCTAGTGTTTTCCCTCTGTACCACAGCTGCTCCATTTGAAAATACACATTCTCATCAAATTTTATAAAAGAACTACTTTATCAGGTCTATGGAGGTAGGAACTTCCACCTTTTTGAGTCTTGTGCCTCATATATAACCATCGTCAAATCAAAAGTGATAGAAGGTCAGGGCTGGAAAAGTCCTCAGAAACTAGACTCTAAGAACTCAGAGAAAGTTTAGAGATCACCTAGCCCAACCTTCATCTTTTCAGTAGCCTATAGCCAAATTATTATTTAAAAAAAAAAAAGGCAAGCCAGTATCCAGGGAATTTGGCAGAAAATATTTTAGTAGATCTAACAAGAAGACATCAACTTCCCTCACCTTTAGGGATCTCAAAGAAGCAAAGCTGTAACACACTTTTGTCCCATTTCCTACCTACACAATAATGCAGCAGGGCCTTCTCCAACAAGTACTTCATGCAGAGAAGTAGCATAGACTTGTGTGATCCCAGGCAGCTCTCTAAGACTCCTTAAAATTACAAGACTGTTGCCCCTCTTTATTAGTATGAGGAATTTCCTATATACCCATGAAATCACTAGTTCAAATGACCTCCCTTCACAAACAAAATACAAAACAACTTCTGTGCGCCTTCCTTATGGGGTTATTGTGAAACTCCAATGGGATCATTTATTTGTAACATTTTTAGATATTTTAAAGCACTAGATAATGTTAATTGTTGGCAACGAACCAACCAGCTCTCACAAAACACTAAAGAAGTACCAAGGAGCCATGGTAGGCACTGAGGACAAAAATTCAGTGAATGGCACAATTCCTACTCTCAAGGAGCTTATATTCTAACTGAAAGGGGAGGAGGAGAGGAACCACAAGAAGAATACATGTAGATAAATATATATGTATAAGTAAGTATATGTGGAATAAATATAAAGAGAATTTATATAAATAGGAGGTCATTTGGGAGGGGCAGCATTAGTTTTGGGGTAAATCAGGATTTTATTGATATGTTACAAATGCAAAGTCAGGGGCAGGTCTTTAAAAGTTCTTTCAGAGTTTCATACACAGTAATCATTTCTCTTTTCCTTTGTATACTGAAATTCTCCTATTTCTTATTGTTTAAATTCATAAAAAGACCTTTTTTAAAAAAAAGAAAGATTACCCAAAAACAATTCCCATGAACAATATTCTCCCGTTCATCCTATGATAGTATCTGAACAACTACTTCAAATAATAATGATGAGGCCGGGGAGAGAAAAATCAGACCATTCTGGGGGTCAGCAGAATCCTTTTGACGATAGCCTTCTTTGCTGATTTCTGATATATTTTAAGGAAAATCTGACCTGTTAACTGTTAACTAATTCATTTGCATGGAGCACACCAAGGATCTCTGTTCAGAGACCCATAGTACCTCACTCTCCAGATCTTTTTTTCCCCTAAAACCCTTACCTTCCACCTTAGAATCAATACTGTGTATTGGTTCCAAGGCAGAAGAGCAGTAAGGTCAGGCAATAGGGGTTAAGTGACTTGCCCAAGATCACACAGCTAGGAAGTATCTGAGATCAGATTTGAACCTAGGACCTCCTTGTCTCTAGGCCTGGCTCTCAATCCTCTGGGCTACCCATATTCCCCCTCTCCAGATCTTTACTTCCTGGTTTTACAAAATGAAATGGGCTCCATTGCACCAGATTAGGGGATCATAGGGCAGCTAGATAGCACAGTAAAGAGAACACCAGACCTGGAGCCAGAAAGATTCCTCTTCTTAAGTTCAAATCTGGTCTCAGACACTATGTGACCCTGAGAAAGTCACTTCACCCTGTTTGCCTCTGTTTGCTAATCTGGAAAATGAGCTAGAAAAGGAAATAGCAAACCACTCCAGTATTTCTGCCAAGAAAACCCCAAATGGGATCACCAAGAGCCAGATGTGTCTGAAAAATGACTAAACAACAACAACAAATGTTCACAGAGTTGTAGAACTGAAACTGGAAGTAATTTTGAGGTGGTCATCTAATTTCACAAATGAGAAAACTAAGACACAAAGAAATCAAGAGATCTGCCTGAAGTAATACTATTTTTAAATGGTAAGGCAGGATTGCAACCCAGATCATCTGAGGGCTCAATTTTCCCACTTTGGAGGGTGTAGGCAGGAGTCAAAGGCTCAGGTCAGAATTGATGCTGCTTACTTGGTAACTAACAGAATGAACAATTGGAACCAAAAATAGTTTTGTTTTAAAAATTATTAGCTTTTTCAAGAGAATATCTCTATTTTCAGGAAGGTCTCCAAAGAGATCACTATACTAGCAGTTAATCAGGGAACACAGGCTAAAGATCTTACAGTGGTTTGTGTCTTCATTATCAATAGAGAAATTCTGATTTGAAAGCAATGCATAGAAAAGAGATTGCTTCAGCCACTCCATGAGGCAGCATCATGTAGAAGTACTGGACTGAAAGTCAGAGGACCTGAATTCCTAACCCAGTTCTATTTACTCATTTTTTTCATCTATAAATTGGAGGGGGGAGGTGAATTAGATGATTTCCAAGATCCTTTCCAGCTCTAAATTCTATGATCTAATCATCTGAAAAATAATAGGGTTGAACTAGATGTTCAACTAAGAACTAGAACTATGTAAGTAAGGTTCCAATCAATTCTAAATCCTATTATCCATATTGGTGAAAATCAAGATTAGAAATAAATGAGCAAATCATAGACCTTTGAAGATCATGGGATAAAAGTGAATTTTAGAAATGCAAAAAAACTTAGAAATCATCTAGTCCCACCTACCTCCCCATGTTATATGGAAACTGAGGTCCCAGGAGGTTCACTGCCCAAGATCACATAGTAGTCAGTGACAGAGCAGGTATTCAAACTCAGGTCATCTGAGTCCATATCTTAAAGTTTTTCCCCACACCATGCTGCCTAATTGGGATATCAGCTAGGGGACTATATTCAAGTAGTGAAGAGAGGAAAACAGGTATTTGTGGCACAGATGAAGAAACTGATTCTCTTCAATAACACTACAATCCACCCTAGCTTGATAACTACTTCTGGGAATTCCTCACATGACCCAGGTGGAGTCAAAGTTGTTGGAAGAAAAAGGATATAAGATAAGAGGAGAAAGAAAACAGGTGGACACAAGCATAAAAAACCATGTAACTCCTGTTCTTAGGAAGGCTCATTTACTTAGCAAAAGGATTATTTTTTGTCCTATGCAAAATTAAAACTGTGCTTATAAGAGAATTGGAATTTTTGTTATGTCAGAATTTCTATTTGTACCAACTCAGGTGATCCATATGAAATCCTAGCAATTGGAAGAATCCAGAAAACATGAAGACTGAGAGGATAGTGTTGAAGAAGCTATTGTAGTGGGACAAGACACCAAGACAAGGAAAAAGGTGACCTTGCAGTGAATGTATAAAGGAAGAAGTAAGTTCAGTAAAATAAAGAGAAAGATGCAAAGAGGACAAGAAACACTGAAAATGCTCATTAGCACACATTGTAGAACTTTGAAGCTTGTAGGATCCTTGGAGATTATCTAGGCCTATCCTTATTTTGAAGATGATTAATTATAATGATGATAAATCATATTTCATTGTTCATTGCCATTTTAAAATTATAGTAATCCTGTGAGGCAGGTTGTGGTGATTTTAGAGATAAGAAAATTGAGACACAATGAGGTCAAATGTCTTGCTCAAGAATTACAAAGCCAGTAAGTGGCAGAGCCCAAATTTTAACTGGAAGGAAAAGGAAGCAGATAAAGAAGAAGAGAGGAAGGGAGGAAGGGAGGGAGTGAATGGAGGGAAGAGAGAAAAGGATTTCCAAAGGATCATTCAACTCCAAGTTCACAGAACACTTGCTGAATATTCCTGGGCCAGCAGGTCAGTTCACATTTCTCTTCCTCCCCAGTTTCCTCCTCTATAGAAGGAGGATTGCATTCTTTGCACTTACTTCCTCACATAGTCATAATAAGAATCCAATGAGATAGTAGCATATGCTAAGAGCTTTATAAAACTTCAAGTGCTATATGAAAGTGAGCTATCATGATTCAGATTTTTACAAAAGAGCAGGTGAATCTTCTTCACCAAAAACTTTTGTTTTCACATGGGAATTATTTTCCCCAGACACACATGGGGAACAAGCTGAATTTTTAAAAAATACTTAGTATGAACCTGGCTATAAAAATACTAAGTAATATAAATGAAAAGTATATAAACACTGAATTTTTACCACTGCTGTATAAACATGAGGATTATGCAAAAGGAAGAGAGTGTGTGAATGGGCTTTCCCAAAGGCAAAATCTCTACTGAATTATGTCAAATGAAAGCAACCCATTTCTGAATTTAAAAAAAATTACAGAAATAATCCTAAAGATCTGAAGTTTTCTCTCACTTCTCCCAGAAAGGAATTAGAAAAATCCCAATCATGATTTCAACTCTCATGCACAAAAATGAAATAAAAATGAATGTCAAAAAAGAAATTGAACCCACATTAGGCAATGCCAGCCATGCAGATTGTGAACATTTTCCATGGATGTGTAGGATGGAATGCATCTGTTACGATTATCTTAATATCCCACAGACTTAGAGCCAAATTTTCACCCACATCTTCACAGGTGCAAAAGCTGTGGGTGCATTTTTTGGCCCAGGATTTGGAATAACATGCCCACACTTGTCCCTCTCCAAGAGGACTGGCCTTCCATGCTATCTTCAACCCACAACCAGCAGCAGAATAGTTGGTTTTTACTGGAGTCATTGGCTAGAAGTTGCTTTCCAATCCTTTATCCATCTGGCTCAAGTCTGTACTATTCTAGGCAAAGCCAAAACTCAAGGAAGACTGTTGGCAACTTGCTTTAGGGATCTCAAAGGATTTAGATTTAGAACTAGAAGGAACGTTAGAGATTATCTCATCTAATTCTTTCATTTTATAGAGAAGCAAACTGAGAGCCAAGGAGATAAAATAATTTTCCCAAAGTCACCAAAGAAACAGTAGCATGGGAATTCAAACCTGGTTCCTCTAGTTCCAAATCCAGTGTTATTCCTACTCTATCATGTTTTCCTTTAAGTTAACAACATTTGACTTTTTATACTATTGCTTTCTAACCAAGCACTTAAAATTTTTTAAATATTTTTCCATGTTTACATATTTTATTTTCTTTCCTTCCCTTCCCCGCTCCTGGATCCAATAAGTATTTCCACAAATGTTAGCACTTACACCTATTTAGCACTTTTTTTAAATTAAGAAAAATTCATGATCTGTACAGTTAATCAAGTCTTCTCCACCCCCACCCCTCAATCCCAAACCCTGAAAGATGCCTTTAGTTATTTAACTCTAAGAAGGCCTCGATACTTGCTGAGTAGGTTGATAGCATCTGGAAATGAGATGGAATGGACCTTAGAGATCATATTATTCAACTCCATCATTCAAGTGACTTACATATTTAGCTGCTGTGATAAAAATGAATCATTTGGGAAAAGGGACTGGGCACTGCCAAGGTAACTGTTTTAAAATGAGATGAAAAGGTGGAATTAGCCAATTCATCTCTTACTCTAAAGTCAAGTTCAATCCTTGAGGTAGTAGCTCTGGGGGTGGGGGGTGGGGAATATCCTGCCAGTTATTAATTTATTTCACAAAACAAAAACAATGGAAGGGAGTTCATAAATAATATAATCCAACCCTTCTTTGAGCAAGAACCTTCTCTATACATCTTCAATAACTATTCATCAAATGTAACTTTAAAACCTCTCTAGTGACAGAGAACTCACTGCCTTCCTGAGGAAGTTGTTTCAACTTTTAGACAGCTCAAAATTAGGTAAGTTTTCCTGAAATTAAGCCAAAATTTGCCTCTTTACATCTTCTGTCCACTGTTTTTGATTCTATCCTTTAGGACTAAGCCAACAAAGTATACTCTTTCTTCCCTATGACAGTCTCTGAAACACTTGAAGAGAACTCTCATATCTCCTGCCTACTAGGTAGATTTATAAATTATGTCATTCAGGACACAAAAATCCCTAGACATTTGAAGAGAAATATTTATTATTACTTCAATGATAAACATCATTTATCAAGTTCTAAGGGAAATGAAGTATGCTTCATAATTGAATTTTCTGGAAAATTGAAACTTCAGAAAGTAATATATATATATGTATATACATATATATATATATATACTTTCCTCTATGATTCATGATCATTATGGCTTCTGAATGCTACACCATTCTTTACAACAGTGATGCCCTCAGGGGCAATTAAGGGTTATAGAATCGATTGATCTTGCATTAAATAATCCCAGACTACAAAAATTTTTTTTAGTTATCATGTCTATTTTGTATAAGTGTTCTGTCTCTGCCTTGCTATTAGCTGTCACTTCTTGTGATTATAGTGTACCAGCTTATAGAAGGTATCTTTCTCCCCACCTAATATGCTGTTAGCTGATAATCAAACTTATAAGAACTATAAAGAACTTATAAGAATGAAAAGATCCAAGTAAATAAGCTGTGAATGAGAGTCTGAAATGCTTTTCTACAAATAAAGTACATGATTTGGGGGCACGAGCATTATATCCTCCATCTGCCTTCTGAAGAGTTTTTTGCTACCTTTCTGGTTCTCAGGTGTGTTCCATATAATTAAATAGTAAGAATAATTAATGGCTGATAATGGCAGAGATTTCCTTTCCCAAAATATATTTTCCAGTAAGTAATAAATTATGCCATGTCCTGTTCCCCCTCCCCTTCTCTTTTCATTTCTGGGCCCCCTTGTCCTTCATTAAGTAGAAACAAACTTTGGATCATTTCCAATTTCTATCCATGTCCCCTGGTCATAGTCATAGGGCAAAGAGTGACATAGCTGTTTCTTTACAAAAATAACCCATTGGCTACTTTGCTAATGAGCCAAGCCACCTACAAATAAGAGGGGAGGATTCAAATCAAGCTCCCCTACAGCCTTTCATTGGGCCCAACAACCACATCTATTGGATTCCCAACAAAGGAAATCCATTGTTTCTAACTCATCAATGTACTACTGTTCAGCCAGGACATCTGCAAAGTTTGGCCTGCAGCACAACCCTCCCTCCCCTCCCCCTACACACACACACACACACACACACACACACACACACACACACACACAACTCAATGTCCTGATCTATATAAAATGTTCAATGAGCTTTTTTTCTTATTTTTCTGCCCCCAAGCTATCTAAGAGAGTGTTATAAAATGTTTTTTTCTCTTACAAGAATAGTAGGGAGCTGGAAAGCCTTCTCTCTTCACTTTCAACCTCACCTTGGCAAATGGAGAGAAAATGCTAAAGATTTAAACCAACCCTGTTCCAAATCACTGGGGTGGGTGGATGGAAGGAGAAATGTCACTATTAAGAGTTAAGGGGTTGTTTTTGTTTTTTGTTTTGTTTTTTTTTGAGCTTACAAGTCCAGTGGCTGCCCAGCAAATACATTACTGATAAAGTGATTTTTACAAATGTATATGCACATAGAATCAATAAATTGTAGGGCAGGAAGAGGACTCAGAGATCATCCAACTTATAGCCCAGAGGAGGATGGGGACTTATCCAAATGGATACTCTTTCTTGCTCTTTTTTCTAGGGGAATATCGAAGTTTCTGTGCAGGCAACGATAAAAACAAGCATCTTACCATCATCCAAATAGGCCTGGTCCAGGTTCTGTTCCTGCTTAATAGTCACTCCTGCTGGTAATACTTCCTTTTGGTCATTAACTGGTGGTCCATTTTTAGCGGCTCGTTGACTTGAAGCATTCTGTTGTTGAATTACTGTAGGATAGGAGCTTGGACTTATCCTCTGTGCTTGGCTGACTTGGCTTGGATTGGGTCGGGCTGCAGAGCTGGATGTAAAATTTTCACAGCACATGATGTGTTGGAATTCTTGGTGGGTTCCACATCTCACCTGCTGATTAGTCGGAGAATAGTGAATCACTGGAGAAGACTGCTGATTGGTTGGGGAGTGGTGGAGCAGAGCTGAATTCTGCCCTGGAGAGCCAGCATGCATTAGCACTGACCGGTGAGCATCTGAAATGGAGATGGGTGAGGCCATCAAAGTAGGCTGCTGGTAGCCCAAGAGACTGGGACTCAAGCTCTTGCTCCTCTGGTATATTACAGCTGTTGAATTCTGTGGTTGGTACCGAGAGTCGGGAGAAGATAAACCTGAGCGGAATTGTTGGCACGATGCCATAGTGGCCACAAGACAAGAAGGGGTCTCAGTGGCCATTGTGTGCTGTGAATAGTAAGGCTGTGTTACTGTTCCCAAAGGACTGTGCACTGTATTGCAGATTAAGGCAGGATCATATTCATCAATGGGCTCTGTTTTGATGGATGGAACTAGAATAAAGCATGTACAGTACATTATTCTTAATGAGCAGCTGAAAGACAATGGAAGATTTTCCTTGCCCTAACAAGAGATCTAGAATAATGCACTCCTCTTCCATTTCGTACCTTTCACCAGGTTAAATAAATCAATGAGTGGAGTGCAAACAGTCTCTTTAAGAAACAGATGTTAAAAATCAAGTACATGCTGAAGACTCAGGTAAGCCAAAAACTAAAACAAACTTTGAAGAACTGAATCCATTTAAAAAATAATAATAATAAGCTGCCTTAAAAAAAATGTTCAAAACTGACAATTCCATTCCTTTGCCCACTGTTATACTGGGCTTTGGCCCTGGTCATGATCAGACATTCCAAGGCCAACGACTATGTTGGAGGACATTTTCACCACAAATTTTATGTAATGAAAGTGCTATAAAATGTAATTGAAAAACCGTCCTTTCTGCTTGTGGAGGACAGGATTCAAAATGAGGCTTTCACACAACTCTATGTTGTAGTTAAGTTTCAGTGATTTAACCACCAACATTTACAGTTTATTACATCAGCTCTAATGCCTCCAATGTTCTGGAGCAGACACATTTTAATAAGAGCTGGATCGGCTACATTAGGCAGTAAGAGAGCCAGTGCAAACCCACAACCATCACTTAAAGAAAACCAAATTGGAGGGGAGAGAAGCCAGAGACAGCTCCAAGACTTTCTTTCTTACTTTCAGGAGCCTATAAGCTCCTGTGTTTGGCCTAGGACAGGAAATTACACATTTTGATGATATTCTGTCATTATATGTTTCCCATCCTGGGAATGTGGCAAAGTCTGGATAACCTCTTGGGAAGATTGTGACCTACTTTCCCAAGTTAAAAAAAAATTACTCTATGCCTTCTAATATATATTTTGGTCACTAGTAGAACTGGCAGAAGAAGATATATATTGGATAAGTCAATATAAAAAACAATAAGAACAACAAAACTGTATATACACAGACAGACATGAGACTGAAAGGGGACTCAGGGAAAATTAGTTTTTTCTGTTATCTTGGACTTAACATTTTTTCCTTATTGACATGTAAACAGTTTCTAGTTTAAGTCTTATTTGAGACCTAAGTCTTCATTTTGTTCATTTTCTTTTGTTTTTATTTGTTAAAACTACTAGAACACATACATTTTAAATCATTTTTAAATAAAAGGAAATAAACTTTACCCAAGTCAGTACCATAGTAATACACTGGACAGAAATAGCATATTTTGATCTTATACAATCATAACCTATTTCTAGATTGCATACCTCATGAAGTTCTAGTTTGTCTAAGCACACATACTTGTTCCACACAAATACATGATTTTTAGCCATCAGTTCTTTACTAAGTCAGCAATTGTATGAACTCTCTTTCAAAAAGAGGGATGCACAAATCTAGATATTGATATCAGTTTCCTTCTCTTAATGACTGCTCCCAAATGGAAGAATTACCTGGATGGTAAGTAAAATGTTGAGGTTGGCTTCTTTTTCTTTTCCCATTGATGACATAGAAGTTCACCTTCATGGGTGTGCGGATATGCTTGTTTCGATACTCGGGTATTTCAACAAAAAGCATACTCTGAAAGGATGAAGTTGCTATTAATTAAGATGAAGCGCAAGCTAGATTTCCCACCTCAATCCTGCAATCAATTACAGGGAAATCCCCTGTCATTTCATGTTGCAGGGGTCTCTTTCTGACAGGTAGCCTAAGGGATGGATACATTACAAATAGTCAGCAAATCAACAAACATTTATTAACAGCTTACTCTGTGCCAGGAACTTTCCTTAGCCCTGATGATACAAAAAAAGGCAAAAACAATTCCTGCCTTCAAGGAAATCACAATCTAATGGAGGGACACAATATACAAACCAACTGTATATAAGAAAGAAACATACAGTATAGATTGGAGGTGATTTCAGCAAGAAGGTTAAAGACTTTATTGTCTAAAATCTATTCACATAATACAGCCAGTGGAAATGCTTGTCAACTCCAGGAGGGAAGAGGGGAAGGAGACAAAATAAATCATATAACTTTAGAAAATTTATGTGTAAATTTGTTATTGGAATTGTAACAGATTGGGTGAAACTAAGCAAAAATAACAATAAGGATAAAATTTTAAAAATAAAATAAAATAAAATCTATTCACAGGTAATTCAGTTTTTCACTAATAATCTCTAGAACCAATAAGGCATGTTTTATCATTAATCACAAGGTAATGAAAGGAGATATGGGCTTCTAATTAAGAATATCAAATTCTATTAAAATAGATATCACTATTTAAAACCCAGACACTCTGTGCCCTCACTGGTTAGTTTGATGCAAAGTCCCATCATCTAGAAAATATTGTCATTTGCACACTTACAGGCTGGCTCTTATCTTTATCCACTGTGGCTTCCATCTCCCAAATTTGTTGCCCATCTGGAGAAAAAAATAAATATCGACAGGTTTGAAGACATTATTAGAAAGTTAAGATCTAAAAAAGTATCACTGCCCTAAAAGTAGTGTTTTCATGCCATCATTAACAAAAACACCAGCTGTAGAAGTTACTATCTATACTCCAAATAGGATATGATGATTTGGTCTTGGTTTTTTCCACTGTCATAAAACACAGAAAAATCAAATGAATTGCTTTAGATCACAATGTGAAACCAATGCTTTAAATATTTCTTAAATATCAGGGTGGTGTTTGTTTGGGGACATAAGACACATTGGAATGGAACTCGAATGGCTTTTATATTCTGAGTAAAGTACATATAAACAAAAACTCTACAAATAGAATAATGCATTTTGGTGATGTTTGATAGCTTACAATGTGTACTGACATATGTTCTGTCAACTTGACCTTAATAACAAACTCCAAGAAGCAGGGAAAACTATCTGCCTTATAAACAGAAGCTACCTGAGTCTCAGAAAAATGAAGTGATTGTGTAATGGTGGAGGTGAGACTTGAACCCATGTCTCCTGTCTATAAGGCAATGGTGTTCACTCAAGATAATCAGCTTTTTGTCCTCATTCATGAACAATATATAAGGACAAAAAAAGATAATCCATTAGCAAAGAATAGACTTTCCTTCCCTGTACCTCTAATATCCACTGAAAAATGTAACACGGTTTTCCTTTAGTTAGAATTAAGCTGAAACTACAATAGTGAATACAAAGAATCCTTTCTGCCCAATTTCAAGAATCCTACTGAGCCTCCAGAGTCTGTGAGGGTAAGTATAGACCAGCCCTCAAGGTACAGGAAAAAACAAACCATCCCTAGGTGAACAGGAAGTATGAAACAAATGTTAACTATATTCTGCTTTGGGGCCCCATCAGAAACTAAAGCTATTAACATCAGAGCTGCAGAAGACAATACTCTTGTATGTGATAACTGGAGCCTGTAGTAAGGATGCCCTCTCCCTAGCTTGTGTCAAATGCTTATGCTTGAGATAAGTAATTAAAGAGCCATAAAGTAACTTTGAAGGTTTCCTAGTGCCTGAACAGAAAATATCTAGAAGCACTTCCTTTCTCTTCTCTCCTTTTTTCCAAGGTTTATTAAGGCAATATGAAAAGCAATGTGGTAGAGTGAATAGAGAGCAAGCCACAGAGTCAAAAATAAATGAGTTCAAGTCACATTCCTGACACATACTGGCTGTGTGACCTAGATTAAGGCTTTTAGCCTCTCAGTGTCCCTAGGCAATTCTCAGACTGTAAATTACAGAGCAGGTGTCAATCCAAACTGGTAGAAGTTGTTTTCTCACTGGAGAGTTCCCCTATACCAAGAAATCACATGTGTAATCTCATTATAAGAATATGTGAGAAGGTTCTCCATTAAATTTGTTCTCAAATGCTTGATCATGACAACAATGTTATTCTGAATTCTAACCCAACAGAACCAAGCATGGCATGTCCTACTAATTAGGAAAGAATTTCAGGATGGCACCAATGACTGACTGTTGTATAAGACCAATCTAATTTCAAAGAAAGTTAATTATTTTTATTTCTCTCCCAGTTGCTAGTACAACGTTTGGCTTACAGTAGGAACTTGGTAAATATTTGTCGAACAAAAGAATGAATGCTTAAAGAACAAAATGATGGTGGGCATCTAGGTAGCAAGATGGAAGGGGCATCATACAGTTCCCAGCTTTGTGTCCTTGGGCAAGTTACTTTCCAAATTGTCTAAGCCTTTACTGTGCTTCTATCTTAGAATAGATACCGATTCTAAAAACAAATGACAGGGTAATCATCCAAACCTTCCCAACTGACATTAATGCATTGCTGGTGGAGTTGTGAATTGATCCAGCTATTCTGGATGGCAATTTGGAACTATGCCCAAAGGGCTTTAAAAGACTATCTGCCTTTTGATCCAGCCATAACACTGCTTGGTTTATACCCCAAAGAGATAATAAGGAAAAAGACTTGTACAAAAATATTTATAGCCGCATTCTTTGTGGTAGCAAAAAATTGGAAAATAAGGGAATGTCTTTTGATTGGGGAATGGCTGAACAAATTGTGGTATCTGCTGGTGTTGGAATACTATTGTGTTCAAAGGAATAATGAACTGGAGGAATTCCATGTGAACTGGAATGACCTCCAGGAATTGATACAGAGTGAAAGGAGTAGCTCCAGGAGAACATTGTACACAGAGACTGATACACTGTGGTACAATTGAACATAACGGACTTCTCTACTAGCAGCAATGCAAGGATTCAAAGCAATGCTGAGGAACTTATAAGAAGGAAACTAGCCACATTCAGAAGAAGAACTGTGGGAGTAGAAAAACAGAGGAAAAAAACTGCTTGAACACATGGGCTGATGGGGATATTATTGGGGACATAGATGCTAAACGATAACTCTAGTCCAACTATCAATAATATGGGAAAATATTCAAAACAAAAAATTTAAATTAAAAAAAGGAAATAAAAAATAAAGTAAAATATAAAAAACAAACCTTCTCAACTGTCCATTGTCTCTCAATGCCACAGTAGAACCCTTCCCTACAAACATTTGTTTTTGAGTCTATCTGGCATCATGGAACCAATTTACCCAGGGAAGAGTAAGAACACACAGGGATAAGCTATATAGCCCTGGGGAAAATACACTTTAACACAAACTGGAGCCGCTAGTTACTGCAGTGGATAGTGCCAAGCTTGGAGTCAGGAGGTCTTGAGTTCAAATTTGACCTCAGATACTTCCTAGCCATGTGATCCTGGACAAGTCACTTAAACCTATTTATCTTAGTTCCCTCATCTGTAAATAAAATGAGCCAGAGAAGGAAATGGCAAAATGTTCCAGTATCTTTGAAAAGAAAACCCCAAATGGGATCACAAAAAATTGGATACAACCAATTGACTAAACAACAACAAAAAAAGTTACTGGCAGTGATGAGAAATGAGAGTTCATTCTGCTCTAAATCCTACAATGTATTCTCATTTTCTTGTCTCTGATCCCTTTAATGGAAACTGTTGAGAAGCAATGTGGAATAGTGAAGAGAGGGCCAATCTTGAAACTAGGAAGGATATGGATACAAATCTCATCTCTGATACATCCTATTTGTGTCATCATGGCCAAATTACTTAATCTCTCAGTGCCCCCAAGAAACTCTCTAAGACTGTAAATTACAGATAAGTTGCCTATCTGCATCAGTGGAAGGAAGGGGATAGAAGGGAATACACATTTATTAAGCGTCTACTATGTTCCAGGAACTATGTTTGGCATTTTACAAATATTAATTCATTTGATCCTCATAGCAAGTCTGAAAGAGAGGTGTTGTTATTATCTCCATTTTATAATTAAGGAAACTGAGGCAAACAAGTTTAAGTGACTTGCCCAGGGTCTCAAAGGTAATAAATATCTGAGGCTGAACTTGAACTCAGGTATTCCTGACTCCAAGCCCAGTGCTCCATATGCTCTGCCACCTAATTGCCTTTAGAGGGAATGTTCACTCTGGCATTTACCTGCAAAGATGAAATTACAAGCGTGGACCAATATTCCCCTATACATACATGCACACTGTCAATCAACAAAGTTATCAAAACCGAAAACAGAATGAAATCCACTGGCTAAATAAGCATTCAGTGGCCCAGCTATATGACAGAAATGAATTCTCTATTCTTTCTTCTTTGTGGAAAGTCTTAGAAGGATCTTTAAAAAGGTGTATGTGTGTGTGTGTGTGTGTGTGTGTGTGAGAGAGAGAGAGAGAGAGAGAGAGAGAGAGAGAGAGAGAGAGAGAGAGAGAGAGAGAG
>NC_058131.1:246674829-246786012 GCF_016433145.1 Gracilinanus agilis
GAAGGAAGGAAGAATTTTACATCCTCAGATATCTCATTATAACATGGAAATGAGCCTGAATTCTCCAAGGTGGTGCCAATGGAGTATAAGATCTGACAGATTCTACCAAGATGGAAAAGTATCAAATATGACTCTCATAATGGACTACATGTCTTCTGTCTGAGGACCAGTCTAGACAAAAAAGGAAAGGCTTGTGAATGAGATGGCCACCTGTTGATGAAATTTTTGGCCACAGCAATTCATGAAAACCATCTCCTAAGGCAGTGATGGGCAAACTTTTTAAAGAGGGGGGCCAAAGGAAAGGAAATGCTCATCTGTCGATCTGTTTCTAAGGCAACTCTTTTGAAGTTTCATTGTATTGTATCCTACTCATTGTATTTGTCAGATTAGGAATAATGTCGCGGAGCCAAATAGAACATTTCAGGGGGCCACATCCGGCTCGTGGCTGTAGTTTGCCCATCACTGTCCTAAGGAATGGAAGTTATTCTCCAAGTTAATGTAATGTCCACAGTAATGAAATGATAGATCTTGTGAAGTAATAAAGTAAAGAAGGAGATGAACTTGCCATTTTGGCTCCTTAGATTTTCCCTCCATATATTCTGATTTTAGGAAATATCAGATCCTGAATGCTTTATAGCATATGTAGTCCTTTATAGGACATCAACAAAACATCTTCTAGTTATTGCAAAAATTTTTCACAGGATTTGGGAATATGAATGAATAAGATATGGCCTTCATTTGGGTAGGACAATTTCTCCAGGATGTCCATTTCTGTCATTAAAAGTCCATAAACCAAGCATATATAATCTGGGGTTGGCATGTGCTTATATTTGAACATGATATATTCTGAGGCTGAATGGAATTTCAAACTAAATATAAAACTAAGCTGTGTAGAGCTATCTGATCGTCTGATGATGGGAAACTAGCCTTCCTCATCTCTAGACAGCTTCCTCGACTGACCTTATCACCTCTGAAGTTTGTGGGAAGCTATTTATTTTCTCCCCTTCCATTTCTAAGCTTGCTGTCTTTCTCAATTATGCTTTCCTTAAAGCAAGAGAAAAGTAATTAGGTGTTTTGGTTTCAAAAGCTTTTATTTCACCTCCTGTTAGGCAATGGACTGCCAAGCAGCTAGAGTAAACAGAGATAGGAATTGTGTAAACAAATAACTTTATTAAGCCCTATAGATGATATAGTCATTAAAAATAAATAAAACATTTGAATAGGCAATTATTTTTTAAAGAATAAATTAATGGATAAATGTAAAGCCCATAGCCAGGCACAAGATTAGAAGCCCTGGCTTGACAGAAGTTGATATGAAAAAGAACTGGGAGGATAAGTTGACTACAAGCCTTAGAAGGAACCTACGGTGTTTTAAAGCTCACATAAAAAAACCTGACTTGCCTGCTGCATTAATAGAAGTCAAATGCCCCCAAACATGTACCACCTTCAGAGTCTGCCGTCTTCATGAAGCCCCTCCACAATCTCCCTAGTTAGGGCTTTCTCTCTTTTCAAATTACCTTGCATTAACTATCAGTTTCCATGTTGTCTCTCCCTACTAGAACTATTAAGAGCCTTGATAGCAGGGACTAGCTTATTTTCTTGTTCCTGAATCTCCCACAACTACCAAAAATGTTTCATGTATGAGAAGTACTTAATATTGAACTGAATTGAAAAGAAATGAGTTTTTCCATCCTCTACATTGGTTAGACCATAGCTGCAAAATTGAGTTCTGTTCTGAGCACTACATTTAACAAGGGTCAAAAGACAAAGTAGAAAATTATTTAGGAAACATGGTAAAAGGGGTGGAAACCATGTGATATGAACTGTTAGGGGCAGCTAGGTAGCACAATGGATAGAGATCGACACCTGAAGTTGAGAAGCCCTAGGTTCAAATCTGTCCTCAGACATTTCATAGCTATGTGACCCTATGCCAGTCACTTAATCCCAATTTCCTAGCCCTTGCCGTTCTTCTGTCTTATAATTCATTCTAAGACAGAAGGGAAAGGGAAAAGAAGAAGAACAACAACTGTTGGAAAGTGTGTTTAATAAGAAGAAAAAGGAACTTGAGGAGGGCTGTGGTTATTGCCTTTAAATATCTGAAAGACAATTACAGAAAGGCTAGAGAAGACTATTTAGCAACATGGTACTACAGATTATAGTGTGACCAATAGGGAGGATGCATTTGGATGCAATTTAAGAGATAAGATTTTTAACAGTTAGAAGCTCCAACAATGGATTCGGCTGCTCGAATCAGAGGCTGGTGAGCAAGAACTAAATGGGCATCTATTAAATGATTCTACATAAAAGATTGCTGAATTACATGGGAGGGTAGATTGTCAAAGATGTCGAACTTGTAGTTTGGGACCAAAAGTGGCCCATAAAATTCCCAATTGGGGCCCAAACTAGAGTAAGATGTAACTGGGAAATGTTTAACAAAATAAATAAAAACATAACACCACATAGATAATGTTCATTTGTGGTTTCTAAGTCAATATGTGGCCAGCAGTTTCTGTTTCACTGAATTCCATACCACTGGACTAGATAAATGGTGAGGTCCAATCTAGTTCTAAGAGGCTTCCATTCTAGAAAGTCACATTTAATATTTAATCAATGTTTATTTATTTAACTTATTTAATAAATATTAACAATTAATATTTAATATGGTTGACAATCCATGACTATGGGTAGGTTGAGCCTTAACATCTAAAGTCAAGTCACCTCCTCCTCATGACATGACACCAAAAAAAATCTATCTAACTAGGTTCACCTCAATGTCAGAATTGTTGGTGACATACAGTATCACCTTTTCATTTTCACCATTATACCCCAGGAATTACCACTTGCCTATGGTCATGGATACGATTCATTTCCCTTGTTCCTTAATAGCATGCCTTTTGGTCAAAGGGGTCAATCTTCTTTGTCAGACTGATAGGGGATCCAAGTGCCTAGGCAGCAAGAGCAGGAACAGGAGCAGGCAATAATTAGATTTTGCAATGCTTCTGTCGGATTTACCAGTTAGCCCTAACATCCCAAAGGACCAGTCAGAGTTGTGAATGAACAGAGGGGATTCCAGGTCTTTAATAAGGAGCATTTACTTTGGCCCTTTCATTGAGTGGCTGCAGGTTAGACCTAGTCCCCTATAAACACACTCACTTTAAAAGATTCAGTCCTAATGAAAACAGCTTTTCTTCCTTCCAACCCTCTCATCCTCCCTGCCCCCTCTGAACAGCATTGGGTTCTGGCCAGGGAAAACAAGTTCCTCTAAAGGTTGGAAAGCAGTAGTCACTTCAGGGACCTCTTTGTAGCCAGTCACTGCAGCAAGGAATTTGCAAGCTAGCTTTTGCAAGTTGCTCAAAGCTAGCCAATGGATTAAGAGAATTCTCATGAATGTGGAGGGGAAAAGAGATTGGTCTGGAGGTAGGAGAACTGACCCACCCATACACTATCCTAAGGAGATGCCAACATTGTCTGCTGTCCCATTATCTACTTTTGCCCTCAATCCTGAAGTTTCTTCTAGGGCCAAAGACATTTACATTCTCCATTTGGAAAAAACTACTCTGCATCATCTAGGCTACTCTAATGTATCCCTTTCTTCTCTATTCCTCTTAACTACTCTCCCTGACACAAAGGCTACTCTGATGAATTTAAAATGAGGAAGACGTGGTCTCTCATCAGACACTGGGTATTTATTGACCACCCATTCAATGAATGGCATCATATGTTTCCAAGTAGTAGAGGACTGGAAATCATTACCTCTCCCTAGTCAAGTAAATAACTTTCAATACAAATGCAAATATGTGTGTGTGTGTGTGTGTGTGTGTGTGTGTGTGTGTTTTCTCCCTTACCTCCCAAAGCAGTGTGGTGTAGTACAGAAGTAAAAAACATAGCAAGCTAGCCACACAGTGCCCACAAAACTTTTGATTGCAGTCTTACCTAGATTAAAAATGTAATTTGGAAAATGCTTAACAAAATAAATAAAAATACAATAAAACATACATAATGTTGATTCGTGGTTTTCTAAGTCAACATGTGGCCCACTGGGATCCTTGTTTCTATTTGAGTTTGATACTATTGGTCATAGCAGAGAGAGAACTGGCACAGAGTCAGGAAGCTCTCAGTTCAAGACCCATCTCTGACACATACTGGCTGTGTGTCCCCAGACAAGGACAAGTTCTAGGATACACTCTAATAATACAGAGAAGGTGCTAACCTATATTGGTAGAGGGAGTTTCCTCATCTGGGAACTCCCTACAACAATGAAACCCCAGGTCCATCCTATCCACTCTATATATTCATACTTCATGAACTGGTGATTTGGATAATGTAAATCACATCCCCACCTCTCCATGACTTAAGAAACAGACTTTGCAAGTTGCTATGGCTGAAAAAATCACCACTTAATAACCAATTTTGTGTTGATCACCATAGCAGCCTAGCTGGTTCAAACAGTAGACATACATTGTTCAACTATGGGTCTGTACCCAAAGCCTTTCAAGTTTGGTAGGATGCTCTAAGTATGTGAATTCTGCTGTGTCATCTTGGAGAACCCAGAATCATCTTTATGCCATTATGAAGTAATGGAGGTAGAACTAGGAGAGGATGGCTATGGGTATAAATTTATTTTGATTCATATCATTTAATGAGGATGTATAAAATTAAATTATCTTTAAATATATGCAGAGATGCAAATGATCTATGAGTCTATCAATACAAGTAACTCCTGTTAAGAGAACTCCTTCCACCAAGGCAGATTGTCGTTCATTTATGACTTAATAAGCAAGTGTAGGGAGTTGTCTGAAATACCTAGAGTTTACTTGGCTTGCCCAATATCCCACAGCTACTACATGTCAGAAGTAGGACCTGAACCTAAATCTTACTCCAAGTCCAGCACTATCTCCACTATGCCGAACTACTTCCATACAGATTCATATGGAAGTAGTTATATGTGTGTATGTGTGTGTGTGTGTGTGTATTTGTATAAAATCAAATTTAAAAATGATAACAATAGCATGTCCAAATCCTAGGACATGTTATCGTTATCACTTTTTAACAGAAAAGAAACTGAAGCAAACAGCAGGTAAGTGACTTATGTAGAGTAATACAACTAGTAAACGAGGCTGGATTTGAACTCTGTTCTTTCTGAATCTAGAGGCAGAATTCCATCTATTGTGCCACCTAGCTGCTTTGTATCTCTAAAGCTGAGTACAACCCCTTGGGTTAGGTGGGTATTTAATAAATGTTTGTTGAATTCTTTATGTTTGAACCTCCCATTGCTTCTCTGCAGTGCTGATAAAATAGTAGCTTAACCTGAACAGAAATCAAAGATGAGGTGTTTGTCCATTATCCATAACACTCAACAGACAAAGACTCCAAAATGTCACTATGGAGACTCAAGGATCCTATTATGAGTCACTAAATAAACCTTATGCACAAAGCTAAAGCTGCCTGGAAACATCAATGTCCAACCCATCCCCAGCAATAATAAATGTACTTCAACTCAGCCCATCACCAGAGACATCACAAAACATGAAACTATATTTGAGGGCTACAGACATGGAGCTCTCTGAACAGTGGAAAAGGCAACTTCTTTGGGCCAAAAAGTGAAGGAACTATTTAATGGGTTTCCTATGGAGGCTGATCCCATGTGAGTAGCCTGGTGCCAAGAGTAAGTCAACATTTTCTTCAAAATACCCATCATCAACAGGACTTCTGCTCTTTGAACATCCAAATCCTACTGCATGCAAACACTCTGTAGCTCAGGCAATAGCCTTTATACTTAAATGCCAGGAAGCGGGCTCCATCAGCTTCAGTCTCCACTAGACTTTCTGGGCTGCCAATATTCAATACTAATTTTGCTCCATCAGTGTTTACTTCTCCTTTAACCCCTGCCTATGAAAGTCTCAGAAGATTTTTGATAGATGCAGACCAAGAGTAAATTTATTCAAATAAAGAACAGAATTGGCAAAACAAATAAAAAATCCTTTGGGGGAGGGAAGTTTATGGGTGTGTTGTAGGTGTGTAAAGAAATTCATTTGTATAAAATCAAATTAATCACTGTCCAGGAAATGCCATATAGAATCCATTTCTGGGCCCTCACCAGAGGCAAAGAGATGAAGGCAATCTGTCCTTCATCTTTTTCTCTCTTCATTTCACAGACTAAGATGTCAAATCTCCCATCATTGCTAATCAGGCCCTTTTTTTGAGTGGAAATTTAGGTTTATTTTTTTAATCAAGTGAGACATGAGAATTTTGATCTCTCCTGTAGAACTGAGCAATGGGCTCTTTTTTGCCTTAAAAAAATTGCCAAAAATTGTACTAGTAGATAAATACAGGAAATAAGCAGCTATGGGATAATGGAAAGTTAGTCAGAAAACCTGGATTTACAAAATCCTGGCTCTGTTTACTAATTGCTGTATGGCCTTGGGTAAGTCATTTACCACTTTAAGGCACTATTCCCTCATCTGCAAAATAGGGATAATAATATATATGTCCTAATAAAACCTGCCCTACCTCACAAGATTGTTCTAAGATCAAATATTCATAATGTACTTTTTATACCTTAAAGAAATCAATGTTAATCAATTAATAAGCCTTATTAAGTGCATGCTATATGTCAGATGTGGTGCTAGTCACTGGGATACTTATGACAAAAATGAACTAATCCCTGTCCTCAAAGAACTTATATTCTATTGGAAGAAATAAGAGGTACATACATAAAAATATCAAGTATTTTTATTACCAAATCAAAAGCAGAAAAATCTGGTTCAGTATCAGGTCTTCTTCCTCTGTCTTTTATACCCTTTCCCATTAATGGCCACAAAAATGGTGAATGATTTTTTTTTTCCTCCCGGAAATGCATGCCATGAGAGAATATGAGATTAATTTAAGGTCTGGCCACAGTTTCAATTTACCTAATGTTTTCTTAGCAAAAAAACAGCACAAGAATTTCTAACAAAAATGAAAGCAGAAAACGCTTTCTCCATTTCAGGCAACATGTAAAATGGATCAAATTTCCTGTGTCTTTCATGGATGGGCCATGAAATTGATACACATGATCAAAAACGAGTCTTCCCTTCTCATCATGATATACTTCAAGGCTTTGTTTGGGTCAAGCTGGACTAAAAGGTCTCTAAGGTTCCTTCCAACTCTTGAGAGTCTGTGATTCTGTGCTTTTCTACCCTTCCATTCCTCTCCTCTTACAGAGCTGATGTTCCTTCTGTACTCCCTCCATTCTTCAAAAGTTTCAAGAGGATTTAATGAAAAGAAAACACAAACCAAGTCATAGTATAACCACCCCAAGTATATTCAACAGTTAAATTCCTAATAAAGCCTGGTGATGAGTAAGCCTTTGGGGCAGAGGAGAGGAAGGGAAATTCATTCGCATTAAGCTCACAAAAGGGGAAAATGGACATTTTCATTATCTGTAAAATTAAGCATTAACACCCCACGCACACATCCACACTCACATGTGCACACATACACACACACGTAGACACGGCACACTGAAACCACCCACATGCCCGTGTGATTTTCAACACTTCTGGTACAGCCCAGGCCAGCTCTAATTTACAGCTCCTGCTGCTGACTCAGAGGTGAAAACCCTCCATCTCTGAATGCGGCTGCCTGGTTAGGAAAGATTCAGTTCCTAATCTTGTTTCAACTCCTGAGGTGGCCAGGGTTTGGTGCCGTGTCCAGGAAGATACTTTAAAAAAAAAGCTTCCTATGATAATGGCCAGTTTTACAACAATTTGACATTTCTATGTACATCTAGAGCTAGTGCCCAGATATGGGGTCTCTCATTCCTCCTACATCATTTTCAGAAAATGCCCACAAGTTTGCCACTACAGCTAGACCCATTCTTTTTCTGGATATACATTCTCAAGGTTTTTTTTTTTAATTTTTTGTTTTTTAATTTAATTTTATTAATTAATTTAGAATTTTTTAATTTCTAAAGCCATCTACAGCTTCTTCTAGTCATTGAGGCCCACTCTTTGCACAGTAAATACCAGGATGTCCCATCCTAAATTTTTTAGGTTTCTGCAGCTCATGGGCCCGAAAAGAGCACATTACAGTTAACACATAATGAGATAGTCTCCTGGTTTTAAAGAGGCAGCCTTGTGGCCTTGCTCTCACTACTTCCTGGCATGCTACAATGACAGCTGTGTACCCTACTCGAAAAGAAGAACACTGACATTAAAAGTACACATTTAGTTGGAGGGGATGTGGCAAAATTGGGACATTAATGCATTGCTGGTGGAGTTGTGAACTGATCCAGCCATTCTGGCTGGCAATTTGGAATCATGCTCAAAGGGCTATAAAAGAATGCCTGCCCTTTGATCCAGCCATACCATTGTTGGGTTTGTACCCCAAAGAGATCATAGATAAACAGACTTGTACAAAAATATTTATAGCTGTGTTCTTTGTGATGGCAAAAAACTGGAAAGCAAGGGTCTGCCCTTCAACTGGGAAATGGCTGAACAAATTGTGGTATATGCTGGTGATGGAATACTATTGTGCTAAAAGGAATAATAAACTGGAGGAGTTCCAGGCGAACTGGAGAGACCTCCAGGAACTGATGCAGAGTGAAAGGAGCAGAGCCAGAAGAACATTGTACACAGAGACTGATATACTGTGGTAAAATCGAATGTAATGGACTTCTGTACCAGCAGCAATGCAATGACCCAGGACACCTCTGAGGGATGTATGATAAAGAACGCTACCTACATTCAGAGGAAGAACTGCAGGAGAGGAAACATATAAGAAAAGCAACTGCTTGAATGCATGGGTCGGGGTGGACATGATTGGGGATGTGGACTCGAAACTACCACACCAATGCAACCACCAACAATTTGGAAATAGGTCTTGATCAAGGACACATGATAAAACCAGTGGAAATGTGCATTGGCCATGGGTGAGGGGAGTGCAGGGGGTGAAGGGGAAAGTAGGAGCATGAATCATGTAACCATGTTAAAAATGATTATTAATAAATGTTTAAATTTTTAAAAAAAGTAAACATTTATTAGAAAGAAGGATTTAAGAGGATGAAGTAAATTTTCACCTCCTGTCCTGACTCCCCCAAATTTCTTTGCATTTGCTTAGTTTATATTTTGTATTTATTTGTGTGCGTGTCGTTTCCTCTAGTAGAGTATATAAGCTCCTTGAGGGCAGGTATTATTTCATGTTTATTTTATCATTTTTTACCTAGCATCTGATATAATTCTCTGGCACATAGCTGACACTTAAGTGCTTGCTGAACTGAACTGATTTGGTGAACAAATACATTATTTTTTAAGTATAGCCCTTAATTAATAATGAGTATTAGAAATACCTTATGTCATGGGAGCCCAAACTCAACATCGACCTTGACACAAGGAAGAAATGGTTCCCTTAGGTCCAGGGCTAATGCCATGGAAGATTATAGATAGAGGAAAAGGAAAAACTTTTCAAAGTTCTTGGCAAAGGGGAACAAAGTTTAAACTTTTGCTAATGAGTTTTTTGTACCCTCCTGGTTGAGAAAAAAAAAATCAGGCTGATATAGTGTACTATACTAGGCACTGTAGGGGGATACAAGAGGAAAAAACCAACAAAAATATGATCCTGCCCTCAAAGAGTCTACTAACTAGGGGCAATTAGGTGGTACAGTGGATAGAGCTCCAGACCTGGAGTCAGGAAGACCTGGGTTCAAATCTTGTCTCAGATATTTCCTAGCTATGTGATCCTGGACAAGTCACTTAACCCTAATTGCCCAACTCTTATCTTCTGTCTTAGAATTGATACTAAGCCAGAAGGTAAGAGTTTCTTTAAAAAAAAAAAAAAAGCCTCAACCTAGTTTCAGAGAAATGACTGGCACATACATAATTACTTAGAGAATAGGATAATTCTGTATTAAAGGCCAAACTTACATAGAAATTCCAAGGATAAGAAAATCAACATGTGCTAGGGTAGTTTTGGAAAGCTTTTTGGAGAAAGTGGAATTGGAGATAAGCCTTGAAAGAGGGGTAAGTTTGGAAAGAGTAGAGATTAGATGAGAAAGTGTACTTAGGCAGGGAGATGTATGTGAAAAGGGACAAAGTCAGGACTGGACAAAGTTTGGGGATTGAGAACCCCTGAAAGCCACCCAAAAATAACCATCTGAAAGGAGAAAACATTTGCATGTACGGTGGGAACTGACCTGTGGAGGGTCTAAAATGCAATCCTGAAAAGTTTAGACTTGATGTGATACATATTCAGATCTTTATTCCACATAGTTGTTTGTTAAAGTTGAAATTTTGAAACAAATTTTCAAACTTCAGTTGAAATTTTCTCAGCTTTATTGGCTCATAAATGTGGAATGGGAAAGGATCACAAGACCATAGATATAGAATTGTCAGGGAGTTTACTAATCTACCATCTCATTTTATAAATGAGGAAACTATTATTTTTAAGCATTCATTTTAGTCATATCCAACTCTTGGAGAAACCATTTGGGGTTTTCTTGGCAAAGATATTAGAATAGTTTGCCATTTCCTTCTCCAGCTCATTTTACAGATGAGTAAACTGAGGCAAACAGGGTTAAGTGCCTTGCCCAGGGTCACACAGCTAGTAAGTGTCTGATGCGGGATTTGAATTCAGGAAGATGAATCTTCCTCACTTCAGGACCAGGACTCCATCTACTATGCCACCTAGCTATGGAGGAAAGTGGAGACCAGAATATTAAGTCATCTTTTCATGGACTCCTTAATTCTAAGTGGGAGAGCCAGTATTTGAACCTAGGTCCTCTGACTCCATATGCAGTGTTCTTTTCACCACACAACAATGCTTCCTAAGGGAAGCCTGTAAAGGGCAAATAAACTATATAGTATCACCCAATGAAGTAGAACCTAAGACTAAATTTAGAACTTTAAGGTAAACTTCAAGCTTTTAAACCATGCTACTGCTCTCATCAAGTCAAGAGCATCCTAAAAACAGAGCTCAGTGACTGAAGCAATGCCTGATTGATTCTTATCTGAGAATCCTCTGCCAGAAAGTAGTTAACTAATAAAGTGGGATGGGATTGGGTCTCTGAGTCACTGCTTCTAAACATATATTGATTGATCATGAACACTATTATTTCCAAGTACTGCATGCTCACTGAAGTAAGCTGGTATTTCTTTATAGTCTATGCCTCCCAAACCAATACCATTGATCTGGCATTTCTCCACTGACCTGCCAAAAACTTAATAGACTGAATGAGACTGAGTGCCCTTCTACTACTCTGGGCTAAGATTAAACAAAGGGCTTCGGTCTCTAGAACAGATGTTCTGACAAACTTCCCCAGTGCTAACTTCACATGGAAAACTAAGCCAATGTTCAAAAAGATCCTTCCAAGCCTTACTCATAGGAGAGCAGAGATGAGCCAAATTCTCTGGGCAAATGGCTCAGTTCTGAAGCAAGTACTCTTTAAGCAATGACCGTAGTGCTGAACTTGTCTTAACAGTGTTCAGTTTTAACTTTATTATTGGGCTAATTTATGAGGATGATCACTCAGTGGGAAGTGGAAAGGGGGAATTGTGAGGGTCGACCTAGCAGGTCCGCAAGCTGTCTACTGATCTGTCACTGTCATAAACAGCCAATTCAGTTGATTTAATAGTGTTTCTTCACAAGTAATTCTTCATTGTGGAGGGAAGCATACAGTTTACTCTGTCTCACTTCAGGGATGCAAGACCAAGAAGAAATCCCTGATGAGAGATCTGATTGTGTCAGCACTTGGTGCAGAAAGAAGTTCATTTTCAGAAAAATGAAATACTATCCCCTTCCTACTCAAGTGGAGATCTTACTTGAGGCAGATTTGGAGGAAATCAAAGTGTCAGTGTATATTAGGAAGTCAAACATGATCTTCTACAGAAATTTGTAAGTGCTTTAGGAAAAATTATCCAAATAAAGGTTTGGTTGAATTCATTGCTATCTCTATGTTAATCATGAGCCTATGTTTGTTCTATCAAGATGGCTAAATGGCAACAACAAAAAAAAGTTTTCATATCTGATTTAATGGCAGTAGCCAGGCTTTAGAGGAATCAGATATGCCTCTATCTAGGGTTTTTCAGATTCTCCAGGAATAGATATGTTAAGGTGCTCCACTTATTTACCTGTATCTTGAGAAGCAAGTTTATTGAATAACAGGAATAAGGAAACTTGTGGCTAAAGAATACTTGCCTTGTCAAATGACATAAAGTCTGAAATTACCATGGACTTTCTTTGCCATTTCAGTTGAATTATCTTCTCTTTGAAGTTTTATCTGTAGAAGAATAGCTATCAAAGACAACAACCAGAGTCAGTTGGCCCCACCTCTGTCACTAGCTGGATGAGAGACTTTGAACAATTCCCTTCTCTTTAGAACACAGTTTACTCTTCTTAAAAATGAATCTATTGAACCAAATAATTTCCAAGGTCTCTTGCAACTCCAACATTCAATGAGTGATTATGGTTCTAAAATGAGTGAGACAGAAAGTTCAAGACTTGAATATGAGGTGGGCAATAAAACTTCATCTATACTCCTAAGAGCAAGCCAAACCAGCATACCCAATTCTCAAGCATAAACCCTATAAATGAATGCTCCTATAAATTCATGATTTCATTGGTGTGGGTCATCCTTCTATTGACACTGGCCACAGCTCTCTGTCTTAGTAGATGGTCTTCATGAATTCCAGTAGCATAATTGACCTTCTGGAAATGAGTATTGCTATGATTTAGCTAAGCTGAGCTTCATATGAAAAATAAAGAGACCTATCCCTATGTAAAACCTTACCAATCTTTACTGCCATAGCCTTCAAGAAATCAAAGTCACCTCCATGGCCCAATGAGGCATCAGTTCAAGCACAACAAGCAGGAAATTTTTTAATTCCAGGGACCAAGCTTCTCTTGTCTCCTTTAAAACACAATATAGGAAAATAGAGGAGATCTAGCCTCATTGCAAATATTCAATAATTGAAGGGCATTAAGGGCAAGAAAGAAAAAGAGGCAGATGAAGAGAAAAGTAAAATGTATGAAGAAGCCAAATATTTTTTATAGACAGACTTCAAAGCCTCCCCACCTCACCCATTCAGATTGTTATGTCACAAGCCTGGTGTATATACATATACAAATATATATATATATATATGTATATATATATATACATAAATATATATATACCTGGAAAAGGTCAATAAGTGAGATAGTTAAGAGAAGGTTCAAAAAATACATGATAGCTACCTTAAATTATTTCTTGGATTCTAGTTATAAAGCTGCAAAAAGACCTTAGAAGTCATTTAACTCCAATGCTTCATTTCAGATATAAGGAAACGAAGATCCCATAAGGTTATTACAAATGGCTTGCCCCAGGTTATACAGGTAAAAAGCATCTGTGGTAAGATTTGAACCTGCTGCTTTCATGGCTCCACAGTCAGTAGGTTCTTTTCCATTATACCATTAATTAAACTTGTTCTATTTGAGCCAAGAGGACAGAACTAAGAACAATGGGCAGAAGCTTCAAAGAAGCAAAATTAGGCTGGAGGACAAGAAAAATATTCTAACAATTTGAGCTTTCCAAAATTGGAATATGTTGCCCCAACAGGTAATGGCTTCATCTCAAGTTGGAGGTGTTCAAGAAGAGGCTAGCTGACTCCCTTTTGTAGTAGAGATTCTTTTTCAGGTGAGTTGGCCTAGATCTCTATTGAGGTTCCTTCCACCTCTCAAATTCTATAATTCTCTGATAATCTACTTTCTGATTAGTTAATCTTATATTACAGAAAAATCAGATTGCAATTTATTCAGTCTAAGTTTATGTTTATGGAAAAATTCAAGACAAAGTTATACTCCCAAGGAACCAGAGAATCATAGAAGTTAGAGCTGGAATACAGAATCCAGTCCAACCTCCTTATTTCATAGATGGGGAAACTAAGGTTAATCAACTGGCCTAAGGTCACAAATCAATCTATTAGTGCAGCTTCAAAACCAAATGCAAGGCACTGTGTACAATCAAGATATCTCCTTTGAAAGGTTCATCTAAAACCTTCAGAGAGGTAAAAGTTTAGATAAATTCAACCCATACTCACCCCAAACTGGACAGTTTTTGATATAAGAATATTGGAATATGGTCTTGCTAAAAATACTTGGATCTGAAATATGGGTTCTCTTTTGGATACAGTCTTCTAGTCACATTCAATCATGCCTGAATGGTGGGCTGGAGGCCAATACTTTCATTTCACTGAGGACTTGAGTCACCAAGGTCAAAGTTCTTGGAGGTAAAAGGCCAATAGATTAGTCACGCATCCAGCCCATCCCCAAATCTGACATTTTACAAAGGGATGAAACAAATTTATATGATCACATATGGATCCTATTGACAAAGAAGACTCCATCTTGGTTGAAAGGAAACAAATACAGTAGTGGAGTAGTGAAATGGGAGGGAGTGGATTGTTATTCTAACAGAGTTCCAACTTATCCAGCATGCCAACTCATGGAAAAATACTTAATTTAGAAAAGAAAAAAGTATATGTATTTGTGTTTATTAAACAAAGGCTCCACTCAAAATAAAACCTTTGGGAACCTCCAAGTAATAAAATGACTCACATCAGGATGCTATGACTAAGTGGGAGGATAGGGAATTCCACTACCCACGCCAGGCTCAGAAATGATCAATTTGCTTTCAGCAGGTGATGGGAGCCTCTGCCTTTTGTTTGTTCCAAGAAAATCCATCTTTTGAAAAAAATGCTCTTTAAACAATTAAGTTTCAAAGCTGAATAATCAAGAACAGACTAGCTTCTACCATGAGCCCCAGAGTCAGAAGCGAGCCAGTGGGTCTTGGCTGGTGAGGACTGCCTGTGTTAATGAGGATTTACCAGCTGTAAAATTCCAAAACCTTGTGTCATACGAGGAAACCTTCCAAAACACTGGATTCCACCCTGTCTCAGTGAGTCTTGAAGAGCTATGGCAACTCGGTTTCCGCAACCACATCACTTTTATTTTTGTGTCCCTAGATTTTTTCCTGTTTTGCAATGTTTTGCTGGGATCCCCCAAGTTAGCTTGAGATTTAAGTGTACCGTGTCCAGCCACCAACTTTATAAAGTTCAAGAACACCATGGACATTATAACTTGAACCCCAGCTGGAAATCTGCAGATATAATTTTTTTAAAATTTGTCTTTTCAATGTCTCATAACATTATATAGTTGTGTGGGTGTGTGTGAGTGTTTGTGTATAAAGCTTCAGTGGTGGAATCTGAACCCAGGCCTTCTAGCTCCAAATTCAGTGTTCTTTCCACTCTGACATTACTTAAGCTTGCTCTGTTTGGCCCAGGAAGGGCTATTTTGCTTTGCTTTTGTTCACTTTCCTAACAGTGGAGAAGACATTCTAGGAAAAAGGTAAGAATTAACATGCAGAAGTAAAACTGTAAATAAGATGTCATTCATCAGAGCCCTAGGCTTTCTGAAATTAAAATAACCATCCCATTCACCACTTGTGTTTTCCCTATTCCAAGACTTGATATCCTGCCTGAATTTGAAGTGCCAGCTCTATTTTAGTACCCAACTATAAAAAGGACTTTTTAGTTGGTGGCTCAGATTACAAAACATAAGGGGATAAGATTAGCTCAAAAGGTTGTCACCTTGACTTAATGTAAGAACCAGATGGGATTCCCCTCCTAGGAAAACTCGAGCTGTTCCACTATATCCCCACCCCCACCCTTCTTCAGTGGCCAAACTGTCCATGGAGAAGGGGGTGGGAAAGAATACTGGAAAAAAGCAATAAAGAGGCAATCTGCCCTGCAGAAGACACATCAAATATAAGATGCTTGTATTCTATGCCAAAAGAGCAGAAAGCCTCTGAAAACATATTCAAATCCTCACAGCTTTCAAAATATTAAGTGGTCAGCTACCCCACCCTAGTAGCCTCATGGTATTCCCCAGATTTGGGAAAATTGGAGAACCCTGGTTTTAGATTGTTATCTACCCAAGAATACAATGAATCATTATTCCCCGGGTTCTATTTAGAAAGATATGATAGAGTGGAAACTAAACCCAAGAGACCTTTGTGACACACCACACAGGAAACTTTCCTATGTCATCCAAACCTCCACTAAAGTCTTCTTTCCATATCTTCTCATGGCATGGAGGTGACCCCAGATTTTCAAAGGCTGTGCCAGTAGAATGCTAAGTCTGATTCATCCTATAAAGCAGGAAAATATCTATATGTAGACTTAGTAGGACTGATACATCTAAAAAGGAGCAGAAGACTAGTCAACAAATAACGAATTTGTCATTAACCAGTATTGCTCATTATTACTACCTACCTAAAGTCAGGAAGAACTAGAATGACTCTCATGTCTTTTTTTTAAAGGTTAAAATTAATGCCATCAAAAAATTTAAGTTCAAAACAAAGAGAATGGTGATTTGAAAGAACCAGGTCAAGTACTAATAAAAGTCTAATATCCAGAATTTATAAGAAATTTACACAACTTTGTAACAACACTAAAAGCCATGCCCTGATAAGTAAATGGTCAAAGGATATGAATAAACAGTTATCAAAAGAAGACTTACCAACTACAAATAACCAGATGAAAACATACTTCATATCCTCAATGTTAAGAAAAAACAAAGTTAAAACAACTTTGATATATTATTACAGCTTTCCAATTGAACAAGACGACTAAAGAATGGGAATAGACAATGTTAGAAGAGCCATGGAAATATAAGCATGGTAATTAAATGTTGATGGAATTTTTATGAAATCCAATCATTCAGCATATCAACTTGGAATTATGAAAGAAAAGTGACTAAACTATCCATATTCTTTGACCCAATAAACCTTGTCACTTCAAGGAAGTCAAAGGTCTAACATATAACAAAATATTAATTCTAGCCTTTTTTGTAGTAGCAAAGAAGTGGCAACAAAATGGTTACTGTTGATTGGGGAATGACAAAAGTGTGATATATTAATGTAATGGAACATAAATGAGGAATTTTAAAAACTGGGAAGAGTTGTGTGAACTAATACAGTGCCAAAAAAAAAAGCAGAACTGAAAGAACAATCTCTACTATGACCCCAATAATCCAAATGAAATATCATTAATTAAAAAAATTTCAACCCTGAGGAATTAAAAAAACTAATTAAGGACCAAGAGAATAAATGAGGAAACATTTCTCCCTCTTCCTAGCAGAGAAACTACCAGAATAGAATGTTATATGGATTGTCAGATTCACTCACTGAATCAGTTGTTTTCTTAGAGAGGTAGGCACTCAGTCATTTTTCAGTTGTAACCAACTTTCCATGAAATATTTTCGGATTTTCTTGGCAAAGATACTGGAGTGGTTTGAGATTTCCTTCTTCAGGCAAAAAGGGTTAAATAACTTGCCCAGAGTGATATAGCTCATAAGTGTCTGAGGCCAGGAACTCATGAAAACTCCAGACTCAGCATTCTATCCACCACACTGCCTGTAGGTACTCTTATTCTCATTTTACAGATGGGGAAACAAAGACAAACAGAAGGTAAATTATTTCTCTGGGATCACAACAGCTAGTATCTCAAGTGTTCTGTCCACCAGACCAACTAACCTGCCTCTGAACAAAAAGAAAAAGGGTTTCATCATCATAACAATAATAGCTGATTTGGATAGGAGCTCAACAACCTATGAGATGAGGAAGTATTTTTATGCATATTTTAGAAATGAGGAAAGTACGGGTCCATGAGGTTAAAGACTAACAACTAGTGGTCAGCAAAAAGGGAGCTAGAAGTCAGGTCTCTTGACTAGCATTCTTTTCCACTTAGTCCAGGTTCTTAGGTTTGAGATCCTGAGGCTTAAAGAGTCCTAAGCTCAATAAAGTCATTTATTCCCTTTCCATACTCTTTTTCAATGGCACAACTTTAATGATGCCCATGATACCTTAATACCAATAAGACAATTCTGATACAGTGTCCAAGCAATATCCGTCAATAGAAACCCATTCCCACTTCCCAAGCAATGAGGAAGTAGCCCAATTTGTAACACTTTTCATTTCTCAGAATTGAATTACTTTGAGTCTGTAACTAGTTTTAGCAGTTAGAAACAGAAGTAGTACTATCTTTCTCTAGGTATCTAATCCCTGTTGCCCTTGAATCACATATACCATGTGCCAGATCCACTCATTTCCATTATTTCTATGTTGCTGGTATTATTGCTGTTTAAAATGATGATGATGATGATGATGATGATGATGATGATGATGATGATGATAGGTGGCATCAAGTAATGGATAGAGATCTGGCCTTAGAGTCAAGAAGGCCTAAGTTCCAGTCTTACCTCTAAAATACACTAACTGTAAGACCTCAGACAAGTCCTTTAATCTTGTTGCCTCTCAATTTCTTCATCTGTTGAATATGAGGGTTAGATTTTATGTCCTCCCAACCTATCATCCTATGATCTCACACCTCTAGTTGTCTGGCTCCTCATATGTAAAATGTGAATACTATTACCTCACAGGATTGGCAGGAGAATCAAATGAGTTAATACATGTAAAGCATTTGCAAACCTTAATTATTATATTATTTTCACAATGTACAATGCACAAGGAAGTGCTATAATTACCTGAATTTTGCAGTAATGGAAACTGAGGTATCTGAGAGGGCTTAAATAACTTGCCCAATTTCATGTAACTGCTAAGTGTCCAAGGTAAGATTCAGACTCAGGTCTTCATGACTCCACATCCACTAATTTAGCCATTTCGCCATTCAGGAGTTAGGCAAAAGTGTGGCAGACTGTATTTTATAAAATCCTCATGCTCAATGGCAGTAGCTTACCATAGCCTGGGGGATAAACCAGTTCCTTGACATTGTCATTTCAGGAGATAAGTCCCCAGCATTTTTTGACTTATAAATAAAACATCATTGATAAGAAAACATGGCCAGCTCTCATCTCAGCTTGCAGCAACTTGCCTTGTGAATTCTGTTTGGAAGACTGCCTTGCTGGAGAATAGATAGTCAGAGGTCTGTTGGGTTCTGTTTGGTTGGTCAGGAGATAGGAAGAACCCAAAGCCTAACTCTGTCAGACATCATTACCTTAAAGCTACTGTAGTAATTCTAGCATGAGATGGTGAGATCTACACTATGGTGATGCTAGTGAAAATGGAGATAAAAGGGCAAATTTGAAAACTATCAGACCTTCCATTAGATCATAGACCTTAGAGCTAGAAGAGAGTCTAGAGGTCATCAATCTGATTCCTTAGTTTTACTTACAAGGAGATCTAGAGAACAGAGATGACTTGCCCAGGTTCACACAGGAAGGAAATGGCAGAGCCAAGATAAGAATGCAGGTCTTCTGACTCCAAATTCAGTCCTCTTTTAGATATATCATGCTGACTTAGCAAGTCCATATCCTCTTCAAATATTGAAAGGGGGGGAAAGCTTGGGCCAAGAGGGTGGAACCAGGATCAATAATAACAACAAAATCCTAGAAGACAGACTTTGGCTTAATGGAAATGAGGAGAGATTCTTCATCCATCCTATCTCACACATTTCCCGTGCTAGCTCTATACCACCTTGTATTATAATAAATTAAAAAATGAATTACAAAATTCCATAACTTCCCTTTTGATCACCTCCTCATATTCTTTCTACCTAACTGCTTTCAACAAAGACTTAACTTACCCAACATGGTACTATATCCCTAGTAATTCCAATATAGGATGTTCCATCTCTCACATCCTTCAATACATTAGTCAGGAAGCTGGAATACTCCTTCCTTTCAGATTCTTCTTTTGCCTTCAACATTCAACACTTTCTCCTCCTCTGAAGTTCATCTGACTAACATCTTTTCACTTACAAAGATCATGTTGGTCATTTTTCTTAGTTTGTTGGGTTTTTTTAAGAGTTGAGAACCTGCCTCAAATTTTCCCTCTTCTCTCAAATTACTGCCTTTATATCAAAGGATTTAAACGTTCATTTACTCTTTTAAACATCCTAACCTCCTACTTCTTCAGTTTCCTCATATCTCATGACTTACTCCACCACTCTGCTTCAGCCATGCACAAGGATGAGTACACCCTTAATCTCAACATTCTCCAGAAATGTTCCTCTTCCTTCATAAAAAATTCTGATTTCTTCTGCCTGACCATAACCTCCTACAATTCTACCTCTCCCTGTGCCCTTCCTAAATTTATTCTTTATTTTCATATTCATCTCCTATCCCTTATGCCCTTCAGTATTTTCTCAAGTTTGACCCCTGCTTTGACTTCACTTTCCTTCATTCCCTCATCTTCAAAGTTCCTCACTCCCTTTTTTTCCTGTTGCTGTTCATTCCTGGCCAAGATCCTGAATTACTTCCACCATCTACTTCTATTCAAACTCACCTGCTGCCAAATGGTTGAAAGAAATCATGCAATGATACTGGTTGAGTATGCTACATTATGTTATCTCACATCCATCAGGCCCTCACTGAATCAAGAAAACCAAAGGAATAAAGACACAAAGGTCAGAGAACATCCTCAGGGACCAGGGCAGGCCAGTTTGGTTAATGCATAGAATTCACCAAAGGGAATACTATGACTTAGTGGTAGAACACAGGATAGTACTACAGAAGACCTTGAATGCCAGGCAAAGGAGTATAAACATTACTTGGTATAATGATAACAAATAAATGGTATGTTGACCATATTTTTAATTTTAATGAGCAAAAAAAAATTGAGCATTTTGTATTTGGATGTCTGTCATAGCTATGTTTCTATGATTGAGAACTATACCTAAGAATATACTTTTAAAGGCCCTAAAAAGGAGCTGAAATTGATTAATAGTAACTATTACCACTTTTTAATACACTAAGGATTTGGATAGTGACAATAATAGCTCAGTTACTCTCAAATAACAAGGTCATAAAATAACCTATAAAAGATTCATTGCATTCACTGATTGGAATTTCATATGACATAACACTTCAGTTGTTAGCTATATCAAAAATGCTCACCATAGGAACCTAAGGGTTTTTTTTAACCCACTTCCTATTTACTTGTACTACTGATTTTAAAAAGCATTTATGAGTTAGAAAAAAAAAAGCAAGAGGTCATTGTGAATCCTTGCATGTTGACAGAAAAATACCCTTACTGTAGGCTTGGATTTTTTTTTAAACCCTTAACTTCTGTGTATTGGCTTTTAGGTGGAAAAGTGGTAAGGGTGGGCAATGGGGGTCAAGTGACTTGCCCAGGGTCACACAGCTGGGAAGTGTCTGAGGCCAGATTTGAACCTAGGATCTCCCGTATCTAGGTCTGACTCTCAATCCACTGAGCTACCCAGCTGCCCCAGCTTGGATTTTTAAAAGAAAAAACATTAGTTTTTTCTTACCTTTTTTCTTAACTAAATGCTTGCATTACAACACTATTATAATAGATTGTAGGTGGAATGAAAAATACCAAACATTTTCATCATGACATATTATCCCTTTCTTTTAATAAAGAGGCAAGGGACATATGAGGGACACAGTTTGAACACCAAGATGACTGACTCATCAAATTGCTTATGTTAAAAATGAAAACAACGAAATAAAGTCAAGATAAAGTTGAAGGATGATGAAGTAGAAGGAGCCATTTTTCCTGGAAATGAACTTAAGTGAATGTTTTGTGATTGAAACAAAGCTATGAAATAATTTTTAAAAATCACTGAAAATCTTTGGGAAGAAGAGCAGCATGACCAGAATCTGTGCATAAGCAAGATTATGCTGGCAGCAGCCCAAGATATAGACTGGAAGGCAGGGGGTAGGGAGGAGAGGAAGAGTCATTTTGGTGACAATTCAGTGATTGTAATTGAGTCCTCAATCTAATATCCTAGGTTGGCACTCACTGTACTTGCCTGTATTTGCATGAGAAAGTTCCAGCTCACTGCAATGGGCACATGGAAAGGATTAAGGGTACTGTTAAACAGAAGGAAATCAATAGAAGCCTCTAGGGAGAGGTTGGCTGCTCATGCCTGTTTTGCCTTTTTATTGACTGCTCTTCAACAGTGGATTTGATATTGTCACTTTTCAAAGACTGGAATGCTGCCCCAGTGGAAGAGGAGTCCCCTAATCCTTTTATGTGGCAGTCACTCCAACACATACACACTGTTTCATGTTCTACACACTGGGCTGGCTCCATTAGACATGTGTCATGGGGCCCCTGCAGGGTCAATTCCCTGCATTCTCTTTGAAGCCAAATGGTAAATAGTCTAGATTTCCTGAAATGGCTCAAGCTCCATCCCAGGATGTTAATGTTGCTTTAAGCCCAGGACTATGTTTTCCAGTCTTTCTAGGTATAGTGACTTTAGGATTCTGTTTGGAATGCTCTATCCCAGAGTTAAGACCTTCATTCAGTTATCAACTTCATGATTTTAAAATTAATGAGACAGGCCTTGACATGCCCATCTGTGAATGAAGCAGCTGCAAGGCTTATGCCACATATTTACTGTAACATATCGATCTCAATGCTAACTGCAGCAGGTAAAAACTAGAAATATCTTTTAAAGCTAAGAAAAGAGAAGCACAGGGGACAGCTAGGTGGCTCAGTATATTGAGAGCCAGGCCAAGAAACCAAAGGTCCTAAGTTCAAATCTGGCTTCAGAAACTTCTTATCTATGTGACCCTGGGCAAATTATTAACCCTCATTACCTAGCCCTTACCACTTTTCTGTTTTGGAACCAATACATAGTACTGATTCTAACATGGAAAGTAAGGGGGGGGGGGTGTTTGTTTGTTTTTTTAAGAAAGAGAAGAGAAGCACAGAAAACCTAAGAGATGACTGAAAAAAGTCCTCCTAAATCACAAATCAAATCCCACCTCCTCAATCAATGTATCAATCAGCATTTATTAAGCTCCTACCATGTGCACTGTGTCAGGTGCTAGGGAAATAAAGACCAAAATGACAAATTTTAAGTCTTGCCTTCAAGAAACTTACATTCTATCAATAGAAATATGCCCACATGCAAGAAGAAAGCAAATAGATTTTTTTTAAAAAATAATTTTGATAGGGAGTGTCCTCCATGAAACTTTCTTTAATTCTTCTGAGCTGAGAGTGGCTTCTCACTATTATGAAGAATCATAGAACCTTGTTCATATCTATTATACCCTTACATTCTATTTTGTATAATAATAATGGCTAGCATTTGTGTAGTTCTTTAAGGTTTACAAAGCACTTAGTATATACTTTCATGAATGCATGAGCAGCTAAAAATGAAGCAAGGTCCAATATTGGTCAATTATATAGTATTAAAGGATTTAAAGACAGTAGACAAATTTCAGATGATTATGTAATGAAAATTTTTGCAATTGTGGATATAAATATACTAGAAAATGATCTTGGTTCCTGTAGCAGAAATGGGTCCTATAGCAGAAAACCTTCATTTAACACAGCCTCCATTACCATTTGAAATTTTTAGTACTATTACTTCCAAAATCATTATTCATTCACTTAGAGTATTCAATCAAAATCTCTAAAGTCCAAGAAAAAGCATCCTTCACACCAGAAAGGATTAAAGCCAAGTAATCATGCCACGCTGATAGTCATTTCTATCAAAAAACAAAATCTATTTTCATTCTGAAAGGCTCCTTCAGGCCAAGCCCATTAGCTTGGCAATTTAAAAAACAACCTTCTTCACCCAAAAGTTATGTGTGACTGAAGAATAGAAAGAGGTACATTTGTAAATGTGAAAGTTGATACAGGGGGGAAAAACTCCTAAGGAGATATCCAGGAAAATCAGTAACTATAACAGGTCTGTTTGCTTTGTCAAGAAGACTGTTAAAAATTAAGTTACTAAAGAAAAAAAAAAAACACTCAAAAGCAAAGAAGACCAGTCTTACAGTACTAGAAATATATCATCTGCCATTCATCATAGCTTTGCCTACCTAAGAATTTACCATACCCAACAGGAAGTCCAACTTCCTAAAAGCCTGGCTTGCAGGACCTTCCCTATTCTGGTCTCACTTTGCTTATTCCACCATATTTTCCATTGCTTCAGTCCTCACACCTACTTATGTTTGCAGAATGGCTCCACCTGGTTATTCCTCCAAGACCCCAAAATCAATATGCCCCAAACTGAGCTCATTTGTCTCTCCCACCCCAAATCGACCCCTCCTCTCAATTTCCACACTTTGGTTCTTGGTACCACCTACTTCCCAGGCACTGAGGCTCAAAACATTGAGTTTATCTTCAAATCTTCCCTCTTACTCGCATCCCATATCCAATTAGTTACTAATATTAATGAGACTCCTTCCAACTGTCCTCTCTTATCTACTCCTACTGCAAAAAAAAAAAAAAAAAAAGTCTTTACTACCTCTGGATGATTATAGTAGCCTTCTAAATCATCTCCAAGATCTAGTCTCTATCCCTAATATATCCTTCACACAGCTGCTAAAATAATCTTTCTACTGCATATGTTTGATCATTGGCTCTCCAGCATCTGACTGAAAAAAAAATCAGCAATTATTAGTTTATAGTTCTACTTCCTAAGCTGTATAAAATATTCATGAAAATGGCTATGCCCATATGAAGGGCAGCCTTAATGAAAATATAAGAAGGAAATAAGCAGTCTTTCCTAGACAGTTTCTTTCAACACACCACATAATAATAATATTAATGATATAGCATTTTTGTATTGTGCCATATCTTTATAGTCAGATAACTGAGAGATGAAAGCATACAAGACCCTTTTGAGCTATTATTGTCAGTTATGAAAAGGGATTTGAATTCATAGAATAAAAGCTTAAAACTTCTCCTCAAGCAAGGTGTTTTTTGTGAATATATTTAAGATCATTCAAGATTCCTCAAATAGGACAAAACCAGCGATAAGTATGTTCAATAAACCTCTAATTTAAAATAAGGCAAGGCATAAAATGAGAGACATTCTTCCCAAAGGAGTTTGCTACCATAATGAAGGTTTTCCTATGAAGAGTCCAAATGCCAAGGTGATTTTATAGGGTACCATTCTTCCATTCTAATTCTTCATAGTATAAAGCAATGGTGTCAAACTATATGCCAAGAGTTTGATACCTCTGGTATAAATGATGAGATTCTCAACATGTTCATGAATGATGCTGTGATTAAAATAATCCTTCAAACACTACAAGGATTCCTCAATGCAATGAGATTCATGGCCTCTCAAAATAAAATGAACTAATGAAACACACAAGAAAAGTCAAGTGGACTGAAGAACACATATTGCCCAAATCGTCATAGCATTCAGTCTAAAGGACAAATCTTTGAGTTAGTCCATCAATGCTTAAGTTGCAAATGAAGAAATGAAACTGAGTTCAGAACTGAATAAAAGGAAGAAAATAGGTTAGATTTTGTTTAGGAAGCTATGCACCGGGGGCAGCTAAGTAGCACAGTGGACAGAATGCCAGGCTTGGAGCTAGGAGAACTTGGGTTCAAATTTGGCTTCAGACACTTCCTATCTCTGTAAATCTGGGCAAGTCTGACTACTTAGCTGTTGCTGCTCTATCCTGTCTTGGATCCAGTACTAAGACAGAAAGTAATGGTTTTAAAAAAAAAAAAAGGAAATTGTGCATCTTTTTGAATTATCACAGAGTGCTACCTAACAGAAAGTTCCATCTTTTTTTTTTTAAACCCTTCCCTTCCATCTTAGAATCAATACTGTATATTGAATCCAAGACAGAAGAGCAGTAAGGGGTAGGCAATGGGGGTTAAGTGACTTGCCCAGAATCACACAAGTAGGAAGTATCTAGTTCCAGATTTGAACTCAGGACCTCCCATCTCTGGGCCTGGCTCTCAATCCACTGAGTCACCTAGTTGTCCCCTAGTCCCATCTTTTTTAACACCAATATTCTTTTGGTTATTCCATGTGATTACAAACCTGAAAAGCTAATAAGACCTCTAAAAAGTCAGAGTTCCAGGTGAGCAAAACTGGAGAAAGATGTTGTCAGTATAAGTAGGCCATCAAATATTGGACCCGATGGTTTTCATGCACAAAGTTGTATCAAAGATATGTGGACTGGTCATGTTACCAGACCAAGCAGCAAAGGGTCAACCTAAATTTTTGCATCATTATTCAAGAAATACCCAAGGGCTATAGCCATGCCTAGGGGAAGAACTCTATTAGAGCTCAATTGACAGATTCTCTGTGCTGAGATTTAAAAGAGCATGGACAAAAGTCAAATGGAATGAGAAGGCTTAGATAGGGAACAGCCAAATGCTGCGATTGGTCTCTCTATTCACATATAATAATATGGTGGCCTGGATTGGTTCAAGTCAGTGTTGTGTGAAAGTGGACAAGCTACCATACTTCTCTTAGCTTCCCATGTGTAAAATGGGCATAAACAAAATCTACCTTACCTCCTCATAAGGTTTTGTGAGAATTAAATGAGGCAATGTATATAAAAAGCACCATATAAACTCTAAACCAAGCCAAGCATGGTAGTGTGCCTGTAGTCCATATTGCTCCTGGGAAGGCTGAGTTCAAGAGTTCTGCACTAGGATATGGATGAAAGCTCATCTCATGTTCTCACTAATAACAGCACCAATGTGGTAAGTTTCTGGCTGTGGAGAACCACCAGGCTGCCTGAGGAAGGGCAAAATTAGCCTATGTCAGAAAAATAGAACAGGTTAAAACTTTCATGCTGAATTTTGGCACATTGGGTCCATGAGAAGTCACTGCACTTCCATCCTGTTTGAGATAGAGGGTCTCAAGGAAAAACAAACTCTAAAACTAACTTGTGTTTGTGTCGTCAATCTTTCTAAGGTCAAAATAAAAATGGAAAATATTTAGTTGGATATGTAGTATAGTTAAAAAGTCTTATTATCTTTCAACACAAGGAAATTATCCTTTTTACCTGGAGGGAGAAACACAACCACAACCACATTTCCAATAGTTGGAAACCATGAGCAAAGAATCAGATCACCTAAGGGCAGTTAGGTGGCTCAGGGGATTGAAAGCCAGGCCTAGAGACAAACAGTCCTAGGTTCAAATCTGGCCTCAGACACTTCCTACCTGTGTGACCAAGTCACTTAATCCCCATTCCCTAGCCCTTAACAATCCTCTGCCTTGAAACTAATACACAGTATTGCTGCTAAGATGGAAAGTAAACGTTTTTGTTTTTTGAATTGGGTCACTTAATGAAGAAACCACTTCTGACATCTATAGATTTCTACTAAAAAACAACAAAAAAAAAACTTAAGAGTTTTGTCATGACTTCAGATCTCATAGAATCATAGAATACTGATGTTGAAAATGATGTTAAAATCCATCCAGCCTATCTTCCTCAGTTTAAGGAAAATAAAACTGAGGCCCAGGGAAGGACCTCAGGAGCAGCTCATGAACTTTTTCCACTATCCCCTCAGTGCCCTCTTTCTGCTGATTATGATTTTCTTTCTATTTCATAGAAAAATGTTCTCAAAAAGCCTTTTTCAATGACTAGAAAGATAATTTTAAATATTGCTTACCTGTTGTCTTTTCAGTAAATACAACTTTGGATTCTGCTGTAAAATTCTGGCCAGTGAGGATCATCTGTTGTCCTCCATAAACCAGGCAGCTATCAATATCTTGCCTTTCAACCATGGGCAGTTCATGTGCAGATCTTTGGGCTAAGGATAAAAATAAAAGAAATTGCATTATCAATAAAGACAGCCTGCTCTGTAGTCTTAGTTTAATTCAACAAGCAGGTATTATGTATATTGATTTTGTGCTGGGTACTGAAATTACAAAAACAAAAATGAAAACTCTGCTCTAGAGGCTCTTACATTCTCTTAGAACAATATTCTTATTTTATAAATTTTGGTCATCTCTTTTTGGAGAAAGCAAGTCACAGAAAAGAATGTTTAAAAACAACAACAAGAAGAAGATTTAGTGCTGGAAATGATCTTAGAGATCACTAATTCTAACATAATGCCTATGTTTTAGATGTAAAGAAAATGAGGTTACAGAAGTCAATTATTTCCCTAGAATTCCTTCTGGAAAGTGGGCAAGAAAAGAGTTGGAGTTGTTTAATTTTTTTCTCCCAAGTGAGTAAAAATTAAACTCTTCTGATTTCCTCCCAAAAGTCCAAGCATCTGGGCAGAGAGCCAGTTCCTTTTAAGTCAGTATCTTGAAGGTCTACATCAAGAGGGCCCCACTTTTCAGCCAGCACAGAAGCTTCACTGAGTTTTGGAGCCTACCTTCATATGCCAATCCACCTGTCCTCTCCTCCAATGCTGCCAAAGATTCCATAGCATACAGAATGTGAGAGCTGGAAGGAATATGAAATGTAGAATGCTGCCATTCTACAAAGTCAAAAGTGGCCTTAAAACATAGAACATTACAGTCCAAAGGGATCTAAAAACACGGAATGTTAGAAAGCAGAATAAGCTAGAAGGGACCTTAGGGAACATCTAACCCAATATTCCTTATTTGACAGAGGAGAAATTGAGTTCTAGAGAGGTGAGGTGATTTGCTGAAGATTACATAGCTAGTAAGATATCCAGGACTAGAACCCAGCTCTTTTTGCAACATCAGGCTGCTTTTCTGCTTCATAGTTGCTGGGGCCAATTTTAAACAATCTCTTCTCTAAAAAGTGAGCAGTTGGCAGAATTATGAAAGTCTCTTGTGTAGGCATGGAATGGGCCAAAAGCTTAGTCTTAAAAATGCAACTTAGCATTTTTCAGCAATAAATCAATCATGGACTATTCGTTTGTCGGCTTTTCGCTTCCCAAATTCTGCTCTCTTATTGTTCCCAGAGACTACACTGCAACAGCTGGTCAAAGTGACTGCCAATTAAAAGTATATATTAAAATGTCTCTTCACAGAAGCTGCTAATTTCTTCCACATGGGCTGGATGATTAATCCTCTCTTTAAATATTCACGTTTTCTGATGAGTTCATAATTGAATTGACCACAAACTCAGATTTATTAGCAGTGAAAACATCAACAGCATTCACTGAAAATTAGGGTCTAGTTCTAAAGATTGGCATGCAGTTACATTGTATTTCTAATGAAAAGATGGCACTCTCAGTGATAAAGAAACTTTTATCCAATAATATCAAAGATCAATGCCCTTTTGTGGTACGGAGATTCCAAATACCATTATTCTCATTTTACAGGTGGAAAAACTGAGTCATTGCTATAAAGTAACTTATCCAAGGGCACACACAAAGCCAGGAACTAAATCTTGGACAAGATCTACTTGGTCTATTAGTACTGGGTGGGAAACTGTTCTGTTAAGGCCTGTAAATATGAATTACCATGAATGCATCCCCAAACAGCATACCTCTGTTTTTTGATACTATCTTACCTTTTAATCTCCTTTCAGGGTTTAATGGCTTAAAATCCAAAAATTAATTTTTAGTATGTAACTGTGGCAAGTCTATGACTACACTGACATGGACTTATATACTTAAGAACTGGGATGGATTTTCAAAGCCATCTAGTCCAACTCTTACCTTTTATAGATAAGCAGCCTGAGAAATAGAAATTAAGTGCCTACTATGTTCCAGGTCCTGTGCCAAGTTCTGGGGATACACGGAAAGACCAGAAAAAAAAAGTCCCTGCTTTCAGTGAGCTCACAGGCTAATGAGGGGGTCAAAATGCAAATAGCTATGTACAAACAAGATATATACAGGGTAAACTGGACATAATATCAAAGAGAAGGCACTAAGATAAAGGAAGACTTAGGAAGGCTTCTTTTAGGAAGACAAGGGAAGCCAGGTAAACTAAAAGGTGGAGATGAGATGAGAGAGAGTTTCTGGCATAGAGGATATGCTCATTGTCAGGAATAGAACAGAACAGCAAAGAGGCTACTATCATTGGATTGGAGATTATCTAGGGAATAGAGTGTAAAGTATAAAAAAGAGTGAAAAGGCAGAAAAGAGCCAAGTTATAGAGAAATTAAAAGACAACTAGAGGATCCTACATTCAACCCAAAAGGCAATAGAATATCAACAGAAAATTGCCACTAGACAAAAAATTGGAAAATAAGAGGGTATCTCTTGATTGGGTAATGGCTGAACAAATTGTAGTATTCGTTGATGATGGAATACTATTGTGCTGAAAGGAATAATGAACTGGAGGAATTCCATGTGAACTGGAAAGACCTCCAAGAATGGATGCGGAGTGAAAGAAGCAGAACCAGAAGAACATTGTACACAGAGACTGATACACTGTGGCACAATCGAATGTAACAGACTTCTCTACTAGCAGCAATGCAATGACTGTGTAAATAGAATTAGCTCAAGCCCATTAATAGTCAAAAATCCACTCAACCTAGGCGTGCTAATGATGTCACTCTCACCTCCCTTAGTGGGGAGGGGAGACGAGTTACCCACACATGACAATAAGTAACAAATCAAGAATAAGGGACTGCCCTTTGGGCAGTCCAAATCAATGTAGAAACTGCCATTTGTCCATTTGAATGAGAGGTGGACCACAGGAAGTGATGAAAGACACTATCTCTTTAAGTAAGTTAGTGAACTTCCTGTGGGGGTAGTTGCCGTCTCGAACTGGGAGCAGAAGCATCTCCTGAGACCACAGAGAGCTTACACTCTATATTGTCAAGTGGGCAAGTTAGGCTGACTTCCTTGGCCTAGCTGGGCCAATTCTAAACTCTGCCTATTTGGTTGTTGGGCCTTGTGGCTTACAGCTTCATTTATTAAGCTTTATAACCTTCTTCTCTCTCCGTCCAGGCCTTTAGCCTGGACTAGCCTCTCCCTTTCTCTTTATTCCTACTTTTTACCTACCAGATTGTAAATAAACTCCTCAATCCGATGCTGACTTGGGTCTGATTTAATTACGGAATCAACCTGAATTGTTGATTCCTGGCGGCCACACATTAAAATATATATCTATAAATACCTAAATTTTCTTTCTTACATGACCCAGGACAAACCAAAGAAACTTATGAGAAAGAACACTATCCACATCCAGAGAAAGAACTGTGGGAGTAGAAATGCATAAGAAAAACATGATTGATCACATGGTTCAGTGGGGATATGATTGGGGATGTTGTCTAATGATCACTCTATTAATAATATGGAAATAGGTTTTGAACAGTGATACATGTATAACCCAGTGGAACTGCATGTCAGTTCAGGAAAGGAGGAAAGAAGGGAGGAAAAGAACATGAATCATATAACCATGGAAAAAATATTTTTAATTAATTAATTAATTTTTAAAAAAAAGAAAATTGCTACTAGAATTGATAGACTTGGGGAAGAAGAATGACATGGTTAGACATTCCACTTCAGGAAAATCAATTTGATAGCTGAGTAAAAGATGGACTGGAGTCAAGAGAGACTTTTGGCATAGCAACCAACAAGAAGACTATAGAAATAGTGCGGGAATGAAGTGATGAGATGACCAGGGTGATGACACTGTCAGAAGAGTGAAGGGAATATATTCAAGAAGTGTTACAAAAGTAGAAATGAGCCGATTCAAAAACTGATTGGATATGAGAGAGTGAAGAGCTAAAGATGATATCTAGATAGTAAGCCTTGATGACTGGTGTTTCCCCCAAGAGTAATAGGGAACTGAGAATGACAGAACAACTTGGGAGGAAGGATTAATGTTTAGTTTAAGATGTTTATGTGACATCTAGTTTGAGATGTTCAATAAGCAGTTGGAGATTTGAGGCTTTAAATTAGGAGAGAGGTTAAAGCTACACAAATAGATTTGGGAATTATCTGCATAAAGATGATAGTTGAACACTTGTGAGTTAATGAGAATACCAAATTAAATAGCACAGAGAGAAAATAGAAGCTCAACACAAAACTTTAGGGGATCCTCACAATTAGTGGGATGACTGAATGAAGTTCCAGCATAGGAAACTAAGCAGATTGGTCAAATAGGTAGGATCATAACAATGAGAATTGTATCCTAAAAACCTAGAGAGAAGAGAGTGTCAAAAGAAGAAGGTGATCACACAAAGATCAAGAAGGACAGGTATTTAAATCACTGGTAACTTTGGAGAGAACAGTTTCAGTAGAATGTTGAGAGTGGAAGTCATATATTTCAGAGAGATAAAAAAATAAGAGTAAGAGTAAAAGGAGTTATGGCCTCATTTACAAATAGCCTTCTCAAGGAGTTTTAGCCACAAAAGGAGATGATAAGGTGATCTAGTAGAGGTAGATGGATCAAGTGAGTGGTTTTAAAGATGGGGTGGGGACATGAATATGTTTGTAGGCAGTAGGAACAGACAGTAGACAGGGAGAAATTGAATACTAGTAAGAGAGTAGGGATAACAGAGGGAGCAGTATGCTGGAAAGTGAGCCCCAGAGATGGGAATTAGCCTGTCAAAGATTGCCCAGATGGTTAATGGAAACATCAGAAAGTTGAACCAGGCTTCTGAGCTCCTAGTTCAGTACTATAAAGTTAAGAAGAATGAGTTGAACTTCAGGGTATGCCATCTTCTTCCCCTTCTAAAGGAGCACAGCAATTGCTTATGACTGAAATGAAACTCATATCCAATTAGGGTCACGAGGGATGAAAAGCTGGGCAAAGCAACACATCATCCAATATTACAATCACTAGGGCCCAATTCTTTCTCTGATGCAACCATATAGCACCTATTAGTACTAATTGGAACTACACACACCACTGGAGACACTTTATGGTACTGTTCTTCACTGCCTTCACAGGCTCACTTCCTCTGATCCGCTGACAGATGTCAGCAAATTCAGCCTTTCTCAATTATTTCTTAATCTTAGTCTATCCAAATTATCATTGAACTTCTTGTCCAAACTGGTGTTCATCAGTTAGATAAACATCTAAAGGTCAAAAGCAACCAAGCATACAGAATTAGTGGTCCACTTATCCAACTAGGGTCATCTCTTTCTTCTGCAAAAATTAATTAATCTTTCTCCCTTCTCCTAATGGTAAAGACACTCAAAGTTACTACCTTCAAGATTTTCACAGTTTCTCTCCTCCCCCAGGGCCTGGCACTTCATAAAGTCTTCAAAAAGACTTACAGCTACTAGTGTTTTATGAGCTTTGAATAAATAAGACATTGTTGATTTAACCAGTTGGGGTGTTTACTTTCAATAGCAACAGTCACCGACATAAGGCAGCAACACAAATGTTAAAGAAATACTCATGCTAATGCGTATTGCTCTATGTCAGCCTATTAATGGGAGCATTATTATTTTGCTGTCTGTAATTCACCATGTCATGGGCCTCTTGGCCAAGAAATACAATATATCCAATAACATCAGAGGGAAAGGGGGATGGAGGGGACATTGGTCTCAATAAATCCCTCAAAGCAAAGGTGATAACTTTCCATATCTAAACAGAAGAGACAACCAAGGGTCCAAATCTGAATGAAAACATAATAACTGTTACATAAATGAAAATTAAAATCTTCCCGTCATTCTACCCACTTCTGCTCACTCCTACCCCCTGCAAGTTCCTCAGCTCTTGATAGGTAGCAGATTCTTCTTGGAAGAGTTAGTTCTCTCTTTATGGCCCCCATCATTGTACCAATCCCACGCTCACTATACATCATGCCTCCTTCTCATTGGCTGGAAGCTTATCCAAGTATTGACAAACTTGACCCATATCAAGGAAGAGATGATTCACTTCACAACCAGAATTAGAAATAAGAAAGTTCCACTGTTGAGGCCTCTCAGACAAATTCTTTAAACATTCCTTATTTTCTCCCCAGGCAAACCAGAGCCCAAAGAGATGAGAATGTGAGACAGAATGATCTTAATCCCCAGGTTCCCAAACATTCTGACAGAAGATTTTTTAGCACTGGGAAGATCTTAATAAACTTCTTTTCCACATAATACCTGAGTTTCTCCTTCCCTTCCAAATGCAATTTTACTGTCACATCATCTACTATCCCGTGTGTCAATGTTCAGAACTTCTATGTTGTTGTTATTCAGTTGTTTCAGTCATGTCTGAAACTCTGGGTTTTCTTGGCACAGATACTACAGTGGTTTGCCATTTCCCTCTCTAGCTCATTTTATTGATAAGGAACCTGAAGCAAACAGGGTTAAGCAATTTGTCCAGAGTCACACGGCCAGTCTAAGGCTACATTTGAACTCATGAAGATGAGTCTTCCTGACTTCAGGTCCAGTTCTCTATCCATTGTACCACCTAGTTGCTCTTCCCAAACCTCCTATAGCCCTTCAGAATTATCTTTGCTATCTCCCTGCTTCCTTTCTCCATCTTCTAGGAACCTCTTTGGGCTTCAAAGACCTCCAAATAAACTATAAAGAACTCTTTAGGGCATTCCCATCTCACATAGGAAATGCTGGATTAATCAAAAGCACTAAACCTATCTTCCTTTTGAACTAAATGATGGCTGAAGATCCACTATAGATGAAACCTAAGAATAACCAAAGGTTTTTCTATGCTTCTGTTGCTTTTGCTTTCTCTGTAATTCAGGCAGGACACAATGTTTTTAATAAATAGTTTAAAGTATCAGTGCCACTCTAAATATTGGAGCCAAAATCTGCCTCCCTTCTCATCCCCATAATATCTGAATGATTCATTTAGCAAAGGGAATTCTAGTCTCAAAGGCAGAAATGCTAAGAGCCTAGACATATCCCTAAGAAAGTCCCTTGGACATTGGATCTCCTCCCAGATGGGTCCCAGACTTAGCAATATGAAGGCTACATTGTTTTAAGGCATATCTACAAATTTCCCTAAAGTCCTAAACCATTACCTGGAAGACTACCATCTTCCTGCTCCACAGATGGAATAAAAGGGTAGACCACAGAAACAAGGGGAAGAGAAACCATTTCAAAAGTAACCAAGTGCTTTATAAGTGGAGAAGATGAGACTAACCATGACCAACATGTTGTTTTCCTAGCATTGCTAGATTCAGAGCTAGTTGGCCTTTCTCTCATTTTACAGATGAGGAAACTGAGTTCTATAGCATGTAACTGACTTGTACAAGGACCCATAGGTAGCAAATAACAGAGTCAAGATTAAAACTCAGGCATTCTGACTCCAACTTTTCCACAAAATTGCCCCATCTCGCTTCTGCCTCCTCAACAAGTATCATCTGTTTCAGGAGGGGAAGCAATGAACAAAATGCTGAGCCTGGAATTAGGAAGATCAAAATTCAAATCCTCCTTCAAACACTGCCTCAGTTTTATCTGTAAAATGAGAGATAACAATAGCATCTACCTTATAGAGTTGTGGTCAGAATAAACAGATAATATTTGTAAAGTGCTTTTCAAACCTTGAAATGTTATATAAATGCTAGCTGTTTTTGTTATTGTTGTTATCATCACCATCATCATCATTATTATGGTTCTCACTTTGTACCACAGTTATGTTGGTTCTCATGCCTTTGTTTATACTGTTCCTTCCATTTGAAATGCCTTTCTTGCTCCCTTCTACTCATGCAAATCTAGCCATCTTTAATTCCTTCGTTTGTCTCATTTTCTCCAGAAATTTTTCAATTACATCATCCTTTGATGATTTCTACTTTTCTCTGAAAAGCCTCCCCCTCATTTTATTGGCAATAAAACGACACAATTTAACTTTTTTTTCTAATAGTTCCAAATGCATTAATTGTCTTAGATGGGATAGTCCCTAAGAGCAGAAAGTATATCTTATTCTCTTATTTCACCTCTAACACCTAAGGACAATTTTAGACATATGCACTTGACTGATGGGCAAGTTCTCACATTTTTGAGACTCTAGGTTTCCAAAATCTGTGGTTAGAGCAATAAATAAGCCTCCATTAAGACTGTCCACAAGATCCCAATACCATTAGCATAGCTCTCTAACCAGCTGTGCTAACCAGCCATAGTCAGATCCACTGAGACAGTATGGTGTGGGGAATAACGCTGGGTTTGGACTCAAAAGACCTCAAAAGAATGGCAGCTCTCTTACTTTACTACGTGAGTGTCCCTTTGAAAATCATGTCATTTCTTCTGGCCTTAGTTCCTCAACCTCAAAGGGAAAGGGTGGGACTGCATGGCCTCTAAGGCCCCTTCTAGCACTACATACATGATTTGCAACATACAGAAGAATTTTGTTTCCCAGAGATGGAAGACCTTTGTAGGCCAATCTGTTCCTTCCTAGAAAGAAGAGTATCTCTGGGATAGCTTCCTACTCTGACATGCTCTAAACATAAGAAGTTCAGAGGCAAGAGGCCTTAGTATTGGCAATAATGGCATTGGCATTTGAGTCACTTTGAGTCTCTACTGTGACTCAATGGCTGTGTGACCTAGGACAGGTCATTTTAGTTCTCTAAACCTCAGTCCCCTCATCTGTGAAATGAAATTCTTCATACTCATACCCTTGACCAAAAGTATATTACAATCAGTAAATCAATGAAGAAACATTTCAGAAGAGTCTATTATGTGCCAAACACTGTGAATAAAAAAAAAGAGAGAGACAAAAGATAGTCCCTCCCCTAAGGAGCTTACAATCTAATTAGGGAGGCAACAAGTAAAAAAAAAAAACAAATGCAAGATAAGCTATATAAAGGGTAAATAGGAAATAATTAACTGAAGGAAGGCAATAAAATTAAGAGGGATCAGGAAAGACTTTCTGTCAAAGATGGGATTCGAGTTGGGACTTGTTACAGAAAGCGCTTTGTAAACTGTCAACTCCTATATAAATATGTTATATTGCTGTTGTTAAAATCGCTACTAATTTTATTGTTTGGGAGGTTTCAAAGGCCCTAGCCTCCTAAAGTTACCTCAGGCTCATGGATTTCTTGAAGTTCCACTACCTTATTTAATTAATGAACCAACCAGCCAACACAATCCTGGCTCTGAGTAACCATAGTGATCAGCAGAAAGAGGAAAAACAAAGCTTCTGCATGTTCTCCTCCCCTAAAACAAAACAACTTTCTTGCAATCACTCACCTAGCTTACAATGCATGTACAGCCAAGTAAATATTCCCCTCCCTATTGTGGGATGAGTTTATTGATCTCCACCCACTCACCTGAAGCACAATTCATATTTGCTAAACTCTTAAGCCTGTGGCCCATCTGCCCATGGCTGGGCTAATGTTTTCCTTTCTAGGGTGGTCATGTCATTGAAGGGGGATAATGAACAAGAAGTAGAAAATAATAATATACATAGGATAGAGTGATTTCAGGTTTATAAAGCCTTTCGTTCTCAACAAACCTATGGATTCGATATTATTTATGTTATTTTCACCCCTGCTTTAAAGTTGAGGAAACTGAGCCTCAGAGAAAAGAAATGGTTAACTATGAAGTGTCTGGCTGAGCTGAAATTTGCCCCCAGGACTCCTCCAAATCCAAGCCCAAAGATCTTTCCAGCTTGATCCACTGCATCTCAATAGGATCCAGAGCTCAAGAATTACAGTTTGAAGAAAAGAAATGCAAGAGGATGATTAGCTCTAATAGTACAAAATATCTAGATTTGTTTTCTTTACATACACACACACACACACACACACACACACACACATGCACACACACACACACACACACATGCATATGAGCCTTTGATACTCCTAACATACCTGGTTGCTTCTAATTTATTTCATGCTTAAGAGACAAAAGTCAAACCTCAAAGATTCAAAACCCAGATTAGGAGAAAAATTAACTGTTGAAAGATGATACATTTTAAACAGGCTCTTTTTCAAGCATCATTATTACTGTACCACACATCACATTCACAACATTGATTTCTGCAAGGAAATTTACTGTAAAATAGAGGAAATAATGGAAACTGAATGAAACTGATTAAAGGGACACATGATCTTTCATTTGCTTCAAAATTATCAAACAGCACTGGAGGAGAGGAGATGGGCATTGGGGGTGGGGAAGGAAGATGATCTTTCTAAACGTTAGAAAGAAACTGTTTCATTTGGTTTAGAGAAAAGTTCCCTGCCCATCATGGAAGATAAATAAGTCTAACAGAAAATGTAAAGCCCGAAGAAGCTTTCCTATCAGAACTCTATTCAGAATCATGTACAATGGAAAGAGAACAAGAATTAAAATCAGAAGGCCTGGAATCAAAGTGCTACTCATCTGACCCTGAACAAGTCACTTCGTTTCTTTGGGACTAAATTCACCCATTTACAAGCTAAATAGGATTGTACTAGATAAGCTGGAAGTTCCTTCCAATTCTAACATGCTATAATTATTAGTCATTTGGGTCTGCAGCTACCTCTTCTATTCCTGATAATTGTTGATTATTTATGATCTCATTAATTATAAGACATTTCTGGGTTGTTTTTTCCCCCTGAAGCTTCGAATTATTACCTTCTCTGCCTTCTTCATCTGTATGTGAGGAAACTGAATGTGGGATTTGAGAAAAGATAATTATTCTATTCTTTCCCAATCCCATGACTGCCTCATCTCATCCCCACTACCTCCCATCCACCAAAAGAAAATAGAGAACAAGCAAATTAGTAACAGATGTTTATAGAAAGGCAACATATTTTTGATCCTTTCTAGAAAGCTTCTTTGGAATGTGGATGTTGATATTAGCCATGGAAAAAACTCCAAGTTTGGAGTTTCACCCAGACTTTCACTGATGTGGCACTCAATTTAGCCAGTGATTCTCAGAGCTTTGACCTTGGAACACTGATGACCCAGAAGTTGATCTCTTCCTGACAATATAATGTCTATGGTTTTGTTTCTTATGAAGTTTTCATCATATATGAACTCAAATATTTTCCATCAAAAACACCACCATTTGTTCCCCTCCTTCTACTGGGTTTTCTTTAAGTAGAAATGGAAAATGAATTCAATAAAAGCTCCATCAGACATTCTGTCCCTAAGCCACTGACCTAAAAAGATAGAATGGCATAATGGGAAGAATATATTATCTGGACTCAAATGATTTGGGTTTAAGTCCACAGGTTCTCTCCTTTCTAGCTTACTTACTACAACAGACAAGTTACTTCTTCTTGAGCCTCCATTTCTTTCTCTTTAAAATAGCCAATGCTAATGTTTACTTCACAGAAGCGCTTTGTAAATTGTAAAAGGTTAGTAAACGTATGCTTTTTTTCATCTTTAGAGACCCAGAATATAGAACTGGAAGGGACTTTGGAAAACTTTGTAGTCTTGTCTCCTCATTTTACAGGTAAGAAAAATAACAGTGGGAACTTCCAGATCATTGCTTCTCCTAAAAAACAAATGATCAGAATCTCTTTTGTGTTAGCAAAAAAACAACAAATGAAACAATGATGGTAAAGGATCTCAGACACTTTCTAGATGTCATGACCCAAGGCAAGTCACTTAACCCCAGTTGCCTACCTAGCCCTTGACTCTCTTCTTTCTCAGAACTGATACCAAGAGAGAAGAAGGTTTTTCAAAAATGATGATAATAATAACCAGGAGTCTGCCAGAGGTGTTTTAAGCAGCAAAAATTAAACACATGAGTCATTTCTGTCTCTTGGTAGAGGCAGCTGAAAAAAAAAAAGCAACCTGTCAGTAATGCAAAACGGCTACCAAGAAAGTCAATGTAATCTTAATTACATGAACTGAAGCATAGGGTCCAGTCCAAGGAAGGTAAAAATAGCATTGTATTCTGCCTCAAACAGCCTACATCTAGAGTATTATGTAAAGTTCTAGATGGCAAAATTTAGGAAGGACACAATCCAGAAAGTGTCTAGAGGAAGGCAACTAGGATAATGAGGGTCTTTGAGAATTGAAAAAGTTTAACCTAGAGAATACAAGCCTTAGAGAAGACTTGAGAACTTTCTTACTATTCTAAAAGACTGTCCTGTGATTTATACATTTGTTCTGTTTGGACAATAAGGCAGGACTAGAAATACTGGCTAGATGTTGAAAAGAAGACAATACTGACTTGAAGGACTTCTAAATAGTTAGAACTAGCTAAAGGTGGAATGGGCAACCTAGTGGGAATGGATTGGTGGGTAAGTGCAGAACAGGGAGGTTTCTCCTCACTGAAAGTCTTCAAACAAAAACTAGATGACACCTTAGGTGTGCTGACAAGGTCTTGTTCAGTTACAGGTTTGACTATACAATTTCTGAGGATTTTTGTATCTCCAAGGTTGTATGATTCTATGATTCTCTCAAAAAAGGAACTCTGGCTTTCTAACTTTGAGTCAACCAATGCATCACACCAATCTTTAGATACTATTTCTATGATTGTTATAGTTGCAATTTTTCTCATGTGACAGCCAGTATCCCAAGTTCAAGAAAGGAGGGAGGTATAGGAAATGAGAAAGTGAATGAATGAATCAATGAATGAATCAATGAATGAATGCTAGGAGATATAAGTGAGGAAATTCTGACCTTCTAATTGATGAGTGTACTTTAAGAAGAGGTTATAGCAAATCAGTTGTCCAAAGGAACCCCCAAAAATCTATCAAAGTACAAATTTATTCCAAGTTTGGGGTTAGCCCAATGTGTGCCTTAGAACCCTCTAAAAAGAAATAAATGAAAACAGTTTTACAAGATGAGAATCACACCTCCTGCCCTACCCTCAGTGTGGTTAGACCTATTGTGAGTCACAGTTAGAAAGAATGGCATTTCCAGGAACTCTGGCAGGAATGGGTTTTTTCCCCCAACCTCTTGAGCAACTAGTGCTGCTAGGTTGCTGTGGCTGCTGTCACCACTGTCCAGATGAGGCAGTAGTGAGAAGGAAGCTAGTCTGCCCATGTGTGAAAAGTCAGAAGTGGGCACATTTTATGTGAAACACACACCCACTCTAAAACATCTCAAATATATTTCTGGTTGTTTTCCAAAGCCTGACTAATTGTCATGGCATAAATTTACACTTGCATGCTTAAGGTGGGGACAAAATTTCAGCATCAAAAGAAAATTCATTAATTTTCCTGGCAAATAAATGCTCATATGCTTAAATGCTTTCCTTGATCCATTCATCTCCTTCAGAAGAAGTAAACGGGGATGAATTAGACTGGCATTCTTTTTGCTTATCTGGTGGTTCACTGATCATCCTAGCCTAGCAAGCAAATAATCGGCTAATTAGCAAGGTATATCATACATAGTGTGAGAGCAAGATCACAGAAAACCTGCTGACTAACTACACTGGGTAAGTCATTAGAGGAAGTACTATATAATTGAAGGTGCATTGGATATGGAACCAAAAGATCTGAGTTTGAATTAGGCGCTGCTAACTTAGTTTGTATTACATTATGGAAATGATTTGCATCCTCTTCACCCAACCTATGGCATAATTTTTTCTCATTTAATGGAATTATACCAGGTGGTCTCTATGGGCCCTAGAACACAAAATTCTATGATTTTATGAACTTCTTTCTCTTCAGTCTCAGTTTTCTTATCTATAAATGTAGGATGGTTAACTACATGACTTCTAAGGGCTTTATGAAACTATTGTTTGATGATAATTCTAAGGCTATAACAAACACGTCCCATGCACCTTCAAATTGATTGCATAGACTCATTTGACAAACATTAAGGATCTATAATATACAATACTTTATTGGGCCTTCATTTTGCCAAATGATCTCACTGAGCCTTATAACACTAAATTCTATGATTCTTTGGATTTCTTTATCTTAGTTCATTTCCTTATGTGTAATATAGAGGCTTTAACTGTAAAATCTCTAGGATGTTCTGCCTCTCATGTTCAATAATTCCAAGGCTGTAGCAAACAAATCCCATGTGCCTTCATTTTGATTCATCTGACAAAAGGGTCTAGAATATACAGTCCTATGCTAGGTATGGGTAAAGATAGAATGTTTAATTAAATAAGACATAGTCCCTGCTCTCATGGAGCTAACCATCTACTAGGTAAAAACAGAATAGTAATAAAAATGATATAAGTACATTATGGAGGTACAAAACAAAGCACTGTGTTTTACCAGAGATGTGACTGACATCACTTTATTTTTCTGACATTTTCAGTATAGGAGAGTGAAGTGAAATCTATAAATGCAGAACATTCCCCATCCTTACCCACTAGGTTCCTTTTCCAGATGGTTCCCCTTCCCTAACCCCTTTTTGAAACCCACAGCTACATCACTGGCTCTGAGTTAATTTGCCATAAGGGTGAAAATTTGCCATAAGGTAAAAATTTGAAAATGTTAAAAATCCCCAAAGTGGTTTATATATCTCAAGATGATTTTCCTTTCAAACTAAAGAGTAGGCATTTAGCTACTATGAAAATTAATGTGGGTGATTAAAGCAAGTGCCCAGCCACCTTGCAGGTAGGCAGACAAGTATGGTATGAGTAGGATGAAGTATATTTAAGTATGTGCAAGGGTAGATTCTGGAATTACTATAATTATCAGTACTTGCTTTCCCTCATTCTCTGCCCTTCAATCTCTAGGACCTCTAGCTACACTACTGAAAAAAACTCATAAAGAGTAAAATATCACAAAAAAGATTCTTTGAAAGTTTTCCAAAGAACCCATTAGGTTCCATTTTAATGGACTGCAGAAAATGCAAAGATGGAAGAGAATATGAAATCATCATCCATTCCACTTGCTTTCTCCATTCTTCATCCAGCACATACACATACCAAAGGAATATAAACTGGACTCCCTCTTTCCTCTTCCTAAAGAGTACCTTTGAAAGTGGTCCTATGACCTCACAGAACCCAGTGGTTCATGCTACTACCTAATTCCAATCCTTCATCAGTGTTTGATTTGTTTTCCTGATAAATGGTATCTCTCTTTCTCTTTTCCTACTATGTTCATTCCTCTTGGCCTATGAGTAATGGCTAGCAAAACAGCCTTTAAGATATGTTAGGACTAGGTGTATACACACCAACCACCAACTCATAGAATGTCAGAACTGGACAGAACATTAAAAGCTATCCCCTTCATATATCTCATTTTACAGATGGGAAATCTAAGGCCCAGCAAAAAATGAAATTACTTGCCTAAGTTTACATAGCTAGTATGAGAGGAAATCAGAACTAAAATTCAGGGTTCTTGAACTTCAGTCCAGTGTTCTTTCCACTACACAATCAATTCAAAGCACTGCTCATTCTGAGAATGACTTAGCTATATTTATCAAATCACTTGAACTATTTTCAAACCAATGGGTACTTGAACAAATTTAACCTGTTTTGTTTGTTTGTTTGTTTTACTTTATACAGTATGTGTGTGGCCAGATAAGATAAGACATAGCTCTTAATTCAGTGGAGCAGGGCAGATATACTTTGACTTTAAAAGATTACTAGAAGAATTAGAGAATGATACAAAAATGACAGCATTCAATTCAGATCATGACATAAAGATCAATGTGTATCAAGTGTTTAGAAATGTAACAAACAAGATACTTACAGCACTCAATGGGATTGGACGCAGCTTGCAGAGAGACAATTCTCCCACTGGATTCTGGGATATGCACACGGAAAACTAGGCGCACCCGCGTGTTCTTTCTCCCGATGTCTGTCTCTCCTTTCCGCAACTCAATATCTGCGTTCCTAAGCTTCAGGATCCCAGCACAGTCGATGCTGATAAAGACAAACCATGGGGTTTAGAACACCATTTGTAACCATTCCCTATCTTATCAGTCAGGGTTAAAACAGTTCTTATGACTTAATCGAAATGGTTCTACAAGCACGCCATAGAGAGAAATTCCTAGGCAGCCATGAGTTTCAGCCCTGAATTTATACCAGCATAAAAATCATAAAGCAATTAAATAAAATAATGATAGGGAAAGTACTCCTATAAGAAATTTTTCTTCCAAAATTTATTACTCAAACCTTAAAGTCTGAAATTTCCTGGTAGGACTAGAAAAATTGATATAGAGTAAATTCTTCACTTTATAGCTTGTACCCTTTAAGCAAACTGTTTTGACTTAATGCAACTGTTATAATCACCTACTCTATGCAGAATGCTGTGCAAGCTATTGGCAAAGATGCAAAGATTTCAGAAAAATAGTTTAAGAATCAAAAAGGTCTTCAGAGGTTGCCTAGTCCATTCTGAAATTTAAGTCCATTCTCTCTTGAACATCCTAAAAAGTGGTCCTACAGACTCCATCTGAAGGCCTCTAGTGACAAGCAGCTCAGGTGCTTAGGCACTTAATGGGTTTGGACCCAACCTACCTTAGGAAAAGCTCTGGTTTTTAGAAAGTTCTTTCCCCCTGTACTGAACCCCCCAAAATTCCTCTCTACAATTTCTATTTATTGCTCTTCATCATATCCTCTAGGTCTAAGAAGAATAATCTTAGAATCATAGATCTCAAGCTGTAAGGCAACTCTCAGGTTATCTAGTTCCACTCCCCTCATTTTATAGATGAAGAAAGTAAAACTCAGTAATATGTCCAAAGTCATAGTCATTAAGTGCCAGAGATGGAATCTGAACAAAAGTCTTCTGAGTCTAGACTTTCCATTGACCTCCCAAATTTAATCCCTAGTCCACATGGCCATCCTTCAAATTCCTGAAACCAAATGCAGATCATGCCTCCAAGGAGCTTCCAATCTAGTAGAGAAAAAATCAAATCCCTCTCACATCATTAATATGATTCATTGTTCCTGAGACCTTACGTTGCTTTCATGTTGTTTTTTGGTTCCAGTGGGATTTCCAATACTTTGGTGTTGCCCACGATTTTTTCATAGCTGGTTGTAGTGACTGTTTTCCCCGTGATCCGGTGGACTTGATAGAAAGCATGTGGCTTAAGTATCCTTTCATCTGCTGTCCCAATGAAGATCTGAAGGCCCAAGGGTTTGTTTTCCATGTAACCATGAAGCTATTAAAAAATTAAAACCAACATTATAGCACCATAGAGACAGGACATAAGCAGCCCTCCTCCCTAAAAGACAATCAAATTGGAGAGCTAACAAGGGGGTTGGGGAGAGTGTAAAAAAGTATGGGCCCAGAGGTCAAAGCGTTGGGTTCTTTTCTATTCCTGGCTCTGTAAGGAGACCAGCTCCATGTCCCTGGGCAGGCCATTTGTCCATAAAATGAGGGGAATAGGCTAGATATAGCTTGTCCAGTTCTGAAATTTCCTAATCCTGTAACAATAAATGGTACTTAATTGAACCAATTTCCCATAAACAAATATAGGTTTATATATAATATATACACACATGAATAATATTCATAAGCATTTATAGTTCAGTCCTCTGAATGTGAACAAATATGAATGTTTACATATTCTATAGCATACATATATTCTGCAAAAATATGTCCTTTGTGGGTCCATCTTAAAAAAACACAATGAAGAGGCAGACAAGAAATGAACTAAAGTCAGGTAATAACCTTTCAAAATCAAAATCAAAAACCACCCCCTAGTACCTACCACATGTGCACAAGTGCCCAATACACTCCCACGGTAGTGCAAAATGAAGATAAAAATCTAAGATAGATATGTATACATTCTATCTGCAGCACATCATTTGGAATATGCAGACAGGTAAAATTTAGTTTTGTAGTAAAGTTTGTTTCTTTGTTTTACGTTGGGATCCAAAAGAAGCAAATTTCTTCTTTGTCCTAGCTCCCAGAATTTTTAGATGATGCTAAAAGCAAAGGAATGATGTATGCAGGAGAATAAATTCTGATGACATAATTCTATTCTCTCTTTCTCCCAGTATTTGAAGCTTTATCATCTAATGCTCAATAGTACAATGTGCTTAAGGAAGTTGGGACACATGGGGATGGGCTGAGACTTGGTAATCTCTGATCATAAGAGATGGCCATATAGTTGGTAGGCTTTTTGCCTGTGTTATAGTGGGTCAAAGTAAGGTAAGGTTGATGTGGTTCCACAGAGGTGATGAAGGCTTTGGAAAATATACACAAGTTCCTTAAAAAAAACAGTGAAGAGAAAATTTTAAGAATAAGAGAGATCAGGGGCAGCTTGGTGGCTCAGTGGATTGAGAGCCAGGCCCAGAGACAGGAGGTCCTGGGTTCAAATCTGGTTTCAGACACTTCCTAGTTGTGTGATCCTGGGCAAGTCGCTTAACCCTCCATTGCCTATCCCTTACTACTCATAAGAGAGATCTTTCTGTGAACCCCTGTGAGACAACGTTGCTCTTTCTTGTTGAGTGAAATACATTGTTTCAATAATTTTAATTTATTCAATTAAAAAAAATTAGGCACCTAATATGTATAACATCCTATACTGGGTACTTACAATTCAAAAAGGCAATTATTGACTGATACCTAATTGCCAGTTAATGTATTAAATGGTAGAGATGCAAACCCCTAACAAGAAACTAACTCTGTTCTATTAAATAATATAGGATCATGAATTTAAAACTAGGAGAAACTTTTAATAGTCAAGTGCAGTATTCTGCTTCTGTTTTGTAGATGGTGAAAATAGGACCCAGAGCGATTATCTGCTCCAACCCAAAAGGAGGTACTGAGAATTGGAAGACAAAAATGAAACAGTAACTGCCCTCAGAAAGCTTCCATTGTACAGTTTGCCATGCAGTGAATCTCTTCTTGTAGTCTAAGCAGCATCCTGGGTGAGTATGGCCAACTAATTAGCCTTGGCACAAGATTTTTCCCCCCAAAATGACTTAATCTCCAGAAGAAGAGGCAAATCAAAAATTAAATCAGTCCCACTGAGTAAATGGAAAGGTCCAAGATTAAATGAGGAAAAATAAGCAATATTACTAGGAAGCTATCTCATGTATTAGTAAAGCAAAATGCACAGTATATGACATTGCAAATACTTCATAAACTTAGAATGTTATAACTGGAAAGGATCTGTAAGGACCTCTCATCCAACCACCCTAATGGATAGATGAGAAAACTATGGCTATAGGAAGGACTTGACCAAAGCCACATGACCAGTTAGTGACAAAGGTGGGACTAAATTTTAAATCTCCTGACTCTCATACTAGGGATTTTCCTACTATAGCATGCTGCCTCTCCAATTTAACTTTTAAAGCCTTAACTATATGCTCTGGTATTACCTACATGACCAGGGTTCTTTGTCTACAGCTAATTATTGACCAAGAAAGCTACTTAAAAGCACGTACCAAGCCAGTTCCAGAATCCTTCCAGAGTTCTAAAAAGCCATTAAGGGAGTTGCACAACAGAACCACTCAGGTAAAAAGCCCATAGTCATTTAAGGTACTCTGGATATAATGATCAAAAAGAAAAGGTTGAAAAAGAAGTCTTCATTATTCAGCCTAAAGATATTATTTCCTTGTTCTCTCCCCTCAACCTGTCTTCTCCACTAACATAGGAAATGATCTGTGAATTCATTCATTTTAAAAGGGGCCAAGGAACTCTTTAGAAGTTAAATATCATAATAAGGTTAGACATTTAGCTGGTTCTCCAAAACTTAAAAAGGGATATATTAAATCTTCAAAATTGATTCAAGAGCCTGGGAAGTAGCCTGGATCACTTGATTATATAGATCACATTTTTTCTTATGCTATAGTTACCTGCATACTTGTCCTTTCTTCTTATCCCCCAATCTCATCCCCATTAGACTACAAGCTCCTTAAGAGTTGGGCCTACGTCCACTTCATTTTCTGTATTTCCCTAGTTGCTAGAAGAGTACATTGCAAAAAGTAGCACTCAGAAGATGTCTGTTCCCTTGAAAGACCAATGTTTCCCTGGTCTTTTCTGTGGGTCAGGAGAGAAGTCTGTTATAAGATTTTAAGAAGCCAGGGTTGTCTCCAAGTCTCAACAAAGCATTGGATGAGAACTTAAGTGAAGGTCGAATATACAAATAAACAGGAGATTCTACATGAGAAAAAACAGAAAAGAAGCACAAGCAAAGAACTCTAAAAAGTATGAGGGAAGAAAGAGGCAAGTCCATTTTATCAGGACCAAATCTTCCTTCTGTACCTACTAGCTATGTCACCAACTATTAACTCTCTTCTCTCAGCTTCAGTTTTCTCCTCTATAAAATATGGATAATATTACCTCAATACTTGTCTTACAGGGATATAGGCAAGATACAGATGAAATAATTGAATATCAAATGCTTTGCAAAATTTAGAGCAATATATAACTGTTAGCTTGATATTCTTTATGAAAATTTCAGAAAATCAGAAATATGGAACTGTTTATGTCTTTGAAAGATTGAAGTTCAAAGAGGCAATTAGCTGTAAAAAGTTTTTAATTTTACAAAAATCAAACTGTACTTCAATGAACTTCCTGCCACTCCCCTAAACACACACACACACACACACACACACACACACACACACACACACCCCAATACTAGAAACCATTTTACACAGTTTGGGACACTAGGAAGTAGATCCATTTCCAAATGTAACACTGCACAGATGCAACAGGCCTACAGATATTTCATACCAAAATTAGAATTTCTATATACTGAGAAGGGAGGATATTTGCTGTTGTTGTTTGTTCATTTGGCAAATATGCATGGCTCCTAAAATTTGCATTTAATTTTTAAAGTAAAAAGTGGCATAGAGTTCATTTTAAAACACAAACCAAGAAATATAATGGGGACCACAATGTCTCTGGTATATATGTTTTAACAAAGACACAGAGACCAATTAAATAAGTATTAACTGGAGAGGCATTGAATTAGATCCTAACACAATAACCCAGTGAAAATTTAACTGTACTCAAAACAAAGAATGATAACATAACACCTTTCATTGGTCGAATTTTGATAGATGGCAATGTCATGTAATGAAAAGAATATATGCTATATTTAGGCTTAGAAGACCTAGCTTAAATGCTGCCTCGAACACCTGTCATCTGTGTAACCTTAAACAAGTCATTTTACAATTCTTAGTCTCAAGTTCTCATCTACAAAATGAGAATTCTAATATTTGTACTGTCCTGCCTTAGAGTCTATTATTAGGAAAATATTTTGTAAAGCAAAGCACTATTGTTGAATTATGATGGGTTCATGCACAAATATCCATCATTCCCTACAGGCCACTTGTGTCAACATGCGTCATATTAGTCTCTACAAGCACCACTACTGCTTAGTTTGTGCATCCCCGGACTGCTTGAGGTCAAGAGCTTAAGTTTTTCAGTGACTTTTACCCTGGGAGGATGGGTATAAGTCACTTTCACTGGTTAACCACACAGATAGAAAGTGGACAGTCATCACTCTAATAAAGCTCACTGTTGTAGAGTTCATCGATCTTAAGGGCACCTTGTCAAAAGAATAGCACTATCTGAACAGGTCCATCTACCCATCTACATTTTGAAAAACTCCAAAAAGGTTGCGCCTTGATGAGCAGCTTGGTAGCAGGGATTGTTTCATTCCTGGTTTTTGTATTCCCCAGCACCTAGTGTAGTACCTGGCACAGAGGAAGTACTAAATAAATCCTCATTAAATGATTGCATAAAAGCACTAAATTTAGTATTGGAGAACTCTAGGCCGTATCCTAGCACTTTCAGCTCCTAGTTGTGTGATCTTTGATAGATTTGCTTAATCTTCCTGGTCCTCAGGTTCTTCATCTATAAAATAAAGAAAGGATGATCTCTAAGGTCCCTTTTGGCTCTGAATCCTGCCTTCTGCATGTATCCCAAGGTCCCATATTCCACACTGCAAGGTATCATTTTGATAGGAAAGCAGTCTTAGCAATTATCTAATAAAATGTGTTTTTTAAAAAGCAATCCTATTTTTCAAATAAAGATATTAAAAATGGAAATTTCCTTTTCTCTGAGAGTCTTGAGGCCTTTTCAAATGGGGAAAAAAAGGTACCCATGCACATAAAACTTCTCCACCTATCCTCCAGCAGGAAAGACAAAAATGGAGAAGTCTCAATTACCACCCACTATATCCTCAACATCAAACAACAAAGGCATGTTGCCATCAACAGATGACTAGGCATTCAACAATGGTATCATGCAATGTAGTTCAGGGTTTGGTCTATGTACTAAAAGAAAGCATTTCTCCCGAATAGTTCAAAGATGTCACGAGCTGACTTCCTGGTGAGATCTAAACTCTTCAGTTTGGAGTGGTTGCCTTTATTCAGAATCACAGTGTCCTTCTCCATGACAAAGAGCTGTTCCCCCAGATACTTTGGCCCCCTTTCAATTTAGATAATTACAGTCTCCCTCCCTGAATTCCCCCTGCAGTTTCAATTGTATAAAGTATTCTCAGACTTCCTGTTCTAAATGGTTGGGTCTCTCCTGTGGCTGTGCCCTTTTTACTCAGCAGCCTTGTTCCATGCTGAGGTGACCACATTTCCAAGATGCCCATAAAAAATGTTCCCAGATTCTTGCTTGATTAAGCACCTTAGATTTCCATGGGTTGGACAATTCTGCATTCAGGCATATTTTTGTTATTATCGAGGCACATGAGTGTCTCATTGATACAGTTTTTTAAGGCACTTTGTGAATCACAAAATGGAAACCTAGGCATAAAACTTAGTCATTATCTTCCCTCCTTTCTCTCTCTCTCTCTCTCTCTCTCTCTCTCTCTCTCTCTCTCTTTCTCTCTCTCTCCCTCTCTCTCCCTCTCTCTCTCCCCATTCTAAATTAAGAATCAAGTCATTCTATATTTCTCACATCACTGGAAATTAAAAACAGACATATCTACCGCATAGCTAGCAAGCAAACGAAGAGAGATTCTATGGCCTGAAACATGCTAAATTTGTTTTCAATTACCATATCCACATTTGAAACTTAAGGAAGCCATAGAAAACAGCTCCCAGAGATCTGAGAAGAGAACATTAGGGTAATCAAATTCAGGGCCAAATTCAGCATCCCACACACACACACCTCCTTTCCCTCATTCATCAGGGAGTATCTTTGTAGAGAGAAACTGATTAATTCATACACACCCCCCCATCCTCTTAGACAGAGACCAGATACATTAGGTTCCCTCCACATTCATATGAAAGGCTAGAATTACCCCTATCCTTAGCCAAAACCTCAAACTTCTGATCCACTGTTAAATACTGATATTCATACTCAACAAACAAGCTCTTGGATCAAGGAATTAAAAAGTCAAATTTTAAGTGAATTCTGAATTACTGATTTAAAATAGCCAAGCTTCCCCAACAGACTACCTTTTGACAAAAGGCCTTATTTCAGGAGAAAAGTGTTCTTGGTATCTTCACTTTCACCCAAGCCTGGGTCACTTTTTATAAATAGTTGTTAATTCTTCTAAGAGCTACTGGAAGCTAAAGTCTGCTCAACATTACTAAGGGCTCCAGAGTAGAAGGGGAAAAAGGTGTTTTCATGAATAATATAGCTCTGTTTAACCTGTAGAGCTAGAGAAAAAAAGCAAAAATACAGGTAAAGGCACAGTGAACACTCAAAATTAATCAATGAACTCTGCACCTTAGAAAGCACTTTATTGGAGAATCACAATTACTGAGAATGGCAATGACAAGTTTGTGGTTCAAAAAATCAGTCATTTAAAGGAAAGGAATGGTAGAGATGTGGCTAGATGGCATAAATGATGGGCCACTGGACCAGAGGATATAGGATTTGAGTTCAAATCTTGCTTAAGACACCTACTGGGTGACCCTAGGTAAACTACTTAACCTACCTCAGGCTCAATTTCCTCAGCAGCAAAATGGTAATCATAATAGTGCATGTCTCACAGTGGTATTGCAAGGAACACATGAGATTATATATAGGAAGTGTTTTATAAACCTTAAAGCACTGTATAAATATTAGCTATTATTAGGAGAGAGTTTATATGACCAATGACCAGAGAATCTTAGTGGATTTAATGGGTTAAAAGCATAGCAGTCAAAAAACCTAATGCATTATAGATTATGTTAATGTCGACGTGGAATCTAGAGACCCCAAACTTGTGGTTTAGTGAGATCTGATGAACCCCAAGTTTAGAAATAGATTGTAGGCTAGAGACCCCCAAAGCTCGTGCTTGTTCCCAGGTCCCATGAGAATTCACCCTGAAGGGAATCCTAGACTAGCAGTAGCAGACAGAATAATGGACCCCAGGGTAAATGCTAAATACCTTTTTGTCTTAGGTAGTCTTCCCCTTGGTATCAAAGACCCTTCCCAGGAAGACACACCAGAGCAGGGACTATCCTTTAGTATCCATTGTCTAAGCAGCCCCTTCCCTTACACCTCTGGCTAGGATTCCTTTCCCAAGCTTGATTGTAAATCCCATCCTTACCAATATAATGTCCATCATCTTTCCCAGCCCCTGGATCTTCCCAAATAATATATAAGTTCCCCAATTTCCTTTGTTCCTTGGAGTTGTCATCTAGCGAGGTGTCACTCCCAAGGGGTCAGGGAACAGAACGAAGCAGAGTTCAATCCTCGGGCTCTGCATAAGGTGCAACTCTGCATAAGAGGCCTAATCAGCCCTGTTCCCCCTTTCTCTTGATTAAAAAGTGGTTATGACTAATAGTTCTGTGTTTTTTTCTAAGTTAACATTAGTTTAAAATGTAGACAACTAGGGGTAGCAGTCTTGTTCTATACTGCCCCAGTCAGGTCATACTACAGTACTGTATTCAGTTCTGGGTACCATATTTTAGAAAGGCCATTGACATGCTAGAACATTTTTTTAACCCTTACCTTCTCTCTTAGAAAGAATATTGTATATTGGTTCCAAGGCAGAATTGCAGGTAAGGGCTAAGCAATGGGGATTAAGTGACTTGCCCGGGGTCACACAGCTAAGAATTGTCTGAGGCCAAATTTGAACCCAGGACCTCCCATCTCTCCAGGCCTGGCTCTCAATCCACTGTACCACACTGTCCCCAAGCTAGAGAGCACTTCTAAAGGAAAGTGACAAGGATGATGAGAAGATCATATCATCTGAAGATCAATTGAAAGAATTGGAAGTGTTTAGCAAAGGAAAAGAAGATACAGGGTGGGAGATTATCATTATCTTAACATATCTAAAAGACTGGCAAGTGAAAGAAGGATTAGACTTGTTCTGCTTGGCCTCAGAGGGCATAAAAAGGACAAACAAATGGAAATTCTATAAAAGCAACTTTTAGCTTGAAATAAAGAGAAACTCCCATACTATTTAAACTGTCCCCTAAAAGGTCTTGGTAGGTAATTTCCCTGTCATTGGAGGTGTTAAGGTGGAGGCTGGGCAAACACTTGTGGAGAATGTTGCAGAAGGCATTCATGGTCAGGTAAAAATGATACTAGGTGACCTCCAAAGTCCTTTCCAACCATAAGATTTAGTGAACCAATATTATTTCCACCTCCTGGGTCCACAGATTTACTGTCTCCCATTTTTCCAGACACCCCCTGGGCTGGTTCTGGTTCTGCAACTCTCTGTGGGTCCATGGACTGTCGCCTAAAACCCCCTTAATTAAAGAGTGGATCGCCCCCAAATATGCACGACCGAGTCACTTTGCTCCGAGAGCCACATGCCTGGCCCCTCCGCTAAGCAGACTCCTGACTCAACCCTAAATGGGCTGTGTGGGTACCTCACATCTTGGAGTCCTTGTTAGCAGGGCAGCACAGGCCGCCAGGACTTCGGATCTCGCTGGGGCCTCCATTTGTTAACTTAGAAAAAACGCAGAACTATTAAATAGTCATAAAATCACTCTTTAATCAAGGGAAAGGGGGATGAGGGCTACCTGGCCTCTTTTGCAGAGCTGCGCCTTGTGCAGAGTCTAAGAAATGAACACTGCTTCGCTCTGCTCCCTGATCCCCCTGGGAGTGACACCTCGCTAGATGATGACTTCTAAGAACAAAGGAAATTGGGGAACTTATATACCATTTGGGAAGATCCAGGGGCTGGGAGAGATGATTGACATTATACTGACAGGATACAATCAAGCAGGGGAAAGGAATCATAGCTAGAGGCTAGGGTGTAAGGGAAGGGACTGCTTACACAATGGATCCTAAAGGATGGTTCCTGCCCAGGTGTGTCTTCCTGGGAAGGGTCTCTGATACAATGGGCAAGACTACCTAAGACAAAAGGGTATTTATCATTTACCCTGGCGTCCATTATTCAGTCTGCAACTGCTAGTCTGAGATTCCCTTCAGGATGGATTCTCGCAGGACCTGGGAACAAGCACAAGCTTTGGGGTCTCCAACCTACAAGCTATTTCTAAAAGTTGGTGTTCATCAGATCGCACTAAGCCACAAGTTTGGGGACTCTAGATTCCATGTCGACAAGCTATATCATTAGTTCCTTAAGCTTATGATTAAACCTCTTAAGGCAACCAGGTAGCACAATAGAGAGAATGCTAGATTTGGAGTCAGAAAAACCTAAATTCAAATCTGAACACTTAACCCTGTTGGTTTAAAAAAAAATAAAAATAAAAAAGGAATTAAAGTAATAGTCTGAACAAAGTCAAACTTAAGTGCCTTGAGGAAAAAGAGACTATTCCTATCTAGAATGCTACAAACATTAAAACCAAAGCTCAAATCTCCGAAGTGCTTTAAGGTTTACAAAGCACAGATACTCTGGAAAATAGAATGTTCTAGTATTGTCTGCTAATTTTTTAAAATTGATAAGGAAACTGATGCACAGAGAATATAGTGATTTTTCATAACCACACAGCAAGCATTTGAGCTGTTATGTGAAACCCTGTTTCTTGATTCTAAGTCAAGAGATTTTCCACAATGTCTTCTAGCAGCATTATAGATACAGTGGGAAAAGGTTTGGATCTGAAATCAGATGACATATATTTGAATCCTGATTCATTCACTCACTTACTACTTGTATGACCTTGGACAAATGACTTTTAACTTTCTCGGTCTCGTTTCTTAAACTATAAAATGAAGAAGTTGGACTAAATGATCTTTAAAGTCTCTTCCGCAATCTTATGAATTAAAGAAAAGATGCCAATTTGGAATTCATGAACTGTGGCTTAATTTCATAAAACCAGTACCCTATATTTAACCTGTATAGTTGTCAATTTATTACTTAATAATGGGAGAAATTTATGAGATCTTGTCTCACTGTGAAAAGTATATTATAAAATATAAAACTATAAACTAACAGAGATATAAAGGACAGGGAAATAGAGGTGTAAAAAGTCAATTCTTCCATTATTTCTCCTCTCCAGTGCTGTTCAAGGGAGAGATACATAATCATAGCATGTCAGTATCTAATCCAACCTTTTTCATTTTTAAAGGAGCAAACTTATTGCCAGAGAGATTAAATGTCTTGCTCAACCTCAGAAAGGAAATTAAAGGCAAAGCTAAGACTAAGAACTCATTCCTAAGGACTCTTGGTCAGTACTGTTTCTGTAAGCCCAGATTACTAGAAAAGAGTGACAAGAAATATTAGTTGGTATTAGCATATAAAAGTAAAGGGATGATTTCCAGGTCATGTAAGCAGAAAGATAGAGGACTAGATACTTTTGCTGATCTCCATGACCTCTCAGCACTCTCCAAAAACAGTAATTATATCCCAAAGATAAAGCAACTTCAGCTGTCTCTATGACCAAGAATCCAAAAGAAGATTAAAAAAAAATTTTAATTAAAGCAAATAAAAGCAAAAACCCATCAATGGCTACTAATTGACCCAGAGTTCACTCAACACCATTCTCAGATCTCCCACTCTTAACAACAACGAGGTTGGACTAACAGACCCAAGGACCTAATACAAGTTTAAAACAAAACCTCCACCACCACCATTATATTCTCACTGCCTCTTCTAAATGCCAATGAGACACTAGCTCTAGGCCACAGAAGTTTGTCCAGGCAATAACAGCCAACCAGCAATGCAGTAGCCCTTTAGAAGCAAGGGCTGTCAACCTTATAGCACCAGAGCTGCAAAGCTCTAAACTGCCAGTATTAGAGCAGCAACAGCACTGTTAAATTCTGAATTGCCAGTTTCAGGCTAATCCCATAGTACCAATACAGTAGCTCTATGAATTGCCAGTATGTGACCAGAGAACTAAGGAAGAGAGAGAGACAGAGTGCTAGAACAAAACAGGACAGGATGCCATGTGTGCATTTTTAGGGGGACAGGAGGCAGGGAAGAGTGTACAGTACTCGACCAAATTGGAATGAAAGAGCAGAGCATCTGCCTGGGTCATTTCTGACCACTTAAAAGTCACTTGGTGACTGTGAATTGCCCAATGTGGAAGGACTCTTTGAGATCAAGCCCCCAAGGAAAGCACTATCAGAGAGGACAGTCAGAAAGTGAAGAGGAGAAAATCAGGGGGGAAAAGACTGAAATGGCCAAAGATCTAAGGAAGAAGAAAGCTCAAAGACCTTGACCATGAACAGATAAATCAAAAAAGAAAATAATAACAACAAAAGGAAATATGACTTTTAAGATCTAGTGAATGAATTCAGGCATCTATGAATAAGTATTCCAGAATGAAGGGAAATGATCCAATACTTGATGAGACAGAGAACCCTATGGAATGTGTGATAAGATAGAACCACAACACACTCCTCCTGAGTAGTTCAAAATAGAAATGAGAATATAAGAGCACATTTATTGCCTTCACAGCAAAAATAATGGGCAAATAGAAAATCTGGATTCTGTAATGGCAAGTACCACCAAAGAAACCAAAGAAAGAAGAATAGATTGAGTACAAATATACAGAAGTAAAGGATAATATAGAAGAAGAAAAACAAAAAACAATAACTTGAAAGAAAATTTATTCACTAGGTAAGTAAAACATATTGATCTCAAAGACAGGATGCAAGAGAAAATCTAAGCAACATAAGTCTGCCAGAAGAAAAATGACAAGACAAAATCCCTTACGCCATAATACAGAAAATAATAGAAGAGAACTGCCCATAACTTCAAAAAGTAAAATTTGAATTGAAAGAATTCACACATTACTTCCAGGAAAGAAAAAAAACTTAAGACTGCTAAACTCCAAGACACATAGTGATTAAATTTAACAATTAAATTCAAAACAACAAGTTCTGCAAGTAATCAAGGGAAAGACCTTCAAATGCAAAAAGAAGGAAATTTGAATAATGCAAAGCTATTCTGCACTCACCAGAAAACATAAGAAGGAATGAAATAAGGTGTTCTGAAGAGTAAGAGTGTTTAAGATACAGTCCAGGATGACCTACTCTGCAAATGTGAACTTAACCATATATGAAAAAAGATGAATGCTCAAATAATCAAGAGGCATTTGAAACATGTTTAGACAGAAAACTAAAACTGAAGAGATTATTTCTTTTATAGCCCCAAAAAACTGAAATACAGCAGTCAAGAAGAGCAACAATAATAGAGTAACCAGTAAGAGAATTCTTTCTAAATTTACATAAGGAGTCAGGGGGGTAAAGGCAAAAATCTGGTGGATGTAATAATGAAAACATGGGCATGGGGCATTATGAACAAAATCTGGTGACGCTCTTCCTATAGGTAAAGCAATACTTTTTGTGTGACACATTACAACATGGAAGGGTACATAAATGGAGGGAGGAAGGAAGAAGGGTGTGAGAGAAGAAAGTGTGATCTGCTGCAGTTAAATCAAAGACTAGAAATGAGGAGAAAGTGACCCCTGTATTATCAGAAAGAGAAGAGCCTATGGGTTGTGGGTAAGGAAGAGGTGGGGAAGGAATTAAATGGTGGGCAAGTAGAGAGGTCTTGCTGGGAAGGAGTTTCCCTTATGAATGCTCTTATGTGTGAAGAGAGATGGTCTATAAAAGGAGATGGGGGCTTTATGCTGAGTGTGGGAATCTGGTGCTTGAAAAGTCTGCTCATCTACTCCTGTCACCTAGAAAAGTGGTACAGTATGAATCCAGGGAAGAGTTTGGGGGGCATATGGGGAATGAGGAGGGGAAAAGTAACCAGGGAAGTATATAGATCAGTGGTAGACTGCATAGTTAGTAAATGTGGCTGAGGGGAGGAATTGGGGGGGAGGGGGGGTGTGCCTAATCAGTGTCCTCTCTGACACCTGAAAGAATAGGCATTGCTCTGTAAGTGAGGCTCAAAGGAAATGAGAAATCCTTGGGGCAGGTCCTTCAAGACAACAGCAGAAAGTGCCTAGAGAGGAGAGCCTAGAAGCAATACCTTGGAAACCTTGATTACATGAAAAATACAGAGAAAAAAGACAGATCAGATAATCACAGGAGTCATAAATCAGAAAATGAGGTTCTAGAGTTGACAGAAAAAGAGGAAGGATAATGAAGAGTGTGAGAGAAATATTTTTTGGAAAGGGACATTAAATGAATATTTTAAAACTAATGAATAGGACTAGGGCCTTCAGAACAGGGTTACCTTAAAAAAAAAATTAACGTAAACCAACTGAAGAAACAGTGCTGTGTTCACAACACAGAAAAGGGGAGAATGAAACTTGGGGTGGGGGAGTCAATATTAGAGACAGATGGAGGAAATTATAAACCTAACCCTCATAACTTTAAATGTGAATGGATTAAACAATCCAATAAAATGAAAAAACTGTGACAAATTGGATAAGAAAAAATCCTATAAGCTGTTGCTTACAAGAAACACATTTAAAAAACAAAGACATGCACAAAATAAAACTGGGGGAATGGAAAAAATTTAACCACACATCATGTGAATCCACAAAATAAGGAGTTACAATCATGTTATCAGGCAAAGCAAAAATAAACTTTACAGAAAGAAAAATGGATAAACAAGGAAATCATAGGATGCTGAAAAGAATCATGAAAAACAAACTTATAACAGCAATTAACTTATATGCTCCAAATAGCTCAGCATTCAAAGCAATAAAAGCAACATCATCTGAGCTACAAGAGTATATATATAAAGTAGCACAATGGTGACTACAGATTTCAATATCTCTCAATTTTGTGTAAATCTAGCAGAAAGATAAACAAAAGATCTAAATACAACTCTGAAAAAATTAGAATAAAAATCTTTTGTTGTCTTCTAAATGGGACAGCAAAGAATATACATAATTCTCAGTATTATAAGGAAGTTTTACCAAAAAATGACCATGTACCAAGGAACCAAGATATAACCCCCTAAAAAAGTATCTATGTATATAGATATATAAAACTTTTATATATATATTTGTATATATGTATATATATACACACAGATGTACGTGTGAATATATGTGTGTATTACATATACACACTTAACATATATCTGTAGAAACAGCTCATACATACTTTATAGACAATAATACAAAAAATAATAATTGGTTCATGGGCCACAAACAGAAGATACAGATCCAAATGAAGATTTAACAAGGAAATACTAAATAATGAGTGAGTTAAAGAACAAATTAGAAAAAAATTAATACCTATGCAAGAGAAAATTATAATGATGAAGTCATATAACAAAATCTCTGAGATGTCCCTAAAGCAGTCCTCAGGGGGGAAATTATATCCTTTACAAACATACAATAATAAAATAGAAAAATATAAGGATTAGTGAACTAAATATTAATTTTTTGAAGTTATGAAGTCAACAAAGAAATAAACCTGAAATAAGCACAAAAGATGAGTTATTAAAAAGAGGGGAAAGAGAGTTATTTAAAAGAAGGGAAATAGATAAATAGATTAAAATAAATAAAAAGTCTAAAATCTGATTCTTTGAAAAGACTAATAAAAATAAGTCCTTAGCTAATTTGATTTAAAAGAAAAGAAAATCATGTCAATAATATGGCAAATGACCAGGATGAAATCATAACAAACAGAATAATCAGAATATATTATGTATAGTTATAAGCTAACAAAACTAAGAACACAAAATAAAGAATACCTTCAAAAATATAAAATATTCAAATTATTAGAAGACCCAGATAAAGACCTTAAATAGCCTAATCTTGGAAAAGGAAACAGATCTAGCCAAAAACTACCGGAAGGAACTCTGAAAGAAAAAAGAAAGTCCTGATCTTGATGGACTCAAGAAAATTCCAATAAACTTTTAAAAAGTACTCATACTTTGAAAATTTAGAAAGTATGAGACAAATATATTCATGAAACATAAACTAGGGAAAGATAAAAGACAAAAAGAAAATTAAAAGCCAATATCATGTAATGAATATTGACAAAAAATTTAAAGCATTCCTTATGATGAAGTGGGATTTATTCTAGAAATGCAAGAATGGTTCAACAGTGGAAAAACAATCACTATAATTAATCACATTAAAAAACAAAACATCTAAAATCATATGATCATCTCAGTAGATGCTGAAAAAGACTCTGACAAAGTAACCACTCCTTTACACTAAGAACTCTATAAAGTATAAGTATAGGGGGACCATTTTTCAAAATCATAAAAATTCAAGATAAAAGCAATCATATGCAATATATGCTGAATCATGTATATGAATGCATATCTAATTGAATATAGAATATTTGCCAATAATTATGAAAGCAAAACAAGCATTCTCCCTACTAGTATTTCATATAGTTTTGGAAATGCTAGCAATAGCAATGACAAGAGAGAGAAATCAAAGGCATAGAGGTAAAGAGAAAATAAAACTATTCCTGTCTACTAAGGATATAGTAGTTTTCTTGGAAATTTCTAGGGAATCAGCAAAGATACTGAATAAAATAATCACTACTTCAGGGTTGAATGATATAAAATAAATCCTGAAAAATCAACAGCATTTCTATATATTAGTAACAAACACCCAAGAATAAGTAATAGCAAGGGAACTACCATTCTAAAGAACTACAAAATGCATGAGTATTACCCTATCAAAGCACACAAAAAACTTGTATGGATTCAATTATAAAGTCCTCCTTAATGAAATAAATAGGAACTTAAATGACTGGAGGAAAATCTAGAGGTCATGATCATACTATTTCAATAGGATAAAAGTAACAATACTATCAAAAAAAATTAATGCTATATCAATCAAATTGCCAAGCAAATATCTTACAGAACTTGATAAAATACAAACAAAACTCATTTGGGAAAATGAGATATCTAAACTTTGAAGAGAAATGAAGGAAAAAAACAAGGATGAAGAAGGAATTTCTTCTCAGACCTCAAACTATATTATATAGTGATTCACAAAAAAATCATCTGATTTTGGTTTTTAAAAATAGAGAGATCGGGGGGCAGCTAGGTAGCTCAGTGGATTGAGAGCCAGGCCCAGAGATGGGAGGTCCTGGGTTCAAATTTGACCTCAGAAACTTCCTAATTGTGTGACCCTGGGCAAGTCACTTAACCTCCATTGCCTAGCCCTTACCATTCTTCTGTCTTGGAACCAATACATAGTATTGATTCTAAGGTGGAAGGTAAAGGTTTTAAAAAAATAGAGAGATTAATGGAAGGGAATAAAAGAGAACATTAGAAACAATAGAACTCAACTCAGTGTTTGATGAAGCAAAAAACATAAATTAACTTGAGAAAAAATTGGTTTTTTTTCTTTTAAAAACTGTTGGGAAAACAGGAAAGTAGACTGGAAGAAATTAAGCTAAGATGAATACTTTATACTACATCCCACAACATATTCTAAATGAATTAAGATAATATGTCATGTTATTTTAAAAATCAAAAGAGAAGTACATTACCTTCTCAAAGGTATGAGTAGGTTTATTCTTACCCATTCAAGAAACAGTCAATTACAAAAGATAAAAGAGATAACTTTGATTACTTGACACTGAAACATCTCTGCACAAACAAAATAATTGCATCCAGAATAAAAAGGGAAGTGATCAAATAGGAAAAAAATTTGTATCAAATTTCCCTGATATAATTCCTCAATAGCTACAATGGTCAAAAAAAATGAACAAACAGGTCTCAAAAAATTGCAACGTATCCGTAACTATAATAAAGGATGCTCTAAATTAATAATAATCAGAGAAATGTAAATCAAAAGAACCACGAAATATCACCTCATATCCTAAAAATGGAATAATTAACAAAAATGGCAATAATCAATGTTGGGTGGGGGTTGTGGAATGATAGGCATACTAATATATTATTGGTGAAATTGTAAAATGGTATAACCATTTTTGGAAGTAATTTGGGATTTTACAAATAAAGTGCCTAAATGTCTGTACTCTAAACCACAGACCCCAAGGAAGCTATCAATAAAAAGAAAACCACTATGTACTCCAAAATATTTATAGCAGCACTTTTTTTGTGATAGCTAAAAATTAGAAATAAAGCAGTATACACATAACTACAATAATGTAAATGGAAAGAATAATGACACACCAAAAAATCAAAAGTAAAGGCAACAAAATTATAAAGATCAGCAGGTGGCTCAATGGATAGAGAGACAGGAGGTCCTGGGTTCAAATATGACTTTAGTCACTTACTAGCTTTGTGATCCTGAGCAAGTCACTTAACCTCAATTGTCTAGCCCTTACCACTCTCTGCCTTGGAAACAATATTCAATATTGATTCTAAAACAGAAGGTAAGGGTTTAAATTTAAAATTTAAAAAAAGCGGGGGAGGGCAAGCTGGGTAGCTCAGTAAATTGAGAGTCAGGTCTAGAGACAGGAGGTCCTAGGTTCAAATCTGGCCTCAGACACTTCCCAGCTGTGTGATCCTGGGCAAGTCACTTGACCCCCATTGCCTAACCCTTATCACTCTTGTGCCTTGGAGCCAATAGACAGTATTGACTCCAAGACAGAAGGTAAGAGTTTAAAAAATTAAATTAAATTTAAAAAAATACTTAGGGCTGTCTCTGGTACTCTAGAATAAGAACTGAGGACTACAAGAGAAGGCCCCTTGACACATTTAACTTTACCTAAAAGTTAAAAAAAAAAAAAAAAAAGCAAAATCCTGCACAATGGAGAGGGGAAAAAGAAGGATTTATTAAATACAGGATACCTAAAAGCAAGCACTATCTAGTGTATTATATAAGGTAAACTATTCACAATCAAATTACCCCAAACTCCGTACAGATCTATCTGGATTAATACCAAGAACTTTGAGTCACTTTTGCCACAAGAGGAAAAAGAAGCCAGACATGATGTGTACCTTTCCATTCCAACACTATTTTGGGATTTTAAGATCCTATTTCTTTCATTTGAAAGGGTGGGTTTTGAACAATTTTTTTTTTCTGCATAACTCTTATAATATGAGAGCAGCCAGACGGGCTTTGGTCTATGACCTGGGGAAAATGCGAGGCAGTTTGGCAGGTAAACAAATAACATCATTCAGAAAACAAGGAGACTGTTCTTCTTCACTGCCACAGCAGGGACTGGCTTCTATAAACAAAATAGAAATGTGTGGCATGATCAAAATCATTGACTCACCTCTTCATAGACTAAGTTCATTCATTCATTCATTTATTCGTTCATTCATTCAGATCAGTACTTTCTCAGGTATCTCTACAAAATATGTGCATCCATAGGATGTACTGATGCACATCTTTAAATATTGCTTTCATCACATTCATTCTTCTGGGACTATTTTAATCACACTATTTATTTACAAGATAAAGCTAAAATAAGGGAGGAGGAATCAATTTTTAGGGAAAAAACATTTTCCTAGCAAGAGTCAACACTCTGCATATTTACTGTCAAAATAAAGATGCATAGTTCACTACCCCATTTTTTTAAGCAGTAACTACATTTTTACAGTGGACTGCTTTAGAAAGTAGTGGATTCCCCCTCACTAGGGATAATCAAGCAAAGATCATCCATTTTGGGGGCATGTTATAGAGGAGATGCTTGGTCAGATATTGGTTGAACTAAATAGCTTCTATGGTTCCTTCCAATTCTAATATTCTGTGGCTGTGAAAGAATACTCATGCATTTGCACCTATATAGATAACCCCAATTTAAAGGCTGCCTTACCAAAAAAATTGGATTATTTTTTGAAAAATTAGAGATTTAATTAAAGTCTTTGCTTTATAAAAGGATTCGTGTTAAAATTCCTTCAAATGGCATGCTCCATTGGTGCATTTGAAATGTAGTTTTATTTTAATTTAACCAAAACTTCAAAAACACTATTACTGTGCAAGTTATTTCCTATTTCTGGGTCTTCGTTTCTTCCCAGAAGCAGCTAAGTGGCACAATAGATAGAGAATTGAGCCTATAATAAGGGAGATTTGTATTCAAATCTACCTTCAGATACTTACTAGCTGTGTGAGCCTTAGGCAAGTCACTTAAGCATTCTCTATCTCAGTTTCCTCAACTGCAAAAGAGAGATAATAATAGCATCTACCTTCCAAGTTTGTTGTTAACATCAAAAGAGATAATATCTGGAAAGCACTTAGTACAATGCCTAACACATAGCAGGCACTTAATAAATACTTGCTTCCTTCTGCTTTTCTGAAAAATGAGGCATGTAGACTAGATCAGGACTTCTTGGCCTTTTTTTTTACCATGAATCCCTTTCACAATCTGGTAAAAAGTTTAGACCTATTATCAGAATAATGCTTTTAAATGCATAAAACAAATAGAATTACCAAGCAAGCTAATTATATTGAAACACAGTCATTAAGTTATTTTTTAAAATCCACAGATCTAGGCTAATAATCTCTAGACCAGATCATCTCTAAACTCCAATTTTAACATTCTGAATTCATATTATAAAGCAGAATATGTGTGCATGCATATTCTACCTTTATTAATACCCACTTTATATACCACCCCATTGCTCATTTAAACATTCAAAAGGAGAAACAATCAACTGTATAATTGGGTTCACAATACATCTCTCAGTACTTCTCCAGAAATAGCATGATAAAACAAAAATAGTGCTGAACTTGAACTCAGAAGAATTGGGATTCAAATTCTGACTCCAGAATTTACTAGCTTGGCCAGGTTACTTCACCTCAAAAAGCATTCATCACCTTTGTGAGATAAGGACAATACTTGTGGGACATTGTTGTAAAGAACACAACCTGTTAGCCTTAGAATGCTCCAGAAATGGGAACTCCTGTCCTCATTCTATTGAAAGGCAGAGTGGCTACAGAGACCTAGCTTTGGTGTCTGGAAAAACCTGCCTCTGACCTCAACTACTTATTCAACCATAGGCAAGTCACCTTTCACCTCTCACTGCCCCAACTCTCTAAGACAATAAGCCAAAAATAAGTTGTCTTCTGTTCCACTGACACTAACCCTGAGTCAGTGAAATGAGTTTTCTATAATTGAAGAAATCAAAAGAAAAATCATCATCATTATTTTCTCCCTAGTCTTTGAGTTCTTTTTTTCTGTCACAGTCTACAAGCAATGTATTCCTATTCAGCTTATTCTATTTCCAAAGCTACTCAGTAGTAAAAAGGTCTTGACACAGAAAAAGTCTCCTACATGGAGAGGTGCTGCTACTCTGCTGAAGCTTATTAACCATTAACAACTGGTGAGAAAGATGAAAGCCAATCCCATTGATTTATGATCTTTGGAAGGATTTTGCAAAAGAGGGAGGTGATCGAAAAAATATCACCTTATGCATAACTTGAATGCATTTTCTTGGAATCAAAGCTAGTATTCATTCAGCCTGCTTGTCTTTTTCTCTTAACGCAATTTTTAAAATTAAGAGATTTCTGAATAAGGCACCACCAACAAAGGAGAGGATAAAGTGATAACATCAACTACTACTCCACAAAATGATACAGGTATCCTGCTATAGTTTGGCAATCACTCATATTGGTACAGTTCCACATTGCAAATGCATGCTTTTCCCCACTTCAATCTGCAGTGTTTCCCCTCCTTGATGTGGTGTATTAACCCAGGCTATACCTCAGTGAGGACAAGAGAAATTATTATTTCTACCCATAGGTCCCAACAGAGAGCTCTCTGAGTCAGTCATATGGGTCTCCCTCTCTCCCTAGCAGGGGAGAAAGCAGCATCTTTAAATCCAATCACACATATCTTCCTGTCTAGACAACGAAAGTCCTTGCCAGAGGGAAAGTAACTTGAGTGAATGAACTCAACTGCTCTCCATGAGCTGGCTTTAGTGAAAAGAGGCATTTCTTACTCAGCATGAACAGCAGACAACTGCAGCAGAAGAACCCCCAAAAGGCTAGCATTACTAACTGAGGTGAATGGTGAGCTCTTGTTTGCTATATAGCCCTGTGGAGGGTATTTTCACTTAACTCCTCATTCAATAGGTGGGGGGGGGGGGTACACTGTCAGCCTATACAACTTTTTTGGTGGTGATTTCTAGAACCATTCATCATTCTTTGGTGAAAAGTGGGAAAACAAGGGCCCTGCTGATTTTATTTAATTAGAACCAAATACAAAGCCACATGAGAAATCACTTCCTCCCTCCACTTCCCTTTTCCGGCTGAACAACATAAACTTGTGAAGATAAGGAAATGCTTGGAGCCCTCTAGATTTTTCAAAGAGCTGGGGCAAGACAGTCTCATAGTTCCCACTGACAAGCACAGACTCAAAGAGTGTCTTCCTTCCCTCCACCTCCTGCCCCATACACAAATGCTTGGTGGGAGCCAGGGCCATGTGGCGGCAGAATGCCAGGCAGCCTGGAAGGCTTGACTGCAATGGAGTTCTCAAAAAACAGAGAAGAGGAAAGAAAATGCTGACCTGTCAAAAAGCCCTGATATAGTATCTCCTTATCAGGATGTTTCCTTTCAACTGCTTCCAAGTCAATACAGTGGCTACCTCTTTGTCAAGATTGATCTGGTTTCTTTTATGTTTCTCACTTAAATCTGTTTCCTCTTTATCACTTGTCTGAGACTGTGAATGTGTCTGTAATAGTCCCTAATACCAAGACTTCAGGGCTGACTTCACTACTATTTACTAGCCTAGTTAAGAGACTTGAATTTGAGTCCTGGCTCTGTCACAGATGAGCATCAGGCTATGTGACCTTGTAACCACTTCACCTTCAGAAACTACTCTCCCCTCCTAGAATGACATTCATTCTCCTCTCCTAACCTTCTTAGAATTCCTAGTTCCCTTCATGACTCAGCTCAAGTGCCATTTTCTTTCTTTCTTTTTTTCCTTAAAGCCTACACCTTCTGTCTTAGAATCTATAGTATGAAGAGACAAAAGCTAGGCAACTGGGGTTAAGTGACTTGCCTAAGGACCCAGGACCTTTTATCTCCAGGTCTGGTTCTCTATCCACTGAGTCACCTAGCCTTCTTCTTCTTCAAGCCTATTGGTCAGCTTCTAGTGCCCTCCCTCTCAAACTACCTTTTATTTATTTTGTATGTATTCTGTATAGATTAATATTGTACAAAGAGGAAGCCTGGAATAGCAGATAGAAAGCTGGCCTAAGAACCCCTAGGTCCAAGTCCCTTCTCTTAAATACACTGACCATATGAACCTGAACAAGTCACTCAGTGTTCCTTATACAGGGACTATTAGACTGGGTTCATGAACTTGCTTTCTTCTTTTTTATTTTTACAAGTATTTGTAATTTAATTGATTTCCTCTGTAATCCCATGTATTTTTTTATTTATTAAAAAAAAATTCTGAGAAAGGGTCTGAATGTTCAAAAAGGGCCTATCACACACACACACACACACACACACACACACACACACACGCGCGCGCGATTAAGAACCCCTGCTCCAAAGCTGTAAGATTCAGCACTGGCAGTGAAAGTTCCTCACTGAGAGTTTCCTGCACCCATTGGATCCACTGCAGATTGAATCCCTCTCCCTATATAGGTAAATGTTGTCATCCTCAACAGAATGGAATTTCCTTGAAGGCAAGAACTATTTCACTTTGGTGTTTGTGTCCCTAACAAATGACACAGTTTCTAACACACAGTAACAGTTCAATAAATATTTGTTGAGAGGCTGATTAATTTGTTGGTTGGTGGGCTTTGGTTCCCTTTTAGGTAAAATAATAATGCTACAATAGATAGTCTTTGAGGATCTTTTGAGCACTGATATTTATATTCTATTATATAAATTATATTCTAAGGTACCATACAGGTCTAACATCCTATGTTTTAAAGCAACCTCCAACTCCTGACCTTAGAATTCTCCAATCCTGTGGAGTAAGTAGAAGTGGGTTGAACTAAATAGTTTCAGGATTTGGTGACCTGTAAATATTTCACTTTTTCCTAAGCTACCTGTGACATGTCAATGAAACCCCAAATACAATTTTTGGAGTGTACTTACTCCCTTCACTTTGAAACCTTCATGCATCTTTAATGGAAATTCAAAGCACACAACAATGACTCACACTTGACTCATGAGAAGTGACTGTTTAATGTCTTAAAACCCTGTTTTTAAATAAAATTTCCCAAGAACCAAAAAGTTACATTAGGCCAAGTATGATAATCATCACTTAGTTGGGGTAACTCTCTTACCTCCAAAGACCAAAGACCAAAATTGAGAGTGAATGAGAGAGAGGGAGAGAGAGAGAGAGAGAGAAAGAGAGAGAGAGAGAGAGAGAGCGCCAGCCCATGGTTTGTCAAGATGACCTTTTTAGTAAAAAGTGAAATGTACTTTGGCATAAGAGTGAAAGCCTGTTTCAGCTCTTGATAGGTTAGATCAGCGTGGGTGTCTATACAAACTATAACATGTCTTGTTTGTTTGCTGGGAAACAACTATCAAAATCATCACCACATACTATACTGAAGACTCAGTCTCCAAAAGTAGATGCAATGGGTGTGTCTCAACTTGTGCAAATCATCCACATTTGCACTTGGAAACTGGTGCAGGATGTGTATGACCCAACTTCATATTCAGTCACCAGATTGGCATTAAGGACTTGGCTATTCTTGTGTTTGGCAAAATGGGGAACCGCCCCCCACCAACAGGCGAAATGTAAACCAACACTAGCCATAAATCCCAATGGGAGAGGGGATATTGACAGTGACCTCAGACCTAACCAAACAGAGCCAACTTCTCAAAAAAACCAAAACATTTTAAATGAGATTATTTCTATTCACATGCATTTGCTCTGTTTTTGTTTCTCTGAAAAGGAATCCATTTTTTTTAACCCTTACCTTCCATCTCAGAACCAATACTGTGCATTATTTCCAAGGAAGAAGAACAGTAAGGGCTAAACAAAGAGAGTTAAATGGCTTGCCCAAGTCACACAGCTAGGAAGTATCTGAGGCTAGATTTGAACCTAGAACCTCCTTTCTTTAAGCTTGGCTCTCAATCCACTGAGCCACCTAACTACCCTTAGGAATTCATCTTTAAAGGTTCTAAATAGAGATGTAACTGGAAGATCTTGTAAACAAATACAGTAATTATGGTGACCAAAAGCTAATGTGAGTGTCAGGGCCAAGAATAAAGGCTCTCTATCTTTCTCACTAACTGATAAGTAGTTCACTCTAACTATATAATAGGCTCAAAAAAACATAGAAAATCAATCATTCTCCAAAGGACACTATGGGGATCTTAACCTTTTACCTGTAGTAGACTAATTTTTTAGTGTGATGACGCTGATGAGCCCCATCTCAGAATAATATCTTTAAATACATAAGATTAGGCACATAGATTTACAAAGGAAATCAATTATATTGAAATAGTTAACAAAAAAAAACTTTTTTAAACAAATTCATGGACTCCTGCCAGAGTTTAAATTACAGATGATGAGGACCTCTTTCTAAGAAAATCAGTTTCTCCTTTTGTTTAAGAAGTGAGGTACTACAGATGCAGTGTTATATAATACACTATCAGATGTGGTCATTGGGTCAGTTAGTTTTGCTTAACTGTTATGAGGGAATATTCATAATGTGAAAAGGGTAAAGCCAAAAAATAACTATGAAAAAATAACTATGATGTGAGTACAAAGATCATTAATACAATTTATTATTTATTTTTAACCCTTACCTTCCATCTTAGAATCAATACTGTGTATTGGTTCCAAGGGAGAGGAGCAGCAAGGGCTAGAGGGTTAAGTGACTTGCCCAGGGTCACCCAGCTAAGAAGTATCTGAAACCACATTTGAACCTAGGACCGCCCATCTCTAGGCCTGGCTTTCAGTTGTGATATTCGAAATTTGGGAGTCCTGAACTCATTTTGAAGTCCCTGATCTAAACTTCCTGTGGACAGTTAGGGCTCTTTAAAACTACATTTCCCATGATTCCTCTTGCGTAATCAGTTAGAGAGGAAGTGTAATAACATAGAGAGAAGATATAAAAAGAAAGTGCTGGAAGGGTACGCTCTCCTGCTGAAGCAGCACAGTTGTGGAGGTATGGCGGGCCTTTCAAACTAATTCCTAATATGGCACGTGGCTTCATTTTTCTAATGGCTGTTAATAAATCTTTTAAAACCATAATATTTTAAAATCTATCCTTTTATATCCATTTTATTTTGTATACAATCCACTGAGCTACCCTGCTGCCCCCTACAATTTATTATTTAAAAGAAAATTTAAATTTTAAAAATTCTTCCCTCTAATATCTCACTATTGCCTAGAAGTCTCAGCTATTATTATGACAGTGGAATACATTGCCTAGAGTTATCAAACATTATTCCAGTGGAGAATAAGCTTTAGCAGGTACTACTAAACTGAAAGGTCAACCAGCTTGGACTCAGTGATAGTTTATGTGTCTGTGGTCCAAAGAGGAGCCTAGCTAAGGGCAAAGAGGCTCATCAGAAATCAAACCAGCAAAAATCCAATTGATTGGTCATAACGACTCACGAAGACCATCTGCTAAGGTAAGAAGAGATTATAATCTATATTTTAAATGTTCAAAGCTCAAAGAGAAAGTCAGAAAAATCAGTCCACTCAACTTTGGTCTCTTGAGAAAAATACAATTTTTGTGTAAATAATTCCTTTTGTCCTATGGCCTTATTAGCCTACACAATATGGTCTATTCTGTGACCTGGTCTTGTTATCACCATGCTCTGATCAGCTGACATTTACCTCCACAAATTAATCAAAGTAAACACCTTTAAACATATAGAATTTCACTTTTCCTGCTATTAAAGCAAACTTGGGATCCAGGTTAAACAAGCATATAAAATCTGTGAAATCTGGTTAGAAGGCTACCTATATTTAAAGAACAAACTTTGATAAGCCACTTTTCTAGGGGGAAACAGAATGGTCTTTTAAAGAAGTTTTCCTTAATTTCCCATATTTTTACTCAGAATATTTATAGAAATGTCTATCTGGTCCAATCCTGTCCTTTTATAAACGTGGTCACAGAGGCCCAGAGAGAAGGGCAATCAAAGCTCCTCTAGATAGAACCCAGGTGTCCTGACTCAGCTGAGTGTTCTCATCCTACAATGCCTACCTACACTACCTGTTTGATTGTTAAAGATGGAAGGGAATTTGGAGGTCAGCTAGTCCAATAGCCTCATTTTATAGAGGGGGCGGAAAGGGAAGCAATTTGTTCAAAATCATACAACTACAGATGATTCAACCAAGGCTTCAATCCTGAACTTCTGGATTGGAGCCAGCATTCTTTCTGCTATTTCATCCTGCCTTCTGAGCTAGCAGGTAGATGGCAAAAAAAAAATTCTTGTATAGGAGAAAAAGACACACACTGTGCCATGTATAACCTACTGCTCTCAAGAAGCCTTTAATCAAGAAAGTATCAGAAATCCTGACAGATGAACACCATTTCCAAATGCCATCATTTTCAAATCAGGACCTCCAAACTTATAGTAGAGTTCTGATGATGCTCTATCTGGTAAAAGCACCTTCTGGCAGCCTAATGCAGCTCCATTCAAGTCTTCCTACAACTTTGATTGCCTGTAATAAAAACACTTGTTTAACTTACAGAGGAGGTTGAACACTCAGACCCCAGGAAAGGCATTCCACTCACTCCCTATCCTAAAACAGTCTGATTAGGGCTGAAAAGAGGTTTATGTAAACTTCTGATGCTGCTAAATGGCGACTTTCTATTATTTCCTCACTCATTTTCTGGATAGTGTTTATTATTTTAAATCAGTTTGGCAACAATGTTGTTGTAATTCCAGCTGCTAGCCAGACTTTTTATCTCCTGAAGACCTGCAGCTGGTAGACTGAATCAAGCTGGGAGTAAGAATGAAAGGACTGACAGGTTCTGATTGGATGTCTCACACACTAACACACAGAGACATTTTTACAAGCTGGTTTTATGGATTTGCCATGTGAGAAAGATAACTATCATGCCCCAAACATAGTGCTTCTCCTTATCTAGCTCACAAATCTTCCCATTTGTAGCCCAGTGGAGGTAAAGAACTAATACTGGCAATGTGCCCAGACAAACATATTAACCCATCACTTTTACAATAGCTGAATAATGCTCTCAGAGTCTTTGATGCTGAAGGAAATCAGCAAATCAGTAGAGAGAAGGAAAATCAGAGACAAGGGAACTGGGAGAACAAGTTCACTATTTATTTTTATGATTTTTCTGGGAAGCTATCAGGCTTGAAGTCAGGAAGACCTGAGTTCAAATATGGCCTCACATAGTTACTAGCTGTGTGACCTTGGGCACGTCGCTTAGCCCTGTTTGCCTCAGTTTCTTCATTTGTAAAATGAACCAGAGAAGAAAATGGCAAACCAGTCCTTAATCTTTGCCAAGAAAATCCCAAATCGGGACATGAAGAGTTGAACATGACTGAAACAACTGAACAATTTCTTCCAAAATACACCAGAAAATGGGACCTAAAGTCTAACAAAAAAATTTCCACCCCATCTGCTTACTTGAAGTCAGCAAACAAAACTCAGTTCCTACTGGGAACCAAAATCTTCCACAGAACTAGATTTTATCCACTCTAGTGTCTTAGAAAGAAGGTTCTACCCATGAGACCTGGGTAGAATCCTGATTATGATACCAATGTACAACCATAGACAAGCATATTAACAACTTTCAACCTCATTTTTCTCACATGTAGAATGGACATAATATAACCTTTACTACATTCCTTAGAGTCCCTTTGATAAAAATATTCTGCATATCTCAAAGCACTATAGAAGTAGGATTATTAGTAATAATTAGTTATTATTAGTATTATTAGTAATAATCATAAATTCAAAAGGAGATAGCATGGCACAGTGGATCAAGAGTCAGCCTGGAAGTAAGAAAAACTAGGGTTCAATTATTTTTGATACATATGGACTGAATAACTAGACAAATCAATTTAGCTAAGTGTCTTTGACAATCCTCTGAGATTATAAATTTGCAGAGAAGTGTCAATTTTCACTGCGAGAGGGAATTTCCTCATCTTCCACATGGTGGGTTTAAAGACTGACTGAATCTTCCTGAACTTCTTTAAGAAATTTCTTTTAGTAGATTCTGTGAATGAAGTTTTGCTCCATTCACCTCCGGGCCTCAGGCCCTCTAACTCTCAGCTGAGAGTTAAGATCTACCTGAATTAATTAGAGGATCATAATAAATTACCTACTGGGTTAGATTCTTATTTCCTTATTTCATCTCTCTCTTCTTAATTGTAAATAAACTTCCATAAAAGTCAATTTTGACTTGAGATTATTCTTGAGGATTGATAATAGTTCAATCCTCTGGTGACCATCTTTTATGTATTGAACCCATAAGACCCCTTTTTCCCCCTTACATTTTTGGTGACCCATATTAGTAATTAAGACCCCTTTTTCCCCCTTACATTTTTAGTGACCCATATTAGTAATTAAGAAAGCCACATGCCTGCTAAGATCTAGTACAAATGCCCTGCCATTACCTCTGCCCACCTGGCTTGTTCCACTGGAAAGAGTGTGTACAAATCCCAATCTCCCTATTTAAGCTTCTGTTTAAGCTGTCTTACTTCACCACCTAAGGGCAGGACGCCCATTGAATCATGGGAAATGTAGTTCTCAAGTCCCCTAAGTGTCCACAGGAAGTTTATATCATGGCTCTTGATATTAAGACCAAGGACCCCAAATTTCCACTAACACACTATCCAAATAAATCAAAAGCCCAATAAAGCCTGTTCCTAATAAATTCTAAAACCTCAATGATAAAAGAGCCTTTGTCTACAAGTATACACCAGAGCCAATAACAACAGAACACAAAATGTGTGGTCTGAAAGACTTGGGTTTGAATTCCACCTCAGATACTTACTAATTGTGTGATCCTGAGAAAGTCACTTAACATCTCTTGGCCTCAGTTTCCTGATTCCAGCTGTAAAATGATGGGGAACTCAATGACCTCTAACAACCTTTCCATCTATATATCTATAATCCTATGAACTTGCTTGACATGTATAAAGCACTTTCCACACAATGACCCTGTGAGATAAATAGTACAAGTTTTATTACCTCCACTTTATAGGCAAGGAAACAGGCACAAAAGGAAGTCACCCAGCTGGGCTGGAACTTGACCTCAAGTCTTCTGTCTCAAAGTCTCAAAGTCTCTCAGATACTAGCAGGGTGTCCCTAGGCAAGTCTCAAATGCTGTCTGCCTCAGTTTCCTCAACTGTAAAATAAGGATGATAATAATAGCACCTACCTTACAGAGTTGTTGGAAGGATCAAATGAAATAATATTTGTAAAGTGTTTAGCACAGTGCCTGGCACAAAAGGGGAAGAGAATGAACACATATTGAGCATCTACAGTGCACTAACCACTATGTTTAATAAATACTTGTTCCCTTCCCCTATTCCACTTTTTTCAGTAACATAGATGATCATCACAGTGACATGGTGGAAGTTAAGGTGATTGCTAAGGTTACATATTTCTTTTTTTTTTTTTTTTAACCTTTACCTTCTTTCTTAGATACTGCTTCTAAGAAGAATAGCTATAAGGGATAGGCAATCAGAGGTTAAGTGTCTTGCCCAGTCACATAGGGAGGAAGTGTCTGAGGCCAGATTTGAACCCAAGTCCTTCTGACTCCAGGCTTGGTGCTCTATCCACTGTGTTACTTAGCTGCCCCTACCCATTTCTTCTGCTAAGATCATGTCTCTGCCTAAAATAAAGCTCTTTACCCCATTCATCAACAAAATGTAGTTTGTTTTGACCAAATTCCCTCACAGAACAATAACATAGAAAGGGAAGTCAAATGTCTATAAGAATACTTATTCACATTACCTATCTTTATTTTCAAAAACTTGCAGAAAGCCATTCCCAAAACAACTAATGAATGTCAGTAAGTTCTAAGCATTTCTGCCAAGGAGGATTCAGAGAATTATAGAATGGGGATTACAGAGGACCTTAGAGATTTAATTCATGGCAGAGTCTTACTATAAGTTTGTTTAATTGAGTTCATGGGCTCATAGAAAGAGAGTTTAGTGATCTTCTAGCCAAATTCTTTTATTTTAGAGATTCAAAAAGAGAAGTAATAAAATGAAATATATTTTAGTGGGGAAACCAAGATCCAAAGAGGATAACTGACTACTCACAGAAATGACATTTTAAAAAATCAAAACACTATAACTCAGATCTGCATGGTACAATGCAAAGAATATTGACTTTGGAGTCAAAGGATGTGGATTCAAATCTTGACTAAAATAAACCTTTAGACAAGTCATCTAGTTTTCTAGCCTTGTAAAATGAGGGTGTTGGCCCACAAATCCACTTAGCCCAAAGTAAATTCTTAATAAATGCTTGTTAACTGATCAATGGATCCTCTGATTCTGTCTCCCAATTCTGGGCTTTTTACTTCTGAAATATTATATGCCTGGAAAATCCCAGAATACCATGCTAACTTTTCAGAGGCAAAAGAAGAGAGAAACAATCTTCCATGTTGGCCCCTGCTCCTTTTAGACCAAAAATGTCATCACAACAAGGAAACAAATTCTCTCTCCTTTGTCTTCTGATAAACCTTTTTGTTGAGATGCAACACTTTTTTCCCAATCAGGTGTCCTAACATCCTACTGCAAAAAGGGAGCGTGAGTGACTTTAATTATGGTCAGCAATAATGAATAAAGGCATAGAACACCAGCATTCCTATCAAGAATATCAATTAGCAGATAACCAAACACAAACCCAGGAGAGAGGATGTGAGGATCCTCCTTCTTTCTCCCAGCAGACTTCTTCCTAGACCAGCCTCTGAGATAGCTTCTTCTAGACTAAATGAGATCCAAATAGGGAAGAGACTTGTCCAAGGTCATGAAGGTAGTTAAGGAGCAGAGCTGATTGCTGACCCCAAAACTTCTGACTCGAATTTCTCTTATCCTTTTTATACCTCAATGCATTGGTGAGCAAAGTGCTTAGTAAATTTGCCTATCCAACGCTAGACTAAGAAAATGCCCATTAGAAGGTGAGCTCTTTCATGTACAAATATATTTATAGCCACACTCTTTGTGGTAGCAAAGAACTGGAAAACGAGGGTATGCCCATCAATTGGGGAATGATTGGACAAATTGCAGTGTCTGTTGGTGATGGAATACTATTGTGCTAAAAGGAATAATGAACTGGAGGAATTCCATGTGAACTGGAAAGACCTCCAGGAATTGATGCAGAGTGAAAGGAGCAGAGCCAGAAGAACATTGTACACAGAGACTGATACACTGTGGTAAAATAAAATGTAATGGACTTCTATACTAGCAGCAACACAATGACCCAGGACAATTCTGAGGGACTTATGGAAAAGAATGCTACCCACATTCAGAGGAAGAACTACAGGAGTGGAAACACAGAAGAAAAACAACAGCTTGAACACATGGGTTGATGTGGACATGATTTGGGAAGTAAACTCTAAACAACCACCCTAGTACAACTATCAATAATATGGAAATAGGTCTTGATCAATGACACATGAAGAAACCAGTGGAGATGCACTTCAGCTATGGGGGGAGGGGGGGCCTGAGGAGGGCGTAAGAACATGAATCATGTAACCATGGAAAATTTTTTTCTAAAAAAAAATTAAAAAAATGATAATAATAATTAAAAGAAGGTGAGCTCTTTGTGGTCAGGGGCCACATTTTTTTGTCTTTCTTTCTATCCTTAGCACTTAGCATAATGGCAGGTAAGTTTCTGTTGTTATCTGGCTGTTTCAGTCACTCTTCATGACCCCATTTGGGGTTTTCTTGGCAAAGATAATGGAATGGTTTGCCATTTCTTTCTCCAGCCCATTTTACAGAAGAAGAACTGAGGCAGTCAGGGTTAAGTGACTTGCCCAGGGTCACACAACTAGATAAGTGTCTGAGATTAGATTTGAACTCAGGAAGATAAGTTGTCCTGGCACTCTATCTACTGTGCCACCCAGCTGCCCTGCCAGGCATGTAGGAAGCACTTAATAAATTCTTGTCTGATTGATTTCAAAGCATAAAGTTCAGTGTATATGTGGGCATGTGGCTTTCTTAATGAATTTTTCCCAAAACTAGTGAGACTATGGTTTCACCTCTTTGTCCACTCCATCTTTTTATTGCTTCCTGGTATAAGTTTGAAGTGGAGGATGGGGTGGAGAAACAAGAATCAGATTATAAACAGGAGTTTGCTAGGAAGAGGAAGAAGGTGGGATAAAGGCTGAGAGTTGGCCTGGATAAAGGCCCTTCTGGCATAACAGACAAACATACCGCCTTGTTTAGGGTACGTACCCATAGGCTCCAATCTTATTAACAACAACCCTAAAAGCATTAGTTGAGAGTTAAAGGTTAGATACATGCAAAATTTGAAGCCCCGAGGGGAACTCAGAGCTAAAAAACAATATCCTCTTTGACTGAAAACCACAGGGGAACACCCACAGCATACTTCATGATTAGAAAAGGAAAGTGAAAAATAAGGGGTTTTTATTATAAAACTAACTTCTGCATATTCTATCAAAAGCTCAACTGTCATTGCCTCTCTTTTTCCTCAAATTAAAGCAAAGTTCCAATAGTGGAGGGGGCGATGGGCAGGGAAGGGGGAGAGGAGGCTTGTGAATGTGCAATTGAACTGAATTAGTCCCTTTTAATTGTTGTCACTTCCTTCCTTCAGTTCTTTCAATACAGGAAAGTCACTGGGGATCAGCTTGTGCACATTCGTCACTGGCACTTCTTGGGCATTTTTTTCATACAAGAGCTTGAAACCCACAACATGACTTCGGCTCACTGACCCCACTGAGGTGGCCAAGCAAGAGAGGCAAGAGCAGGTGGCCTCCATTCTAGCCCTGACTTCCTGGAGAGTCTGAGAACTTTCACATCATTTCCATCTCTGGAATGTACATTCTGAGTCTATGAAGGCAAGGCCCTTGACTCAAGAGTTCTTAACCTGTGATGCATGAGCTTTTTTCTCCTTTAATTTTGATAACTGCATTTCGATATAATTGTTTTCCTTTGTACACCTATGTGTTTTGTTTTATGTATTTAAGAACATAATTCTGAAAAGGGGTCCACAGGCTTCTCCAAATTGCCAAGAGTCCTTTCATACAGTGGTTTGCTGGAGCTGGCTTGTACTGGCTCAGGAGAGCCAACTGTTAAATTTTCAGTATGAATATTTATGCTTTGCACAGATAAGGGCTCAATTTATTATTCTGTTGATTATCTAGCTAGACTTAAGAAAGTTATGGAGAAATATTAGTAATGCAGATTAAAGTTAAAGCTTTGTCACAGGTTTTATATATGTGTATATAATATGTCATATATTATGTGTACATGTAAATATATACCTATATTTGCATAAATATATATGCATAAATATAGACCTATATTCATACACACATATACACACAAAGAGGCAGCTAGTTGCACAGTGAATAGAGTGCTGGACCTGGAATCAGAAAGACTTCCTGAGTTCAGCTCTAGCTACAGACCCTCAGCAAGCCACTTAACCCTGTCTGTCTCAGTTTCCTCATTTGTAAAATAAGCTAGAGAAGGAAATGGAAAACTATTCCAGTATCTTTGCAAAGAAAACCCCAAAAAGGGGTCACAAAAAAGTAGGATATGACTGAATTGACTGAATGATAGCATGTGTACAGACACAAACATATTCGTAGAAAGAACTGCTAAATATTTACCAGCACATCATGACACACACACACAAAAAGTTTAAGAAATCCTGGGCAAGACACTTTTGAAGATCTCCCCTAGAACTAAAGTCCTATCATTTAACCTCTCTGAATCTTAGTTTCAACTTTAAAAAAGAGGATTGAACTAGATAATTTCCAAGTTTTCTTCTAGTGCTAACATGCCATGATGTAACTCCTCTGGGTTTTAGTTTCTTTATCTTTAAAATGAATGATTAGCTTATTGGCTCTGGGGAAATGAATCCTGTAAATGTGGAAAAAAAATTTTAAAAATAAAATAAAATAAAATGAATGATTAGGGGCAGCTAGGTGGCTCAGTGAATAGAGAGCTGGAGTCAGGAAGACCAGGGTTCAAATCCATCCTCAGACACTTCCTAGCTGTGTGATACTGGACAAGTCACTTATACCTTGGATTCAATGTCAACACAGTATTGATTCTAAGATAGAAGGTAAGAGTTTAAAATAAAATAAAATAAATGATTAAAACTTTAAAGTGTGGAGGTACTCTAGGACCATTACATTTAGTCCAACCTCTCTTTTTATAGAGGAGAAAATGGAGGCATGGGGATGTGAAAAGATCTACCCAAGTTTATATGTTAGGTGATAGAATCATTGATTCAGAGCTGGAAGGAATATTAGAGGCCATCAATCCCAACCATCTTAAAGGCTTGAGAGTCAAAAGAGCCCTTAAAAATCATCTATTATAAATATTATAATATGTAACATTATAATATTATATACATATAATAATATAAAAATTATTCTTCATTTCCTCTCTTCTGTAGTTTCAGTTACATCTGACTCTGTGACCCCATTTGGAGTTTTCTTGGCAAAGACACTGGAATGGTTTGTCATCTTCCTTCTCCATCTCATTTTACAGGTAAGGAAACTCAGGCAGACAGAGGCTGAATGACTTGCCCAGGGTCACAAAGCTGGTAAGTGCCTTGAGGTCAGGTTTGATCTCAGGTCTTCCTGAATCTAGGCTGGCCCTCTAGCATTGTCTATGGAGGAGGCAAATCTAAATCTAAAGGATATTCTCTCCCTTGAAGTTTGACCTTGTTGACAAAAAAGCTTCTTTTATTCCTATGATTCCATTTCATTTCAAATACAAGGAAATTGAAGCCCAAGTATCTTCACCCCACATTATGAAACTAGTAAGTATGTGATATGGGATTTGAACTAAGATTTTCCTGTCTCCAAGGTCAGGGCCCTATCTACTATGGCACACTGCTTATCAGAAGCACAATTTGAACTAAGGTCAGTGTTCTTTCCATTACAGAGTTGAACTAGTTGATCTCTAAATTTCCCTCTGACTTTAGATTCCTATGGTCTATGACCTATCCTCTCTGGGCCTCAGCATACTCATTTGTAAAATTAAAGAATCAGACTAAATCTTTAAGGTCCCAACAATGATTCTATAAGGGAACAAGTTGAGTCATTCCTTGAGCTAATTTAGAGAGCTGGGAAACACACCATTGATTCTGGCATAGCCAAAAATTAGCCTAGAGTTCAAGATAAGAGGGTCAACTCAGAGAAGATGGAATCTTTGCTTCAGAAAGTACTAAATTTAGGTGCCCCTGACTAAGCAACACCCACTAATCTGAGTCAAAAGAAATCTGCAGAGATGCCACAGGAAATGACACACTAGAGTTGAACAATGAAATCAATTGCCAGTTGCTTGACTATCAGATGTATGGTAGCACTTGATTTTTCTTTTATGTTCTAAATATGCCTAAGGAAATAGGTCCTTATAGACATAGTCAGCTATAGCTCTTAGGTCTAAACTGACAGTTTTTAAAATTAATTCATTTTGCCCATGAATCACAAGATTCAAATAACAACGTTCAATTTTAGTTAACAACAACAAAAAAAAACCCAGCAATATAAAATTTAAAAGCAGCTCAATGTATCATTTAGTCCTATTTTTTTAGTCTCTGAGTCTTTAAGAGTCAACAAGGACCTTAAAAATCATCTAGTTCAGGGGTCAGCAACATATGGCTCTCGAGCCATATCTGGCTCTTTCGAGGGCCAGATACGGCTCTTTCTGCAGGAGCCATAAAGTCAATTTTTTTTTCAGGCGCTGTTACAGGAGCGTGTACTGTGAGCACTGTATGGCTCTCATGAAATTACATTTTAAAAAATGTGGCGTTTATGGCTCTCACAGCCAAAAAGGTTGCTGACCCCTGATCTAGTTAAACCTTCATCCCCTCTAGAGGAGTTGAATCCACTTCCAAAGAATATGTTCTCCCTTAAAATTTGCCTTTGCTGACAAAATAACTTCTCTTGCAACAAAAATCTACTTAACACTAGATTCTTATAATCCTACTCCCACAGTCCATTATACTCCTTCAACACTCATTATCTTTTACTTAAATTATCCCATAGCCTCCAAGTGGTCTCCCTACTTCATCCATCCCGAATATGCTGCCAGAGCCATCTTCTTAAAACTCAGAGTCTACTCTGATCTTGTCATTACAAATCTTCAGTGGGCCCCCATTACTTACTGCATTAAATCTAGACTCATTCAGTCAGTATATAGAGCCCTCCATGACTTGACATTAACCTACCTCTATGGACCTCTATTCTACTACTTCTATTTGTGCCCCTTAAGTTCCAATCAAACTGAATTAGATTATGTTCCCTAAATATTAGCTGCCTTTAATTGCCACTGTGCCTTTTATCACCTTGTTCCCTTTGCCTGAATGGTCCTCTCCTCCAAGTTATGCCTGTTTATTTCTAACTCATCTTTCTTGAAACCCACCTCTTCAATGATATCCTTAATCCCCTGCTCCAGACAGAAGTTATATGCCCCCCTTAACAAACATGTGAGAGTTGAGGCACTTCCACACTCTTCCTTCAATCATAGTTATTTGTATACAAGTTTTGTTCCTCCTCCTGCCTGCTTAACTCCATGAGGACAGGAACTGTCTTATTCTTATTCTTCTTTTCTCCCCAGCAGCATCTAGCATAGAGCTGAGCACCCTGTACTCTGAAAATATTTGTTGAATATATGAATTAATACATAATCAGTGGCCATGAGTGAATTATAAATTCCTATAGATATCCCTAAATAAATCTAACATCCTTAATTCTCTATTTTCAAATATAAATAAATATACCTTGTTTAATAGAAATGTAAATAATAGAATTTCAAACTTAATGCTAATATTCAAAGAACATTGCCTAGGGGTAGCTAGGAAGCTCAGTGGATAGAATACCAGGTCTGGAGATAGGAGGTCCTGGATTCAAATCTGGCCTCACACATTTCCTAGCTGTGTGGCCCTGGGCAATTCACTTAATCCCATTTGCCTAGCCCTTACCACTCTTCTGCTTTAGCATTGATGTTTAGCATCAATTCTAAGAAAGAAGGCTTTTATTTTAAAGAGCATTGGTTCTAGCATCAGAAGACCTGGGTTCAAATCCCATCTCTAAGTCTTAATAAATCTGTCATTTAATCTCCTGGGCCTCAGTTTCTTCATCTCTAAAACAGGGGTCTAAACTACCACTAGATTTATGCCAATAACAGGCCCACGGTCTGTTTGACCTTTAGCATGAAACTTAATGACTTCATGGTTTAATGCACAAATTCATTTTAAGGAATATCAACACCTCAGGACCTAAGGATTTTCAAGTGTAATGCTGATATCTTTTACCTGTTGACTTTTGCCTGCTGCTAACAATAGTTAAAATATCCAGCTCAGGCTATTACATTCTATTAATTGAACCACGTCTGACAAAAAGAAACAGTTTGCCAGACTCTGTTAATACTGTTTTGCTGAGCCAGCAGTCCCTAAGGAGGATACTAGCCATTAATTAAGTAAACAAATCATTACCTTGAGAATAGAAAGTTGACTATCCTAGTCCCAATCCAATAATTCCTAGGGAAGGCTCCCTCTCCAAAAAGGACAGACTGGAACCCAAAGTTCTGAGAGGTATATTTAAATCTCGGTCTTCAAATGTAACAAATATATCAAATATTATTCTTAATCTTTTTGCCTGAAAATAAATTTTTACTTAATACATTTTTTTAACTTTTAAAAAACTCTTGCAAAAATTTTTGGTGAGCTTTTATCCAATTGACTCAGTAGAGCTACTTGTTTTATTTTACTTTTTGTTCTGATCTATGATTTCATCAGTGGAGAGAGTTGTCCAGTGAAGAAACTCCCAGTTCCATTGCAGATCGGCAAATGCTCTGAATTGTACAGGCTTATACTTGCTTCCAGTCAGTGGTCTCTTTCCATAGACCTCCCCCATTCCCCTTCAAGAACTCACTCTCCCCCCAGCTCAGGGGGACTTCAGAGCCTGGGGCAGAGCATCCCTAGGTCAGGGATGCACAGGTACAATTGTCTCTGCTACAGCCACCTTCCAAGATCATGGTCCCTGACAGCAAGAGAATAGCTGGGGCACAACTTGACCAAGATCACACAGTCAGAAGTGAGGCGTGGACCCAGGTCTTCAAAACTCTAAGATAAATTCTACATCTTCTGTACCATGCTGCTCCTCCTACTGGGACATAGTACATACATAATATTTACTAACAAAATATCAACAACTTTTCTCATTGGTATATATTTGTAAGCACAGCTGGGTGGCATAGCGTTTATAGAACACCAGACCTGGAGTCAAGAAGACCAGAGTTCAAATCTGGCCTTAGACAAATACTGTGTGACCCCAGGCAAGTCGCTTAACTCTGCCTCAGTTTTCTCATCTATAAAATGAGCTGGAGAAGGAAATGACAAACCACTCCAATATCTTTGCCAAGAAGAGTTGGAAATGACTCAACAACATATATGTGCAATTTTATAACAAAGATCAATGGGGGAAAAAACAGGATTCATTAACAAAGATTGGCCTTGGAACAATTTTGCTTTTTTGCAGAAGACAAAAACTAGGACCAAATTAGTGGAAATTACAGAAAATTACATTCAACCTGAAATGAGGAAAAACAATTAAAGGTCTCCAAAGGTAGAACGAGCTGTTTCTGTAAGTAGTAAGCTCCTCATCACTGGAGTGTCCAAGCTAATAATATCAGTTGAAAGGTTTGGGGGAATACTATAGAGTTGGTCTAAATGACATCTGAAGTTCCCCAGAATCTTGAGTTCTGAGATTTTACAAAAATTAATTGCAAAAGATGGAACCTATTTCTTTTCAGCTTCAGGAGGGGGAAAGAAAGACTGGGGAGGGGGAAGGGGATCATGAATCATGTAACCATGGGAAAATATTCTAAATTTAAAAAATTAATTAAAAAAATAAAAAAAAGATGGAACCTATTAAATGAGAGATACTTGTAAGATTAATTGAAATTCCTTCTTGGGAAACTGAGTCTAATTTACGCCTCAGTTAGCTGGACCCAGAAGATGGAGTGGAAGAAGAAAGTTTTTCAAGAACATCCCTATTATATTAAATACAGTTCTCTGCTTAGTTTATTTATTTAGTCTCTTTGGGGATTTTTTTTTTACCAAAAGGAAAAATAGTTCATGAACTAGCCTTGGACTTGATTTGTCCAGTATTGTGAAAGAGACACTTAACAGGGATGCCCATTTTTCTACCTGCCCTTAACTCTATGTGACTTGAGCAAGTCTCTACCTCTCTGCACCTCAGTATCCTTGACAAGAAAATGAGTGAGTGAAACTAGGTGGTCTCCCAGGCTGCTCCTAGTGCCTCTCTGGTCTATTGTGTAGTGAAGAAGAAAACCCTATCCTCTGCTCCTTTGCTCACTTGGAAATCAGGCAGAGTGTGCCGACTACCCAAGTTGTCCTCCACACACAGCCATTTGTTGGATTGTTTGCCCAACCTATCATCAGAGCAGGAACAGCACAAAGGCACAAAAGCAGCCAGCCTCCTCGGGCCACAGGTTGTGGGTCTGTACAGACCAGCTATTGTTCTGCTACCCTGAAAGCACACCCCCAGCACAGGCTCCTTTCCAGACCTTGCCAAACTCTCCAGGCCAAACACGTGAAGAGGAGGAAGCGGTATCATAATTTTAAACCACAGGATAAAGGGACAGGAGGATATGGGAATCAGCTTGCGTGCAAAGGCCTGGCCTTCAGACAGCAGCTTACTTTCAAGAGTGAGACTCCACTACAACAACCAAAAAAGACATAGATGGGCAGAACTCATTCTCAGGAAAAGTTTTCACTTTACTCTGGACTGGGAAGTTGGTAAACTCTATAAATGCCCACTGCATAGGGGAAATTGGAAAGTATTTCTGAGGGCAATCCTAGGTTTCCCTCTGCTACCCAAATAACTCAATACAACAGAATAAACACCCTGGGGAGAGAAGGGGGCATGAGGCTTATTCTTTGAGACTGCCAGAACTTTAAACAGCCACATGTCTTCTTAGATTCTTTATATGAGGAGGGATACAGAGGTTCCCAGCTAGAAGATTTGTCTCAGTCTCTACATTTCTAATCAGCCCTGCAAACATTTTCTGAATTTTAATACAAATCTTTTCTGTAATATTGTAAAACTGTAATAATGCTGTAATACTGTCAACAGTATGTCACATACATGTGACCTTGGGTGAAATTATTTCCCCTCTCTGTGACTCAGTTTCTTAATATATAAGATGGGAAGATTAGCAAAGATTCTTCCAAAAGGTCTGTGAACTGGTGTTTTTCCCCCCAATATTTTCCCCAACATTCCTCTAATATATTTCAATATAATTGGTTTCCTTTTAAATTCTATGTGTTTTGTATTATGTATTTAAAAACTTTATTCTGAGAAGGCTTCATGAGACTGCTAAAAGGGGTGTATAATACAAAAAAAGATTTAAAAACCTGTGGATTATAGGATCTCTAAGATCCTTTCTAGCTTTAAAAGCCATTGGCTTTAAAAAAGGCTCTTATGGGGCATCTAGGTAGCTCAGTGGATGGAGAGCCAGGTCTAGAGTTTGGAAATCCTGAGTTCAAATGTGACCTCAGATATTTCCTAGCTGTGTGACCCTGAGCAAGTGACAACCCCAATTGCTTAGCCCTCACTGTCCTTCTGCCTTAGAATGGATACTTAGTAGTGATTCTAAGGCAGAAAGTAAGAGTTTTAAAAAATACATTTTTTTAATGTAGAGGGTCTCTTACTCCAATTTTATTCAACATACAACACAAACTCCAATACAAATATAGTATACACTTAATCTTTTAGACTTTCTCCTTCCTTTGCCCTAGCAAAAGCATAACTGAGCTTTCTTGTTCTTCTAGGAAAAGCCTATATTTGAATCCTAACATCTTTTCCTCACTACAATGAATGGCAGTTGCTCTATTGAAGATAAAACAATAAACCTCTAAGCTGGTATCACCTCCCCCTTTTCCTATGTTGGTTTACTGCTTTGCCTTCCTCAGTTAATAACTTTGTTCTCAATGGAGCACCAAGTCTTCCAAAAGGGGATGTGAGTCTCATTCAAGGAACAAAATTAGAAAATGATGAATGTTAATAAAGAGGTCATGGCATAAAGAACACATACAGACTCTGAAAGAATAAAAGGCATCACGTGTGTGTGTCAACTGCGGATAGAGGAGGTCTCCTGCAAGCACGCAGCCCGGCACCAAAGGCAGTGAAAGATTTTATACATGCCTGGTTAAGAATGTCCCAAGTTGTCCCAATGGCCCCATGACATTTGAAGGAAAAAGTTAGAGCATAAATGCACACACTATTTTCCAATCTCTCTTCATTCTAGTGCCTTCCCTCTGTTAATTATTTTCTAGTTATAATCCTGTACACAGTTTGCTTTGTATATATTTGTTTGCATGTTGGCACCCCCATTAGATTGTAAGTTCCATGAGGGCAGGGATTCTTCTTTTTGTATCCATCCCTAGTGCTTAGCACAATGCCCAGTATACAGTAGGTGATTACTAAAGATATATTGATTGGTTGATTGATTTTCTATCTCTCTCTCCTCTCTCATATGATGACTAACAGGCTGAGCTTCTCTCTCAAGCCCCAGAGTAAAGTCAGAGTATCCATATTATTATTTTTATTTTTTAAAAACCTTTACTTTCTATGTTAGAATCAATACTAAGTATAGATTCCAAGACAGAAGAACAGTAAAGTGTTAAGTGACTTGCCCAGGTTCACACTGCTAGGAAGTGTCTGAGGCTAGATTTAAACCGAGAACCTCCCAGCTTCAGGCCTGACTATCCATTGTGCCATCCAGCTGCCCCTCCATAGTTTAATAATGTGCTTTTATGAATGGGTGGGGTCAGATACAGAGCAAAACATACTGTCTTTCCCATTCATTTATTTATGGTTTAATTTGGGGGTTTTGGTTTTATATGAGTATTCTCTTACAACAATGACTGATATGCAAGTATGTTTTGCATGATAATGCAGGTATAATCCAGATCAAATTGCTTACCAGCTCTGAGAGGGGGGAGGGAAGAGATGGAGGGAAGCAATTTGGATCTTATAATTTTGCAAAACGTATGCTGAAAATTGTTATTACATGTAATTGAGAAAATAAAATATGTTTGAATCAAAAAATAATAATAATGTGCCTTTATACTACAATGTCGTGGCTAGAACGGGACTTCAGATGTCATCTATCCTAACTCCTTCTCTAAGAAGACACAGGAAAAAGGATCTACTCAGCCCAAGGTCATGCAGCTAGTGTCTTCTGACTCGAAAGTGCTTTTTTTTTTTTTTGCCTGCTACAACATGTTTACACAAGACAAACATGATTAAAAAAATATTCAGTCATATAATAAACTGTACATTAAGGCACAGGAAAAAATACAAAGCCCCTAGGCCCATTGTTCACAACTCCCAGTTACATGATCTTTCTGTAATACTTGAAAAGATCTGTGATTTCCCAGTGTAGGAGTTTTCTCTCTCCTGGTACAGAGTATGCAAATCATCCTCACCCCACCAGAGTTTGTGATTTGCTTGTGGCCAATTCTCTGCTGATGAGGTTTTCAGCACTTTGCTCACCTTTTCTTAACTAGCTCTTGGACAAAAATAGCCCAAGTCCATCACCTAAATCATATACTCAAAGTCGTTTTGTACCTCTCTGACCCTAAACTTCAATTGGAAGAGCTCTTAGTCACCTCTAAGACCAATGAGGCAGCAGCAACTTTAACTGGAGGAGATACACCATAAAATGAGTTCTCAGTGGAAGCCCATTTGGCTATCATATAGTACATTACTTACTACCTAATGAAATACATACTTGCTTTTGCTTTATAAGTAAAGCCAAATGGTTTCCTGAAACCTATCTTACTTGTGTTATAAGATCCACCTGAATCCAAAGAGCTGTAAAAGCATTTTATTTAAAAGTCATGGGTCATGAGGCAGTCGCATGGCTCAGTGGGTAAAGAGCCAGGCCTAGAGACAAGAGGTCTTAGATTCAAATATGACCTCAGATACTTCTTAGTTGTATGACCCTGGGTAAGTCATTTAACCTAATTGCCTGGCCCTTACCACTCTTCTACTTTGGAACCAATATTTAGTATTGATTCTAAGACAGAAGGTAAGGGTTTTGTTTTTTTTTAAGTCATAGGTCACAGATTACAAAATCATGGACCACATTGTAGAAAAGGAATCTTCTGAGATCAAGTCATTCAACCTTTTCCTCTTTAGCTAAGGAAATTCACTTGTTTCAACAAGCAGTTAAAATAATGGCAACACTTCCTAGAGCCTTCAAGACTATAAAGCCTTAAAGCAAAAGCAATAGTTCTCAAAATATGCCCTGGTGGTCTATTGGCTGGTCAAATCAATTTTTGCAACATTTTCAAGTCTGAAGAGCCTCTGAGTCCAGATCTCATGGTACAGAAGAAGAAATTAAGAAGTTTAAAAGGGGGAGAATTGGACTAGATAAACTCAAAATCCCTTCTAGCTTTAACATTCTGGAATTTATAAAACATGCTTTTTACTCAAGTTCACAGTGACAATTTGACTGTACAGCCACTGTTTCAAACCGGGTCTCCTCTGGTTTCCAGTCCAGTGTTATTTCTACTAAATCATAATGTCTCCCTCATCCATAGAATTCAAATCTAGTCTCAGAGACTTAATAGCTATGTAACTCTGGCAAGTCACTTAACCTTCTTTGCCTTGGTTTCCTCATTTCTAAAATGATCTGGAGAAGGAAGTGGAAAACCACTCTATATCTCTGCCAAGAAAACCCTAAATGGGATCATGAAGAATCAGGTACAAATGAAATACCTGAAAATCAACAATATCCATAGGGAAAACAGAGTGTCTTGTTTAATTCTGAAAACTTTCCCAGAATTAGGTATTGTGCTTTGATACATAGTAGGAAATTCATATTTATTGAATGAATAAATCAGAGTTGCTCAGTTATTAATGTTTTACTTCATTTTCACCCCTAACAGATGTTCTTTTCCTAGGATTCTAGAAAATTCTTTTCATATAAATCACCAATTTTCCAAGGGAGAAGCTTTAAGGTCTGAGACCTTCATAAGTGTGATAAAATGTTTGTTAGTAATGAGCTGCCAGCTAGGGTCACTACAAGATAAGCTATTCAGTGTAATTCTATATCATATGTGGATCAACATAGGAAAGTTGGGAAAGCACTTTCTGAGTAGCCCAGAGATGGGCTTAAAATCTGAAGTTGACTCTAGAACCTCCAGCTAGAGAAAACAGCACCTGGTCCCAGACAGAGGGAAGAGATGAGGGAGCCAAAGATGAACAGATGCATGTTAGGAGAACCTGAATACCAAATTTCAGGACATTTAGCCCATGTCACTTTCATTTCTCAAGGACTTCTGAAGCCTTCTGTTTTCAAGATCTAAAATAGTGTGATATAGCTAGAGAGAGTGCTGAACTCGCAGTCCGAAAGTCCAAATTTAAATCCTGACTCTGACACTTTCTGGCTACGTAATGGTAGACAAGTCAATTCATCTCCTTAAGTTCTTGTTTCTTCATTTTAAAGTAAATATAATACTACTTGCCTTACCTACTTCACAGGATTTCTTTAAGAAAAAGTATTTTGTAAATGATCCAAGCATACAAAAATGAGTTACCATTCTATTACCCTGTATGCTTCTTGATGGTAGAAACTGGATTATTTTTCATCTCTATTTCCCAAACACCGCACTGGACTGTGCACAAAGTAGATACTTAATAACTATTTTGTTGACGGTAATCAAATAATTTGTTGGTCTGAGGTCTGAGGGGTCAGTTTCTGGTCTCATTTTAGTCTACGGACAGTTTAATTCAGAGGTAGCCTCATGTCCTCATTTCCATTGCTTCTCCTTCTAAATTTGATTGTCCTACTTCTAAATAACCCACTGGCCATCAAAATTCAAAGCTATTTCGTTGCTCTAATCCTATGTCATCAACTACATGGGGGGACATGTCTACCTAAAAGTCCTAGAGGCATCCCAACATAGAATCACAGATTTAGAGCTGGAAGGAACCTTAAAAGTCATCTAGTCTCATTTTATATGTAACTAGTTATTCAGACAAGCTTGGACTGAATTTTATTCCGACGTGTCTGGAACTACTTCCTCTGCCTAAGGGGAAATCAGTCCGAGGCACATCCAAATAGAAATCAGTCCAAGCCCAATTACATACAGATGAGGAACAGAGGCTCCTATCTAAAGCAGAATTCACTGTCACAGAATGCGCACAATTCACTTACCCCTATCCTTAGTCCAAATTTCTATTTTTCTGTCAAGGGCACCCAGGTTCATTGCCTCACAGACATCTTCAACTTTTCACTCTCATTCATTTCCTACAACTAATCAGTTGCTAAGTCTTGTCAACTCTACCTGTACAAGGACTCTTTTGTGCCTGTTCACTTGGCTGCCCCTTAGTTCAGGACCTTGTCACCTCTCGTGTAGGGTATTGCAATAGCACCTAAGTTGATTTCCCTCTTTCCAGTCTCTTTCTTCTCCTATCCACCCTCCACAGAACTACCAAAAAAAAAATCTTTCTGGAGCATAAATTTGCTCAAGAATCCTAAGTGGCTTTCTATTGCCCCTAGAATATAGTATTCTCCTCAGTTTAGCATTAAAATCTCCCCAAAATCTGGATTCAGCCTACTTTTTGAGACATTCCACATTTCACTTCATATATTCTTTTCCAAAAAAAGTGACCTGTTTGTTGTTCTCTCAATTTAGTTTCTCATTTCCTAAACCAGTGATGGGCAAACTACAGCCCGCGGGCCAGATACAGCCCCCTGAAATGTTCTATCCCGCTACAGATTCTGTCTTGTAGAATTCTTAGCTTTCTCCAGGATTCAACTCAGATACCACCTCCTACAGAAAACATCTAGCTATATGTGTACTCTCCCACCTCAATTATGTTGTATTTATTTACTTAAATGATAAATTATCTTCCTCTCCCCTGAGTAAAATGTAAGCCCCTTCTGGACATAAACTGATTTTTTTTTCATTTTAGCTTTGGAAAAAAATAAAAGTTTGTTGAATAAATGGTCCAAATACCAGTAGTTGCTCAATATAGGCTACATCCCTAAAATGCTATCTCCTTCAAAGGAGAAAATGTTTTTTTTATAAATTACATTCCAGTTTTATATAAACCAGATTGAGGAGATGGATATGGTCTAAAATGAAGATAATAATAGTATATTGTTATAATTCTTATCTTAATGGGGCAGCTGGGTGGCTCAGTGGATTGAGAGCCAAGCCTAGAGACAGGAGATTCTAGGTTCAAATCTGACCTCAAATACTTCCTAGCTGTGTGACCCTGGGCAAGTCACTTAACCCCCATTGCCTAGACCTTAACACTCTTCTGCCTTGGAGCCAATAAGACGGAAGGTAAGGGTTTAAACAAGTAATAATAATTATTATTATTATTTCTTAAGTCTAATTAATCTATAAATCTTATACTAATTCTAATCAGACTATTTTTGAAATATCTAAATCTCATAAAGTAAGTTTTTGGCTTACTGTTTCATTGAGATAAGAAAGATTTCCTTAATGTTTATAAAATAGCCATGCCTTTCAATGCCTTCTATAGCCTCATAGCATAAAAACACAGATTTGGAAAAAGAAAAACCTTTAGAAATCACCTAGTCCAACCCTCTCTTTTAAAGATGAAGAAACAGAGATCAGAGACAATAAATGACTTCCTCAAGGTCATAAAAGTAGTCAGAATCAAAGTCAGAACTGGAACTTAAGTTCTCCAATTCTAAATCTATTATTTTCCCCACTGTACCATAATGCCTCCCCTACTATTTAAAATTTATATACCTTCAAAATCAAATTTTCTATTAATTCTTCTCATAAAAATTTATTTTTAAGAGGTCTCCTTCCATCCAACTCTATTTCATGATACACCACAACATATATCCTCTGTTCTAGCCAATCCAAGACTGCTCTATTTATAATCTTATCCTGCAAGCATATCTGGTAATTCTTATTTTCCCATCTTTGCTCGTATCATTCCTCCCAAGTAGAATACCTTTTTTTTCACATGTCTAAATCACTCCTGCCATTCAGGGCTCAGCACAAGCCCCAGTGCTTCCACCAAGATTTCTTGGACCATTCCATAGAATCATAGATTTTAGAATTGAAAGGGCTATTAGAGAGAATCTAGTCCAGCATCCTCAGAAGAAAATTGAGGAGAACCAATGTATACAGTAACAGAAATATCATATGATGATCAGCTGTGAAGGACTAAAACCATTATCAGCAAAACAAGACTCTAAGACACCCACAAGAAACTCATGAAGAAAATGCTATCCACAGCCAAAGAAGGAACTATTGGAATCTGAGTACAGGTCAAAGCATGCCCTCTTCCACTGTATATCCTTCATGAGATTTCTATTGCATGTGTGATGTGTCTTTTATCATGACATAAGCAATATGGAAATATGTATTACATGGAAAGTATAGGTATAACCCATATCAGGACTATTCACCACCAGATGTGGGGTTAGAAGTAGGGAAGGAGAAAATCTGAATTTTAAAATGTCAAAAATTGTTTCTACATGTAACCAAAAAAATAAAAACATTTTTTAAAAATATGAATATTGAGGCCCAAGGAAGGGAAGTGACTAAATTCATTTCCTAAGTCATACAGGGTAAGCAGTAGAAGTAGAATTCACACCCAGGGTCTCTAAATATAAATCTCTTTCCATTATATTCCTCTAGTTAATACTCTGATTTCTCAAACTATCTTACTTATCTAAAAATGTTGCATTCCTCACCCACTATCCCCAATGGAAAGTAAGCTACTTGAGGGAAAAGATGATTTTTTTTCCTTTAGTCTTTGTCTCCTCAGAGCCTAGCATAGTATCTTGACAGATAGTCTATTCTTAATAAATGCTTGCTAAATGAAATAAACATTTTATTGACTGACAAGCAGGAACAGAAAGAGAAGATTACTCAAGAAGGATTTCTGTCCTTGCCATTGTTGTCTATAGCCTGAAAAAGTCCATTTCTGCTTTAAATGGGCCCTCCTCCTATACAGGAAGTTTTCCTAAAGTTGGAGTAACAAGTCAGCTATGTACTTCCTTTGCTTCTTTCTCCTAGTTTGGGAAGAATAGGGATGAGGGAGTGTCTGGAGATTGGGAAATGAGGGATGGGAACTAGAAATTTACCACTGGGTGGACTATTTGGCCGTGATAAGAACAAATTCAAATGAACCTCCTATTTTCAGCTTGAGAAGTGAAAGAACTTTCTGAACACTAATTTTAACTAGTTATTAAAGGAGAAAAGAGATGAATCCTTCTCCCAACCAATTTATTCAAAGGCTTCTGTTTATTTTCAATATCACAGCACTGCTTAGTAAAACCAGAAAATCCTCTTGTCTGGTTTATTTCTGCCCTGTTTTATACATAATTTGAACTGAGTAGCAGACAATCCAAAAGCTGAAATTCAGTGGATTCAAATCACTGCCAAATCTATATGTGCTTTTTCTTATAAGATGAAAGTGCTTGGTTTTTACTAGTCTTGTCCAGATTCTCATATCATAAACCTTGCAGGTGCAGCTCTGGGACCTAGTGTTTGGCCACATGAAACCCACAATTCTTACCATGGCTTAAATCTAATTGATATTTTCAACATTTGTAATGCATCCACATAAAGGAATTGTCCACATTTTCTCCATATGCCTGAACATCTGTTTAAAAGACTAAAATATCAAACCTATGAATGTGAACTCAAAATAATATAGGTCAGTGGGAAGAGCACCAAACTAAGGCATCATGCTTTAATTCTAGTCTTAATCTCACTAACTGAGTACTTTTGGCAAGTTGCTTCCTCTCTCTTGAGCCTCAGTTTCCATTATGCAAAACATGGATGACAATATTTGCATTATCTAATTGACAAAGATGCTATGAAGATTAGATGGTAAATGTATATGAAAGTGCTTTGTAAATAATAAATACAGATAATGACTGGATCAGTGATTTCATTGATATAAAGAATTCCAAGATAAGAAAACTCCCTCTGCCAACACAAGGAATGTTCTCTGCAATTTAAAATATTAAGAGAGTTCTCTAGAGTACTGAGAAGTTAAATGACTTGTCATTTGTTTAGACATTTAGGTGGTACAATAGATATATAGTGAGTTTAAATCCAGTCACAGACACTTAACTCTGAGCAAGTCAATTAACCCTTTTTGCCTCAGTTTACTTATCTATAAAATGAGTCAGAAAAGAAAATAACAAACTACTCCAGTATCTTTGCCAAAAAAAAAAAACAAAATAGGGTCACAAAGAGCTAGAACAACTGAAAATGACTGAATAACACAAATGACTTGTCCAAGATCCTACAACAGTATAATGTGAGAGGTGGGTCTTGAATCCAAGTCTTCTGGGCTCAGGCCAGTCACTATCCTCTCTACTACACTGCCTCTCTAACTTTTAAATGGAACCTCAGAAACATAAGTTATTATTATTAGGTTTCATATTTCTAATTATATACTAGGATAAAATGTAGTTTCTTAGGTAATATTTTTATTTGATGATAATTCCAATAATACATAGTAATTGTACAGTCATTACAATACATGGTGATTATAACTTTCTTAAAAGTCTCTTTATATGAGCAAATGGGGGGGGGGGCTAGGAAAAGTCCATCACTGAGGATATTATGTGCAAGTATCTGATAATGATCATAGGCAGCCAAGAGGACTAAATGACAATGGACTCATACATATCATTCTCAGTTGTGATATTATTAGAGGCCGTAAAATAAAGAACTTAGGAAACATTAAGGCCTGATCTTGCAAAACTCTCTTTGAAAAGAATAGCACTTTTGTCTACATAAGGACCACAGCATCCTGTCCCAAAAATAGAAAAAGGAAAGATTAGAGGCATTAAACTAAGTTACTTAAATCTCTCTCTTTTTTTTTTCATTTCTGCCTCTTACCTACTGACCAGCACTAGACTAATAAAAATAATTGCCAGTCACATTCCCAAAGACTATCAACCCAGTTGGGACACCATGCAGCTGAATCTTTTAAGAAGAGAAATTATCAAAATACAACTGCTAACTGCATTCCTCCCCAAATTTCTTCCCCTTTCCTACAGAACATTTTGCATTCATGGCTTTATTCCAATTGCTCTAAGAAGTAGAGTATCACATCTCATTTTTTAGAAAGAAAATTATCTACTTCTATGTAGCCTCTTATGATACTGCCAAAAGACTTTTAGAGCCACGTTGCATTTTCGCAACCATTAACGTGAGCAATACGAACCTCTTGGCAGTCTTCTCCCAAGCTGGATGAAGTTAAACCAAGGGTAAGATGCAACATACAAGTTCCCCAGCTCTGATGGCAACCAAGAATCGCAAACCCAGTGTTTACCTTCAATTTAAGTTTATAGTATTTTTCTATTTGCCCTATTAACTTTATGAATCTCTGTTTCTCTTCATTTCTCATTGTGATTACATATGGGGCCATGCTTCCTTACTTTCATATTTCTCCCAGTACTTAGCACATTGTGCCACACATAGGAGGCACTAAATACAAGGCTTATTAAACAAGCCTAACAAAGGCTGCATCATAGGATGTGGAAGGTTGAGAACAATCAATCAGTTAAAAAACATTTATTAAGTGCCTACTATGTGTCAGGCACTGTGTTAAGCAATGGGGATACAAAAAGAGGCAAAAGACAGCCCCTGCCTTCCTAGTCTAATGGAATGGGGATTGTCTGTAGATGGAAGGGAAAGTGGAAACAAACATTTATTAAGCATCTACTATGTTCCAGGCAGAAGTACTTCATTTTATGCTCACAACAATTCTGCAAGGTAGGTGATATTATTATCCCTATTTTACAGTTGAGGAAACTCAGGAAGCCATCAGTTAGGTGACTTGCCCAAAGTCACACAGCTGGTAATGTCTGAGACAGGATTATGAACTCAGGTCTTTATTCCAGGTCCAGTGCTCTATCCCCTAAGCCACCAGCTGCTTCAGATGAACAGCCCGCATGCTAGGAGTAGGTTTAAGATCCATAGACTAGTAGAGATTTAATCTAAAACTGGTATTCTTAACTTTTTAGTTGTATCATGGATTCTTTGGGCAGTCTGATGAAACTTGTGAACCCCTTCTCTGAATAATGTCTTTAAATGCATTAAATGAAATTCTTAGGATTACAAAGGAAACTAATTATATCAAAATAGCTATCAAGATATTTTTTTTAGAAAAGGACACAGATTCCAGGTTAAGACCCCCTGATCTATATTGACATGGAGACACACACTGGATTGTATGTGGTGATTCCTGGCTAGCTAGAATAATTAGATGACCAGAATGCTACAACCCCTAAGCATTGTAGAGAAACAAAGGCTTGCCATATGTACATGTGAAAATTTAAAGAAATATCTGTGATTGGGTCAGTGGTAGGAACACCAGACAGATTTGGATAAGAAAGAGATAGAACCACACCTCAATAATAAACTCAAAACAAAATTTTTGACTAAATGGTTGGCAAAACTTTGGAAACCTCATCAAACACATCATTTCTGAGAATTTGTGGCCAGAAAGAAAAATGTTATGAGAAGGCCATTGTGAGTACCATTTCTATCATATATAGTGACTTAAGATTTGCAAAGTACTTCATTAATACCTCATTTTATCCTCGCAAAAGCCATGGTTGGTCAATGCTAAATATTATTCCTCATTTTACAGATGAGGGAACTGAAACAGAAAAAGGGTCATAAAGGTAATGTGTCTGAGGCTGGATTCAAATTCAGATCTTCCTGACTTCAAGCCCCACACTCTATCCACTGCACCCTCTAGGTTGCAAGAGCAGTTCCAAACCAATGAAAACTGCCTGGATGCCAACAGTATGCTAACCTCCACTGACACGAATTCTTCTTTCCCAAGGAATGGTTATAATCAAAATCTCGTACGTGACTGCTGTGAAGAAAAGGTGGATCATCTGGTACTAGCACTGGGTAGGAGAAGAATTCAAATTCATACCTGGACCACAGGATGACCTCCTGTGGGAGCTTTGACAGCCCCTCGACTGCCCTCTGTCTCATAGTGTGCCCGATGGTGGGGCTTTGGCTGGACTTCAATCCGCAATTCATAAGACCCTGATTGACTGGAAAGGGGCCACTCAAGAGGTGGAAGGGATGCAGTCACTGGGATGCTGAAGGAAATTTAAAAGAACAAACCAGAATGTCAATGTGTTCCCTTCCCTATCTAGACCCAAATTATCCCACCCAAAACAAATAAATTTTAAAGATTCCCCATGCCATTCACAATCATAGTACATTTCAGAGGAGTGTCAAGTTTTGGTATTTGATTTCAGTAGAAGGCAAATTCCTCATCTAGAGCAAATGTTCTGTAGTTTTTGTTTCTGCATCACCAGTGCTTTGCATGCTGAATAAATATTTGGTAAATTGACTTGAAAAAATTAAATAGCTTAGTGCCTTAAAGAAAAAATTATTATCCTATGTTTAATTTATACTCTAAGTGTCCCATAATTGCATATTTTATTTTTTGTAAATTTTAAAGTGCTACAATAATGTCTGTTATTATTATTATTTGCTAATGGGATTTATTTGTGGATGCCTTTGCCACTCAAACTAGATTATAAACTCATTGTTGGCAGAGGTCATTTCTCTGCTATACTCTATAGAGCTTGGCACAGTGTCAAATATTTATTAGCTATTCAGTTAACTTGGAATCCTGGCATTTTAGAACTCAAAAGGAACTTATAGATCATCTTACCAGGCAGATAGGAAACAGTCACAGAAAGGTTAAATAAGCTTACCCAAGGTCACAGAGTTGAATTAATGAAATATATATATCATATATATATATATGTGTATATATATATGATATATATAATATATATATACTCACTATACTATGAGTCAGTACTAGATTAGAGTAAGTGTTCAACTCCCAGATCTCCTTTGCTGCCCATGTGACTTCCCTCCCTGCATTTCCTCCCCAAATTTTTGTTGCTCTTTATTTTTTAAACAAATGAAACATTTTAAAATGCATCCCCAAGATATGTAGATTAAAGAGCACATCCATAGTTATCCACACTAGTAATCTAAGATCTTAAGAATATAACTCTAACTCAGTGTCATTTGGTTCCATTCAGGTGGAGTCATTTGTTATTAAAACACAACACTGAGAATTGGGTCAGACTGACCTTGTACTTCAACCCCAGTCATTTGTCATATATAATGCATAATGACATAGATCCTCTGAGATGGTGTTCTCATGACACTTTCCCCTAGTGCATCCACTTGTCTTCCCAGCTTACTAGAAAAGCCATTTTAATAATATCTCATCAAGTAAAATGGCTTCACCAAATGCAATCCATTAGATAGAAATGTGTCTAATTTATTATATAAAAATCAAGTAGCACTTTGCATATTCTTCATGTACTTCATGTGTCCTATTTCCTGTGATAGTTATTTGTGTGCGCATAAGATCTCCCATAAATTTTATGAATAGAGCTGTGGCTTATTTCATATGGTTATATCTCCCCCTGTGCCTAGCACAGTGCTCTGTAGGAAGCATGATTAATATTTATTGAACTTGAGTAAACACTGAAAACTAAAGGCTTAAAACTAATCAGCATGCAGAGTCATGTTAAAAATATACAACTCACCTGCAGATAGGTATGGCAGGAACCAATTGCTTTGGCCAACTTGGGGGCACCAATAAAATCGACTCTGGAGCTGAGTTCCTCCTTTCCTCCTGCTCACAAGAGCCACGATAATCAGCACTTGGATAGATGGTGTGCCGTGGCATGCTGGTTTTTTGGGAGGGAACTGGTGATGGGTCAGGGCTGGTTTTCCACATCTTGGAGGGGATGCCACAAGGGGGATCTGTGGTAAGGTTGCTCATGGTGTCCATAAGAATGGTAGAGTTGGGCAACTGAGTGCAAGTGACTGAAGGTCCGTCTTCCCTCAGCGAGATGTTGGGCGAAGCCTGTGGAGAGGGGGTCCTAGACTGGTGTGGCGAGGCGGAGGGCAGCTGAGTAGTGAAGAGCTCAGCACATGAATATCTTCGCTTCGCACCGGGTGATGAAGACCTGGAGTTGGGACGGGGCGAGGGTGAATGTCGTCCCAAGTAGGTTTCCTCTGTGATGCTTGTTCGTGGTGACATTATTGGAGAGGTTCTAGGAGAATAATGAGTATGGATGTTTTGTAATTGTGGACAAAGGTCGTCACTAGGGCCATTATTGGGCGAGACACACGGTGATGTGTAGGGAGAGAAATTGGTCTCTGAAATGAAACTTGCAGACGAGCCACTACTAGCGGGGCTTAAGCAAGGCGGATCCCGGTAGCCCTCAAAGCCAGGGACCGGCAGAGTAAACCTTGGGCTAGCAGTGGCCGAGTTGGGCTGATGATCTACCAAAAGGTCTGTGTCTCTGATGCGGAAGGACCCACCCGACTGTATCAGTTCATGGGATGGAGTGATCTCGATCCTAGGGCTCAAAGCCGAGGCCCCTATCGGCTTTGCAGGGTCTAGGTAGCATTTTGACCCTATGCTATCTGGCTGTCCGTATTTGCCCATGGGATCTGCAGAGTTACTAGGAGGGGGGGTGTATGGCTTGAGGCCATAATCCAGGACATCATCAGGGTATGCAACTCCAGAGGGTGGGCTGACGATATTATGTGGAGTCGGTTCTTCTGGAAAAAGAAGGGTCTCTTTTAAGACTATAAAATAGTACTATTGAAGCTGAGCAATCATGGGTTTATTTTTATTATTATTTTTTAATTTTTAAAAAGCAAAACAACAAAGCCCAAACTAAAACCTCTGTTAGTTACCTAATGAGGCAAGCAGCTTCACACCAGATTCAATGAGAACAGAGAGGAAAAGTGAACCAATTTTAGTATGTCCTATATATGAAGTCAGATCAAATCTCAGAATCAGAGCATGACATGTCAGAGCTGGAGAGAATGTCAGGGATCTTCTAGTTCACCACATTCATTTCACAGAAGATTAAGATGAAGCTCAGAAAAGGCAGGTGACCAGCAACCAGGGAACTAACACCCGTATCTCCTGCCACCCAAACCAGTATGCCTACTTCTCTGCTGTACCATCTTTCTTTAGGTGGGCTTTAAAAAAGGAAAAGAATTTAAATAAAAAAAAACTCCAGCCTAGGGGAACATAGCATGAGCTGAGATTGAGAAGTGCAACTGGGACTCTGGGATCCTGGCCTGATTTGACCCAGTACAATCCCTGAGCCCCATCTCAGGGTCTGCAAACAATGATAATAATCATATTAATAATAACAACTCACATTTCTCAAGAGTGCTTTAGAGTTTACAAGCACTTGCCTCAAGATAACTATGAGGTAGACTAAGGGAGGATTGTCATCCCAATTTTACAACGGAAGAGAAGGAATTAGAAAGTGTAAAGTCACTTGTAAAGATTTTACAATGTGTTAGTGTCAAAGTAGAAAAGTCCCAGGGCACCACATTCTCAGTTTATCCCCCAAGAGGAGAGGCCAGTACAGCAGAAGCTCCCTCCAAATGACTCTAACACCTGTATAGATAGGGCTGCTCCATTTGTGTCTCTCCTCTCAGAGAGTCCTCCAGATGACTGTCAAAGTAGTTGAACTCCAATTACCTTGCCCGATCTCTTACACTGTTATTTGATTTTTTGTGTTGTGCCTTTGATCCCATATTAAGCTGTAAATTCCAGGGAGAATTTGGATTGGGTTTCCTTTGCATCTATCTCCCAGAGATGTATAAGATTTTCTATATATGAGATAATCAGCAAATAATTTCTGAATAACCAAAGTAGCCAAATTAAAGGATTTTGGCTTCTGGTAAACAAAAATCCTGGATTCTCTAAAATAGTTCTAATTACAAGAAAAGAAAATAAATCTTAATTATTAATGATAGGCATCAAAGGCTAGCCCTGTGATTTTACTGACATGGAGAAATACCAGGTAAGCAACCTCCCTCGAGCAATATAGGACAGGGTGTCTAGGTGGCTCAGTGAATGGAAAACCAGGTCTGGAGACCAGAGGTCCTGGGTTCAAATATGACCTCAGACACTTCTTAGCTGAGTGACTCTGGACAAGTCACTTTACCCTAGCCCTTGCCACTCTTTTTCCTTGGAATTGATACTTAATATTAATTCTAAGGCAGAAAGTAAGGGGTGTGTGTGTGTGTGTGTGTTTTAAATCAATATAGGTCAACACAATCTCTACAATTTATAGTTTTAAGATATTTGCCTAGAACATGGAGTTTAATTGACTTGAACCTAGGGTCACCCAGGCAGTATATGTCAGAGGTAGGATTTGAACCCAAATTTAACTGGTTTCAAAGCCAGCTCTTAAAGCTATATTGCTCCTCTTTTTAGTAGGACTTTGAGAAAAGAAATAATGCATCAAAACCATATTTCCCTACTTGGAGTTTAAAAAAACAGAGTCACTGTTCATAGTAGTCAATCACCCTCTCACAGGGAGCTGGTGTGTACAAATTGCATTTAGCACAAAGGTACATTTATAGTGAAGGGCAACCCTTCCTACAGGGGGGGTCTCCAAACACCTTGGATTCTGGCTATTCAGGGAGCCCCCTCTATTGAAGGGCCAAATTACCTAACTATATTCACCCAGGATTGGCCCTGGGAATACCATTTATTAGATCAGGAAACAGGTATCAGTCAAGAGAATGGTCTGGGTGAAATAATGGGCCCCCTTCTCTACTCAGAACTTGGAACAAATCAAAACATATTAAATCCAGAAGTCAGGGGGCCATGTATCTGGCTACTGTGTTGAGTCCAAGATCAAGCCTAATTTTAAATTTTTTAAAAAGAAAAAAAGTAACAAACCTGCCTGGTAGTTATTAGCTCTAACTTTTGAATCAAGTTGCAAGATCAGAGTCAGATCCCTGTTTACAACATTCTTAGAATGTACCGCACAGCTAAAATCAATTAAGCAAATGCTCTAGATGTGGCTTACTGAATAATTTTGTCTTTATCAAAAAAGATTTGTTCAGTCTTATCATGAACACACCCTCCACGCTGAGAAACAAAATATCTGAAATGCTTTCATTAGCTATAGAGTTACTACCATCTTGACGTGTAAAAAAGTCCTTGTTTACTAAGTAAAATTATTCAGATATTCACATTTGTCTTTAATTCAAGAGCCATGATTTTTTTCTTATATCTAAATTTTTTGGCAAACTTGGAAACAGGGAGGAAAGATGACATTTTAACTTAAAATAACTTAATTCTTGGTCCTTTAAGCATGTGACAGTAAATATCATAAGCAAGCAGTAACTGATTAATGAAATATTTCCTTAACCAAAGAGAGTTTGGCTCTAGTTTTATTTAGAGAATAGCTGTGTTCTCCCAAAGACTATATTTGTATTCCCATTCAGGTTACTCTGTGATATATCAACTGAAGCTTAAAAAAATTTTTTTAAACCCTATCTTGCTTCTTGGAATCAATATTGTGTATTGGTTCCAAGGAGGAAGAGCAGTAAGGGCTAGATAATGGGGCTTAAGTTACTAGCCCTGGGTCACACAATTAGGAAGCATCTGAGACCAAATCTGAACTCAGAATATCCTGTCTATGGCCCTGGATCTCAATCCACTGAGCCACATAGCTGTCCCCAGCTACAGCTTAAAAGTACACAATTCATAAGGTATGTTGGGAAGGAAATTTAACAATCTTCAAGAATGACAAAATCAGACCAGAATTTTAATCCAATTAAACCACAAGAGAGCCTCAAGAATCCTTGCCACAATATTCTCATGATTAATTTTTTACTTAATAATAATAATAATTAGTATGTATACAGCACTTTAATTTTGCAAAGCCCTTTGCATATGACATGATTTGATTCTCACTATAATCCTGTGAGGTAGGTGTTATTATTATCCCCATTCTGAGAAGAGGAAACTGAAAGGGTCACATAGCTAGTAAGTATCTGAGGTGGGATCTGACTCAGGACTTCCAACTCCAAGGCCAGCATTCTATCTAGTAGTTCCTCCTTCCAAAAATGGTGGCAGAGGAACTAAGCATCAAAAATAAAATAGAAATGAAGGGTCTTTGCCAAAAAATGAATACTCTGCATATCCCCTATCTTGTTTCTGTCATCTTAGAAATACAAATCAATAGCAGCACTCAAATTTTGTGACAACAGTCTAGTCAAAAAAAAAAAATCTACCCTCAAATATCTACTAAACCTTAAATCTCAGAATTTTAGCATTAGCAGGAACTTCTGGGACCATTAATCAACCTGTACTCCTAAAAGAATCTTCTCTGCACAAAAGATTTTCACTCATCTTCTGCTTAAAAACTTCTGTCCCAAAGTAGCTAATTTCATTTTTGGGCAACTGTGTTAAAATGGAAATAATGACAACAGGGCCTACTTCATTAGATGTTATATATATTTTAGTTGTTATTATTACTATTATTACTATTACTATTGTTGGTTGTTTTTTACATGAAGCCTCAGTTTCTCTGTAGCTTTGACCTATTATTACTCCTAGTTCTGCTTTCAGGGGCCAAACAGAACAATCTGATCCCTTTTCATGAATTCTCCCCTAAATTAAAGAAAGCTACCCTGTGCTCATTTTCTCCAGGTCATCCATCCCTGATTCCTTCAATCTATCCTCACATGGTATAGTAGACAAAGTGCCAGATTTGGAGTCAGAGAGACTTCAATTTAAATTCTGCTTCAGACACATTCTTGCTGTGTGACCATAGCTTAGGCAAGTCATTTACCTTCTCTTGGCCTCTGTTTCTCATCTGGAAAATTAGGGATTTGGACTGGATGGCCTCTCAGGTTCCTTCTGGCTCTCAATATGTGATGATGATCTCACCCCATCTAAGCTCCTCACAAGTAGGAATCATTTCATTTACTGTATCCCTAGTGTTTGGCACATAATAGGAGCTGAATTAATATATATTGATTGAGGATCGTAGAATTAAAGGAATGGAAAAATTTGAGGCCCAACTCAATATCCCATGCATGAATGGTCTCTACAATATCCCCAAAGAGTGTTGATTCAAGCTATGCTTAAATATCTCTAGTGACGGAATAATCAGGTATTAAAGCACCATATCCCATTTTGGGGCAGCTTTAATTGTTAGGAGAGTCATCTTTAAAATCAGCTTCCCAGTGGCTTCCAAATATTGGATCTTAATTACAAGAAACTCACCTATCTTCCTCTATGCCTATCCTTCAGCTATTATATGACAGGTTAAAATTCCACAATTCCTTCAATGAATCCTCAAATGATATGGTTTCCAAACCACTTGTCAGGCTAGTCACCCTCATTTGGACCCTTTTCAGATTGTCCTTTTCCTCCTAAAATGTGGTGCCCACAAATGAATATAATTACAGTCAGATGTGACCTGAGCTCTCTCTCTCTGGGGTAACATATCAGGAAATGTCAGGGTTGCAAATAAGACCACCCTAGGTTGAGACCTAGATTAAGGGTTTATTAAATGGTCCTGAAATTTTTGTGTCTTCCTCCAAAGCTCTCTAAGAGGAAAACTTCATGCTTCCTTGAAATACCCTTTAAGGGCACTTTATATACAAGTCTCCCCAACACCCCTCCCAAAAAAAACAAAAGAGGAAGAACAGTAACAAAAATAAAATGGCTCACTCAGCATTTTGGTGCTCTCTTTGTCTTCTCTGACAGCAAAACTGTTAAGTCAGCAAAGTATGTCTCTTTCTTCACTCCCTGGCCCTGCTTCCAAAAACCTATCTATTCTGTTTTGCATTTGTTGTGTCACAGAAAAAAAGTGCCCTAGTAAATTCACACCTAGGTATTGCAACTTACTGCTGGGATATTTGCATTTGGAAAGAATAGGCTTAGAAAAAGCAAAGCCTTAACCCAAAGTGATATAGTAGAAGTGTTTGACTTGGAGCTAAAAGAAACTAGGTTCAAGATCTGATTTGGCCACATAATAGCAGTGGGACCATAGACAAGTCACTTAACATTTCTCAACTTGTTTCCTCATCAGTAAAATGGAGATCATGATATTTGTAGCACCTGCTTCAGCTGGCACTTTGTAATCCTTAAAGAGCCATAGATAAGTTACTCTATTCATTATGGCAGCATTTCCAGGGCTGTGGCAACTGGGTCTGAGGGATCTTAAGGACTGCATACTTCACTTGCAGGCAAGATTGACTCAAATTCATAAAATTGATACCTTTTTTAAAAAAATTAACTCCCTTTTTGCCAACAAAGTTAAAACACTGAAATCTATTGTCAAAAGCACAGCATGAAGGAATGTAGACTCCCCTGGCACCTTTCTTCTGCCATATGTCTCAGCCTTGTCACTCACCCACAGCTGACACGCAGCCAAGTCTGAAATGGGACTTGACGGCTGATCTGTGCCAACATAGCTACCCAACAGGTCTTTTAGGGCAGGGTGTAAGAGAATAACTTCTCCATCTGTGACTCTGGGGAAGTAGTATGGAGTTCCTGAAATGGAAACCCAGCCAGGGAACCTGTATTAAATGTTCATTTAAAGTTTTGTTTTGTTTTTTTCTCTCCTGGTGCCATGGGATGCTAATGACTTAAGAGTGTGGGGGCTGTGCTTTCACAGATGTGCCAGTGCAAGGGCTCTGCTCCATGTTGATGCACAGAAAAGGGTGCCACTTGATGAAGAACCAAGCTCCTTCTACATCCTAGGCCATGCCCATCCAAGACCTGAGGTGATCTGACCCTCCTTACTTGGTGAGATCACATCCCAAGGTGGTATGGAGTCTAAGACTCTGGGCTTGAGACATCACAGTCTGTTGCTATGGAAATGATTATGATGCCACAAATGCAGCATTGTAACTTTACAGCAGAAAGAAACAGGAGAAGATGGAGGGCAAGGGAGCAAATCCTGCCTTCGGCACCAATGTGTCTCGTAATTTCCTGAGCAAACCGGCTAAGAGGAATCACAAAAAAAAATTGAGGAAAGTAAATGGATTTTTCATCTGGTCTACTCATTTTCCCCATATGAAAGGCCCCCTTTTAAAAGATTGCCAGTTGCCTTTAAATAATAAATTTTAAATTCACTGCATCTCCTAGAGGTACTCCCACTGAAACTGTAATGGGCTTCTTAATGATCAATGAATCACCATGTATCAGCAATAACTGAGAGGCCTGCCAAGTACACACAGCATCTATGGTAGGTTATTATAATATACACATATACATGGAGATAGAAGGAGGCAGTATGATGTAGGAGACACAGAAGCAGTCTCATCAAATGATATTTGTAAAGTGCTCTGCAGAGTGACTGGCACATAGTAGGTGTTTAATGAATGCTTGTTCCCTTCTTCCCTTCCTAGAGTCAGAAAAAAATGAATTCCAAATCCCATCTGTGAAACATACTAGCAATATGATCCTGGCCAAGTCATTTACCCTCTCAATGCAACTCTCTTTCAAAAAGTATAAAACTGCAAAGAAGTTGCCAGCTTTCATTGGTAAATGAAATTCCCTTATCCAAGAGTTCTCTTTACCAGTAAAATCATAGGCCCAATTCCTAGCTCTATGAGACACAGAGACAGAGATAGAGAGAGAGACAGAAAGACAGAGACAGAGACAGAGAGATAATCACAGAGAGAAAGAGACAAAGAGAGTCAGAGAGAGACAAAGACAGAGAGAGAGACAGACAAACAGAGACAGAGAGAGTCAGACAGAGACAGAGAGAGAGAGAAAGAGACAGAGAGAGAAAGAGAAAGAGAGAGAGAGAGAGAGACAGAGAGACAGAGAGACAGAGAGACAGAGAGAGAGAGACAGAGAGAGAGAGAGACTGAGACAGAGTCAGATGGAGACAGAGAGAGAAGCAATGTAAAAATTTCATCCAGATAAACCCAGAAACCTAAAATGGGTATTCCATCACTATGCAAGTTTTAACTGTATTTCTTTAACCTGAAGTTACTATGGAGGCATTCTTTAATATCTGCCATCTTTTTCTACTGATTCTCATTCACCTATTTTTAAAGTTCTATGGAGTTTAGAAGAGTTTGGTACAGATATTTAGTAGTTATAGTTTTTAGACACTTTTTCAATGGGCCATATGCCGTGAGAGAGCCTCAAAATGATACATAGATTGGTTTGTGCTAGAAAACTGGAATGACTAGAATGATGGTTTTTAACACACACAGGCTCTGGAGCAAATGTTTTTGGAGGGAAGCATCTCATAGAATGCAAGCAAAATCAAACTGGCAAAAAACAAAAATTTGAAAGAGCACAGCTTACAATAGAAGGAAGTATCCCTTGTCCTGAAGTTATGCTACATGGCAGTTGTCTTTTTTTTAAACTGAATATATAATAATAGCTAATACGGCACCTTAAGGCTTGCAAAGTGCTTTATAATATTAACTCATTTGATCCTCATAATAAACCCGTGAGCATGTAAGGTAGGTATCATTATTACTTTTATTTTACAAATAAGGAAACTGAGGCCAAAAGAGGTAAAATGATTGGTCCAGAGTCATACTACAGCTAGTAAGTTATCTGAGACAGGACTTAGACTCAGGTTTTCCCAGTTCCAAGTCCAGAGCATTGTATTTTACACTGGTGCCAAACTCAAATAGAAACATATCTTGAAAATCATATATTTATTTAGAAAACTACAAATTAACATTATCTGTGCTGCATTTTTATTCATTTAAACATGTCTTAATTACATTTTAATCTAGTTCAGGCCACAGAAGTTATTCAGGTGAGTATTAACACCTTTATGCCATACCATCTACCTTTCTCATGTAGTTTCAGTCTAATCTCAAAGCAATTTTTTATTCCTTTTATATACACATCTCCATCTCATTTATTTTATATTTGGGTATATATCTTCAACCCCCCACCACCACCACCACTGGACTGTAACTAGACTATAACCAAGTTAAGGGAAAGGACTACATCTTATTTCTGTCTTTCCAAAGACTCACTCAACACTCAGGGCCTTACACAGAGTAGATGATTTAAGTATGTTTTGAATGAATGAAGAGGAGAGGGATTTCTTTTAAGGCTCAAAATATCAGGACAGGGGTCAAATTGCAAGAGAAGAGAGCCAAGAGCAGTGATACATCTCAGTAGAGGACATGGTTTTGGCCAGATTCAGGCCCACCTCATTTAGCAAGCAGAGAAAAGGGCTCTGCGCTTTGGAAGTTACCATTTCCATTGGGAAGAATTGATCAAGCCTCAGTGACAGAGCTTGTCACAACTAAATCCACTGAGTAAGGCTAAGAAGGCCTAGGAAATGGAAAGAAAATCCTACTGTGCTGGAAGGCAATCTCTGCAGCGTGCATATCCCACATTCTTACAAAGCAGACCCTGGCAGACCAGCAGATCTCCTGTTGCTAAACACTGAGTTGAACAAAAAAAGAGTTGTTTCTTTTCACTGTTAAGAGACTTCTCAGCAGTGATCCCTCAGGATCATTCAGAAAGATACACTTACTGCCTGATTGACTATTAAAACATTTGGCATACTCGAAGCGTATGACTTCTCTATTCTATAAAGTTGAGTTAAAATCCAAGTTTTGGGTTGTTTTGTTTTTTTAATACTTTCTCCCCACTGCTTTTATGCCAGAACCATGTTCCTGTTGTCTTGGGCACACGTAAGCAGCAGTCACTGCCAACCTGAATTAATGACATTCCTTTCCTTGCCATAGCAACCAAAATGATCTCATTGGCTACAGACGGGTCTGAAGGGCCCCTCCTGCATGATTAGGCCACACTTATTAAATGGACCACGTGTCCCCTTTAAAGCAACTACCGTAGACGCTAGACGCTAGAATCGGAGGAGTACAGATTTGGATTTAGAAATCCTCAAGCCTGATTTTACAGAGAAGGAAACTGAGTCATTGGGAAATTAAAGTGGCTTATTCAAGGTCACGTCAATGGTCAGTGTCTGAGCCAGGATTCAAACTCAGGTTTCCCTAACTCTGAATACAGCACTCACTCCAGGATGCCACTTTTCTTCCCCATTTGACTCTAGCTCTTCATAGGTATGCACAGGCTAATTCAAGAGTTTACTTTTTAAAGATGTTTATAAATATTGAATAAGAAGTCTCCTTTCTTCTAATGGACTTTCAGCAACAGGTCAAGAAAATATTAAAACGGGAACAACTGGAACATTTTTAAACAAAACAGGTCATATGTTGAATTCTATCACACACACCTCAGTGAAAATCATAGATTTAAAGCTGGAAATGCTGTTAGAGACCACCAAGTCAATCATTTCATTTAACTGAGGACCATATAGGTTAAACAACTTGCCCAGGATTAACAGTTAGTAAGTGTCTGAGAGGCTGAATTTGAATCTAAGTCTTCCTAACTGTAAGACCTTGTACTTTAATGACTGCACCACAATATCACACCTCTTTATCACACAATCATTTCAGAAGCAATTGTTGTTAGAAGTAGACTCTTAAAGTCAAAACTAGGCTCAAATCCTAACTCCAAGCCATTCTTTCCCTGTAAATGGGAATCATTTCTACTTCTGGGAGACTCAGTTTCCTGTTTGCAAAATGGAGCTTATGCCACTTGCTTTGTGTATTTCCCTGGATCCATGATGATGATGATGATGGTAACATTATAGCCCACTATGTGCCGGGCACTGTACCAAGTAAGTGCTTTACAAATATTATCTCATTTGATCCTCAACAACCCTGAGAGGTAGGTGCAATTATTATTTACATTTTACAGATGATTAAACCAAGGCATATGAGATAACTTGCCATTGATCATACAGCTAATAAGATTTTGAAGTTAGATTTGAACTCAGGTCTTCCTGACTCTAGCTACTATGCTGCCTAGCCAGAAAATGTTTTGTAAAATCATAAAGGACTATTTTTTTAAGATTCATTATCAATTGTTATGTTCAGTAGTTTCCTATTTCCCTTTTAGTCTTTAATATTTTCAAAAAGACTGAAGGCAGCTCATTCAGTTCTGGTGTTCCTAATATCATATGGAGTTGCCCACTGAAGATATCTGCTGTGACAGCCTGACTCTGACTTGAGCAGTCAGCTCAAATCAGAAGATAAGCAACTATCAGTAATGAACATGTTCTTCACAGTAGATAAAATAAGACTGGAGTTTTGTTTTGGGGATTTGGTGGGGGTGGTGATTGTGTGTGTGTGTGTGTGTGTGTGTGTGTGTGTGTGTGTGTGTTCTCTTAACTCAGTCTATAAGCTGGTAAAACTCTAATCTCTAGGTCAACTTCCCCAAAGAAGTCCAAGTTGGCTGCCTGAGCTGCACAGTCACAGAGTCTACTTCCTCTGGCAGAAAAAATGGAAAAGGAGAAGTACCCCCTTGTCTAGGAGTCATAGTATCACATGGTACTTCCATGGCTTCTGAGGCAGCCTTCATTTAGTCCACAAGAGCCACAAGCAGTAACTATCTAAGGAGATGGGACATTGTGGGACAACATGACTCAAGCTCTTTCTGGTTGGTCATGCCATCTAAAAGAGAGAGTCAAGGAGCCACAAGGGTATCTCATTCACATACTGTAGGGAAAGAATCCTTTCTTTTAGCCTTCTTCCATACCCAACCAAGCAAAAGCCCATAATTCTAAGGCATAAGGCAGTATATAACCAAAATATGTATATAATATGTTAAAGATGTTTATAAATACTGAATGAGAAGTCAGGACAGGACTAGGTGCATTTAGAGATTGAACAGCTTGAGCTTAGATTCCTATACAAAAACTTCAGTCAAAAGCTATCACTGTCTCTGTGTGTAAAAAAGCCATACTTGCTATTAAAAATGCTTCCAAACTTTTCTAAGGGATGTATGATAGGCTTTTGTTCATTTGCTACTTCCCATAGCTTTTTGGTGGAAAAGGAAATTCCATTAAAATCCCCAAATCCTAGCTACAGGTCATACCTTAAGGACTTATCTGTTAGTATCTTAATTATCAGTTAACTAAGAATGGATTCAACTCAGAAGCACAGAACATTCAAACAGAAAAAGACCTTAGAACAGTGATGCCAAACCTATGGCACAGGTGCCAAAGATAGCATGAAGAGTGCTCTCTGTGGTCACGGAGCCCCCCAATTCATTACTAGAAAGGCAGAAGGACTTGGGTGGAGTCACTCTCCTCCCCCTCTTCACTGTGCCTGAAAACATGTTTTTCACATTCCCTGCCCCTCTGCCCAGCAGCCAATGGGAGCTCAAAGGGGGTAAGGTGGACAGTTCACAGGTGACAGCTAGAAGGGAGCAAAGGGCTCAGGCCACACCCCTCCCCTTCTCTACATTCACTGAGGACATTCCTCATTTCACCCACTCCTTTGCCCAGCAGCCCAATGAAAGTGCTTTTTCCCTCCCTATGTGGGGTAAGGTGGGTGGCACTCATTGTGGGGGAGGGGCACAGCACAGGGTCTTGGGGAGGGGCCTTGCACTCCATCTCTAAAAGGTTTGCCATCACTGCCTTAGAACAGAATGTTAGAACTGAGAACATCAAAAACAAACCTATATAGGACCTTAAAGAACTTTTCAAGCCCAACTCTTTTATTTTACTAATAAACTAAGAGCCTAAAAGGAGAAGGTGACTTGCTGGTCCTTTACTACAAAGCCAATTAGAAGCATAATAAGACTAGAATTTAACTGTCCTCCAGGAGACAGAGAAAGAGAGAGAGAGAGAGAGAGAGAGAGAGAGAGAGAGAGAGAGAGAGAGAGAGAGAGAG